>NW_003805472.1:523860-1076585 GCF_000255335.2 Galendromus occidentalis | reverse complement strand
CGGTCCATAACTGGTGGATCTCCCTACTAAGCCGAACGTTTTGTGTTTCTCCGAACTAAGATTCTGAAACGATCGTCTCGGCCTGGGTTTGCCGGCGGCGTTGCTTCTCGTATCCTCATTCTTCCTGTGACCTACCTCCGGTAACGCCTGGAATTGGGTGCTTCCCTCGTCCGGTGGGGGAAATCCACAGGAGATCTCGGGCATTAGCGGGCGGTTGCTCGCTCTGCTGACTAGACCGAACAGCCATGGTCCCCGAATGAAAGCAGCGAAAGCAAGATGTGACCTACGAGCCATACACCTTTTCTGGCCTCCGAAACAGCTGATACTGCTGACCCCCTCGTACTTTATCGCCGCCCATATACAAGTGCTTTCGAATCGTTTTTAGTCCTGTCGTTTGTCACGGCGCTTATCGCAGCTGTATCATCTCGAGTCGTTCTTTTTCCTAGGATCCAATTTCGTGCTCTCCTGCTGGACCACGCAGAACGTAATCCTGGCGTGCGTCTGCTTCGACGAGAGGGGATGACTTTCAGGACGAGGGGAATATTTCGGGCTGCCACCGTCTCGCTGGGGCCTCTGTCGCGCCTGCCTCGTGCTCCGTGAATTCACCCAAGGTGTCTTGTATCGATATCTTTCGTCCCCGAGAAGAGACAGACGCTGCAGCCTCACTCATTCTTGGATGACTTAATCTCTGCGAGGAACTCCCTTCACTTGGGCTCATTCCCAGACATATCCAGCATGGGACCTTCGAGTCAGCGAGCTTTTTACCGGTGATCAGCTATCAGAGTTTCTTAGATGATCAGCTGGCCAAGTCAGGGCTCCGACTTCGGAGCGGCGAGGATAGGTTACGGAAATTCGCCTCCTGCCTGGAAGAGTCGGCCGCTGGTTTGTTTCCGGAGTGCTACTCGGTATGAGCGAGACGGTACAACTGTTTACAAAGTGGGAACGTCGATGACGACGACAACAACGTCGAAAACAAGGACGATGGCTGCCAGCCTGGCCACCCATTCAGGCGGATGGAAGCAAGTTTCGGCGAGCGGTCCTTTGTCGACATCGCTGTTTACGACTGTACACAAACGACGTCCACAATTCCTCCTGTCCCCTAGCCCTGATCTTCCCGGTTTCCAACCTCCAGTTGGTCCTTCTTCCTTCAGGCATCCATAGCAACCTCTTTTGTTGTATAACTTGTTATACAGCACCGTCAGTATACTGTACGCTGTGTGTGCAGCTCCCCCGTGTACGTTGCATACTGGATACGTGTTTCGCGCCGAGGCTCAGCGCATTCTTTACTGCGATGCGTGAAATATGCGGACCAAGAACATTCCCTCCGATTACAGTAACTCTACTCCGACTCAAGCCCAATTGAGCCGGATTCATCGCTGGCATTCGGGAAATTACGAGAAGAATGTCCACGGGAGACAGCCTGTGGCATTGATACCGCACACAAGAAATCAATTGGCTTCGGATTACAATCGAGATAGAAGTCCTCCGTACCTGACTAATTCCTTTGACTCTGTCCGCAGATGGATGATGGATATGCCGGGCTTGGGTGTACACCACCACCATTTTCGTCCGCAATGCAATATCAAGGCGAATAAAGTGACCGACTTCGAGCTGGCCGAAGTCCACACAGAAGTTCACCACCCGAACTGTATGCAAAATCGGGACAAGGCGAACGAAGTCGCGTCACCGAATAATGCCGCGTCAGCAACCGAGAACGCTAACCAAGCCCAAACAGAGTCTGTACAGACAGATCTGGTCTACCTGTGTCCCGATGCGCTCCGTGCCACCGAAGCCATCGATTTCATCGCTGAGCACCTACGTTGCGAAGATGAATATGTTCAGGTGAGTTCCAACGCGATCCCTCGTCTTAGGACTTAGCATCCAGATACTCGGTGAGGGGGGGTATCGGTTCCTGTAGAGGAAACCCTCCGCGCTCAATGACCGCTGAAAGCGTACGAGGACGTCGTTCCGAAGCATTAAGTCCTGTCCTCGGATATTTCCCCTTGTACTTGCTCTGTATTTCCTCTTCCCCCCGTCCGGGCTTTCCCCTTTCGCTGCCATCTGGTCGAGTTTTCGTCCAGCCACCATGCAAGTGGTCGAATTCGCCCGAACCAGAAAAGCTTGGCCAACTAGCGAGATCAAGGAGGCGGCTGCGGCATTAGCCACTTACTGGCTAAGCCTAACGTCGTTCTTCCTCCCATCGTCGTCCTTCCTACCCTCCTCCCGGCTCAGCCTAACGAGCCGTCTTCTCCTTGCCATGGTCGTTCGCCTCAATCTGATACCTAGAGCCGCCGAGAGGGAGCAGCGAAGAACGACAAGAGCTGAGGAGCGCTGCTTGTTGTCTCATTTCCTGACCGATTCGGTCCTAAATTAGGTGATGCCTAAGTTAACATCGTGTTCAGTGCGGGACATATTGAGGGGGACCGCGTCTGCCCTGGGCTCTCGCCGGATTGACGTCGGTCTAGGAGAGCAGCACTCTCGAAAATCGGTTCGGGCTGGAGAAACGTAGCGTCACGACTTTGGAGGGAAATAGATATTCCTCCTTTTCCTTGGGATCTGAGACGATCATGTATCATCTTCGTTGCAGATCCGAGAAGATTGGAAATACGTGGCCATGGTAATCGACCGCTTGCAGCTGTACATCTTTTTCGCGGTGACCGCGGCTGGGACTATGGGTATACTGCTGGACGCTCCGCACATCTTCCAGTTTGTAGACCAGGACAAGGTGATCTCAATGCACAAGAAGTCCACCGCCTGAAGGACGACGGTAGACCACAAGAGAACCTCCACAACCACAGCCACTCTTGAAGCGAGAACAATGGAGAGAACAACAACAGCAACAACAAGAGGAAAATCCATTCCCGTGAACATTATAATCACCACAACAGACTTATACCGTCATTCCGTCGGAGTCTGATTGGCGGGGCATGTACGGTCTCAAACAATCGTCACCCCATCCCGGTGATTTTGACGACGATGCAGCAGCAGGGAAAAGGATGATGAAAATAGACACATGAATAAATCAGGAAACACAGGCGGTAGTTCAGACAGTAAGAAATGACAGCTTAAACAGAAAACGGAGAAGCGCCTCGGCGAGCCGTAAGGACGGGAATGTGTGGTCCTCACCTTACCTTGGCGGACCGTTCAGCCGATCAGACGACGATCGCATGGGACGAGGCTTCTGTCAAGCCAACAGCTCAATTGCCCTCATCGTGTTCTTCAACGATGGCTCAAATAGTGCTCAACGTTCTCCGGTTCGTCCCCCTCCCCCTTCGTTCCCGGTGAGAGAAGACATACATAGGTGTCGTCTTATCGAAGGCCCAAGTGTATCGAGCGGTGATCTGAACGATTCCGAGAATCGTCCGTCTCGAGGCGCAGCTGACAACACTCACCAGCAAAGAGAGGAAGAGAGAGGCGCGGTTCAGAGCAAAACATCGAAATCGCCGGAAGCAGTTACACATCAGTACACAGCCTACCCTCGATTCTAGCCGGAGCCGATGAATGTTAATGGAATCCTTCCAAAGACTCACTGACATACGTTCGCAGAGAATCGCTCGAACTCTCGCTCGGGAATAGGTCTCAGGCTAATTCGGGAGCGTCTCCGGATTTTGAAACGCGGTCTCCAACACGGCCAATGAGAGCCTGGATGACAACTGGAACTGGGGGACGTTGAACAGTCGGTTTGTTCATTATTAACAATAAGCAACTATGGAAATAAGCCGAGTTAAGTAGAGAGAGAGGGAACGTAAGAGAAGTACAGAGAGAGCAGCGGAAGAGTGCCTTCACGGAGCAACGCCCTTGTCAATATTTCAAAATGATCTTCTCCGGAATCCATTGAGAGCGAAAGGAAGCGAGAAAGAAACGAAACAGTTCTATTCATTTTAAAACATGGGGTGCAGAAGCTGGAACTCTACAGCAAGTGAATGAAAGCAGAGAATACGAACTGACGTACCCTGAAGGTATTCAGAAAAACAAAGAGATCCGAAGCAAGCATTTTCTCAACCTCTGTTCGCACGTTTCAATCCTCTCCGTTAATAGGAATGAAGAAGAATTTCATAAGCCGGTTGAGCTCTAAATGTTAGATATCGAGTAAGAAGAACAAAATGTCTCAAGTGATTTATGATGGTATCTATTAATATATATTATTGATTACGATTGATTATAGATGGATAGGTAGCTACGTTCACGGCAGTATAGACTCGAATGGATTCGAGGATAGTCGGATGCAGATGTGGGTCGAGGTCGGCGGGTCGAGATTCCAACACCGTCACAACATTCGCGTTCACACACAAAACTTGAAATAAACACCCTCTTCAGGCTTCTTCGACGGAGAAGACGCGAGACGAACCTACTCATGCGAGAAAGAGACATGTCACGCACATCTACAACTCGGTGACTCAAGACTGGTTTTGTAAACAGCCAATGTATTAAGCTGAGAACCAGACGCATCCCGGCACGAGTCAATAATACATTTGAAATGCATACATACACCCACACACATATACATTCAGACAAACACAAGCAGCTACGGACACGGAAAACAAATCTATCAGCGGACACGACTTGACGAGGGGAGCACTGAGGAACAGAGAATTCCCCTTCCGAGAAAGCTGTTTTTTCGGAGGAAAAAGTGATATGGAACTTAAACAATACTCGGTCGAACGGTTACGATCCGCGTGAGCGGAATCTACGATGATCGCTCCGGGGACGATGGTCGAACGGATAGATACGTAATTCATTGGATAGATAGATGAGAGTCCTAGATTACTTTTCTCCGCCGGGAGATATGGAAGAACGTCGGATAGAAGTCACGGCGGTATATATGGGTTCCCCGAACCGCTTCTTTCGATTTGTGGCCGCTGAGACGGGAGCCGATGAAGTTGATGACGGAGATGATTCCGCTGGGATTGAGGCCGTGGTCTGACAATCCGTTGACTCAACAAACCGCAGCAATCTGCGGCGGGGCACCGGTCAGCCGGCTCGCGCTGACCTGCTCGGTCTGGGTCACGCTGGAGCAGAGCTCAGACGGGCTCCGACTCCGGCTCAGACTAGTGCAAGGGCCCTCCCTCCCAGCCAGCGACTTGGCTCAATTCATATGGCAGCTGAATGTGCTTGGCAAGCTCCGATCTTCAAAGTTGACACGCTTCTGATTACCTCCTCGGAGTAATCTCAAGGTCCTCCTCGGAAATGTTCGTGTTTCTCATAGATCCCACGAGTCGTGACCCGAACTCGATACCGCCATACAAATGATCACTATGGTCCCGATATCGATGAAGCAGATCGATGGCTTCTCATCGACGAAAGACCACGTGACGATAGAGTCGAGAGTCTGCTCCACCACAGGACCCTCTTGTGACGTCAGCCTCAGAAGACTGTCGTACGCGAAAGGAGATTATATGTATCCAATCGCTGGAAACCGCTCACTTGAGTCCTGCTGCAGGACATGTTCTTCCGTCATTATTCACCCCTTGCGATATGTCCAAGTGCGATAATGTAGTTGCAACCACTTCCATCTACTTCCTCATGTTCAGCAGTCATCAATGTTATATCTCACCTCATCATTCGTTTTGAGCATCGAACTCCTGGAATATCTGCCGGAGTTCCGGAGGAGAATCGATTGAGCCTGTTTAGAACGACTTTGGAGTTGTTGAATTCGATGATTTGTTTTCGATTGATACCCATATATGGGAATCTACCCCTCCTCCACACTACTCCCCAATGTACCCCGTTCTCAATCCAACATTTCCACATGGTGCTCGTTAGATGTCACGATCCTTGAAAGGGATGCAGATGCCTACCCCTCCCCGCCCTCCGAGGGATACCCAAATCCCTAGCTCGTAGCTTTTTCGTGGAGATCAGTCCCATCAGATACTAGGATTCCACACTTCCCGCGTAATGCCCGGAACAGGGATCTTCAACGATTTACTTGTTAGATGTCCGATCCATCCATCCATCGAACCATCCATCCATGATATTATTATTATTATCATTGTCTCGATAATGATTGTACCTTATTGTACTTGAACCTAATCTTCGCTGTGCAGCTATTCTCTGGTAGCCTGTTCTCGAGCCCGACCTCCGAGTTGGTTCGACCTGGAAACTTGTTCCGGCTTTTGAAACTCGGGCTATTCAAGCTCTATCAGAATGAAATGACACACAGACAGAGTCTGGAAACCCTCGATCAGAAAAAGGCAGTCGCTGTCGCTGCCACTTGGTTTTGCTGGATGTAGAAGGAGCTCGACCCTATGAGGAGGAATCGCGGGATCAGACTGAGGCACTCCTTCCATTGTTCACCCTGTGTGACAAGGCCACTTCATAGAGATTGAGTGACATGATCCGAGCGTGTCGTTTACGATAGAATTGCTTCATGGCGCGTTAATGCTCCTCAATTCTGAGAAAACGTACTCTCCGGCTCCCTATTGCGTTTCCGTTTTTCGTGAGCACGATTGTATCGGAGTTGTCATTTTATGAACTACAGCAACGCGGACTCATACCGAGCTCCTGCCCGTGCGATCGAGAAGTGATGGGAGACCTTTATTTATTGAATACGTCTGCTATGGAGTCCGTGATCACAACGACGCTGATTATCGGCTGCTTGTGTCTACGTGACGTTCAATAATAAAGGCAAGTGAAAGCTTGAAGTCAGTTTTCGGATCATCAGCTCGAACGAGATGTCGAGGCAACTGCATCGAATCCAGGCTGACTCTCTCGGAGGATCAAGCTGCAACATTAAGTCCCGTGAATGAGACTCCGATCGGAGCATCCGACGAAGCGGATGGGACCGAAAGACACACAGAGTCACCTGTCGCTGATTGATACTCATTCCTCGGGAAAAAAAACTCGATGCCGATACCGACTCGGACTCAACGCAGGAAGCACACTCAGAACACATAGGACTGAATGACAAAGAGGGCGGAGAAAAAACATGGAAACAAGGAAGGAGAGGATCCACCGAGTCGTGATGCTTCATTCGTTCATGAAACAACCTAGGATATCGGGGAGAATATCATCAACACGGAATTATGTCCGGACAGCTATCGATGTCGATTCTCGAAGCAGCTACAACATTAAATAATATGATATTGTGTTCCCCGAAGCATTGTATATCTCCTGGAACGAAGGAATAAAAATCGAAGCGAACAATACGTGACAGAGTTTTCCACAAGACGGACGATGCATTGGAACTTCTGTAGAGAACCAATGCCGGGAACGACAGGCTGTGGGAATCTCAAATTAAACAGCTCCACAATGACAGAACACAGAAACAGAAGCTCTACCCGATATTCATGAATTCTTGTACACTAGGACGCATACATCACAGTATAAAAAAAAACAGATATATCAGAGATCGAGATGGGGTGACCTCATAGAATGTGACATACTTTTAAATATTGTACATAATCAACGATCGACTCACTCATACTTGCCCACATACTCATTTGTGAATGCAAATCCGTCTTTTCAGCAATGGTGCTCCGTATCCATTTAGAAAGCCTGGACTCGATTGTCTCGCCTTCTTCAATTATTATTATCATTATCGTGAAGCGCTGAGCCCTCAATCCAGACTCTGACCTAATATGATACTATGTTCGAGTTTCCGATCCGCAATTAGTCCTGTGAAGTAGTGGCTCCCGAAAAATATTTGTTGGCTCTGGCGGAGTTCTCCGAATCACCGAAATTATTGATCGAGGATCGCGGTACTCATGGCGAGTATCTCGAATTATCCGAACGGTCTAGCCCGGGATCGGGCTTCGCGATTCGTTGCGGACGCACTCGCTCCGTCGCATCTCGACGAAGAACTCGGACCGAGCTGCCTCCGGTGTGGCGAGAGGGAATATCTCAAGCGATCGTCCCGCCCGATTGAAAGAGGAATGCAGTCAACGGACATTTCTCAACCTTCTCGATCATACATTCGGGAAGATCAGCGTCGACAGACTGCGGGGGCGGATATCAACTCATTAGGGGACCCGAGTATTGAAATTTCGAGAGGTCCGAGTCCTGCAGCTTCCTCCTCGGGTCCCTCATGTGCCGCATTCCGACGACTCGAGGACTTTCGTAGTTTCGTTTCGTCCGTTTCCCGAAACGGAAAGTTTCTCTCGACCGGGCTGGCTGTTCGGCTGACACTTCTGAAAAAATACTAATACTCAATTTTCCGGTCCCAATACATCGATACGACTCACTTGAATCGCTGGCTGTTCGTCGGCGGTCCAGGGAGCCGGCATCCGAGGATTTGGAGGGTTCACTCTGCTAGTGTGAATGTAGGGCTCTCAGAGAGTTCGTCTCCCCACAGCTCCTCAAACTGAGTAAAGCTTTTCGATAGGCGACGGTTCCCGTCTCAAAATGAGAGACATGAGAGTTGAGTGTAATAGAGTCGTCGAGTTGCTCGTTTCGAGACGAAACATCGAGCGACTCGGTAAAGTACCTAAACTATTACTACAATAAGTCGTACGTACTCAGTACCTACGAAAACAAGAAGCGCCACTGATACAAATCATGGAGATTGACTGGTTGATCGCTCTTTTTACGATGACGATCAACATGAATCAATTCGACGAGCCGTTTCGATGAGGTAAACTGGGTCGAAATGACTAGATTCGAGAGAGAGAAAGAGAGTTTTCGAGAGAATCTTGTAGTCGGTCGGTCGATCTACGAATACAGTCTACAGTGCCGAGATGCTAAGGAGAGGGAGATACTAGTTGAGTTTGCGAATTTTCTTCTGGATCCCGTATAGCTAGTTAGAGACATCGAAGATGTTCATGAGGTAGAGCACACGCTAACAATGACACACACACCCACAGGCTCACTCACTCACTCATTCACATGTCTATGACGATTCCACTCATGAACACTCACTGCACCGCTCAGCCACACATCAAGGTATTCGGTGACAGGCATGGGGAATAAGGACGACCTTCTCCTCCCGCTGGATGAGCGGTACAATTGCACATCTCAACGTGACTCGTGACGTCTCGTCCGCGTCGACTCTTTTCTCCGCACCGATTCCTGAAAACAGTATCACACTACACAGGGAACCCAACGCAGACCTCTATCACATCGCATCCGCACGAATCAGCAGAAGGTTTCAGCTTTTGTCAGAGCTGGAGTGCAACAAAACGAGTACACCGGGAGCACGGTGATTGCCGGAGGCAGGAATTGTAGTCGCTGGATAAGATATTCAGAATCGGCGCGGGTGGAAACTCTGCTCGAGACCGCCCGTCGCAGTCCGTCTCTCATCGACAAACTTTATTTAAGAGCAACTTCTGACGAGCAGCTTTTTTAGGTCGGAACGCGCGGCTATCCCAATCCGTTCGTTCCGAGAAACACGGATATTTGAATTGTTAGGTACGGTAATAGGAATCACGCCGGAAGTCGGCCTAGTCGTGTGTCTATCATACCATGTCCGAGGAGGGCTCGCATAGATCCCGTCATGCAGGTGATTACACGTGACGATAGGGTCTTGATGAATAATGGAGACGACAATGACGAGGTTGATTATAGTGCAGCATTTTAATGAAACTACTGACTGAGAGACTTCCGTCGTGGGATGAAGATGGTGACTGCCCGGTAGAAAAGATGTCTATGAGACGAGAGGCTTGCAGCTGAAAGCCGCAGGGCAAACTGATGCACCGTGACATTCGTCAGACTTTTGTCGAATATTCAAGCTCATTCCTAGGTATCCGCACGTCGATATTAACTTGTTAGGCCGCGGTTGGCCGCAATCCAAACTGACTAAACCTTGTAATCATCCTCGCCGTAGTCCGTGGAGGAAGAGTCGACGAATAATGCTCCACTAACAGTGACTCCTCCTGGAGATTGGAGTGACATGTTCTTAGCAGCTCGGACACCATGTCAGATCGAAAGGCATGCTTCCGGGAATAGCTCCGCTGCGAAAAAAGAGTCGATATGAAGAATAAGTTCGGAACGCGCCGCAGTCGCCGAAAATATATAGAGAAGAGCTCCCGACGAGTCGCGTGAGCGAGCACCGAGGCACAGTGGCAACGTCACGCACTGACTCTTTCAACTCCACCGGAAATTCCACAATTTACGAGTCGGAACTGCGGTCGCACGGTCGATCTGGCGAACTTGTTCAGAATCGTCATTTGGCTCGTTCGACTCGCGATGCTGTTCGTTGCAAACAGTTTTTCCCTCGAAAATCTGAGCTCGTTATAGGAAGAGATACAGAGGGAGAGCTCGAATGTTGCAGCGAAGGGACTGCTCCGCTGAGCGTCTGAATATGCTCGTCGAGATCAGGCGTCGAGGATCGGGACCTCACCATGACGAAGCTTCCCTCGTCAGGCGATGGACTATGAGTGTCCTCCACTGCTATTTCTCATCGAGATTCGCGGTCTCATGGCAGAGCTCTCGCTCAGGCAAGGGCACTGGATGGGAGTTGGCCTTGGGATCGTCTGGCAAGCATTCAAGCAATCGCCTCGTTTGTAAATTCGTACCTACGGCAAAGTGGTTCTACGCGTATCTCGAGTGCGCGCTGCTATATCACTTAGTTCCGTAGTGGGGGCCCGTCGTCGAGAGACGTGTTCGACGTTCAGATAGCATCCAATAAAACTTCATTGGCAGCTCATACTACGCGCGCGGACGCCACGGCTTGAGAGGCGGGCGAGATCGAGCCGGTCGAACTTCTTGCGTGGGACATCGAGACGCAGCCCCGGATACGCCCGGCGCCGAGTTAACGCCGCGTCTTGCCCGTGCCGGAGCAGCTTTCGGAAGATGTTGTGGTAAATGTTGATAACATCTTGATTGAACTTCGCTCCGGTCCATCCGACTCGCTGTCCGTCGTCGGCTACGTTCATTTGTCTTCCTATCCTGCTCAGACCGAGACCCAAACTATTCCACTCCAGCCGACTCGAGAACCGATGGCCTGCGGTGTTGGCTGTGGGGCTCGTTGTTAAACTAATCTAATCCTGCCGTCCGTCGGCCGACCCGGCTGGCCTACCTGCTGGCCAGTCCACTTAGACCACTCAGGAGTACATCTTGTCCAGCCGGCCAGTCTTTTCCGCTCGCTCGCTCGCTTGCTGGCAAGCTTGCTCGCAGTTCCGTCAGAATACATACAATCCACTCGAACATGCGGACAAACATACACACGCTAGCTCGCTCGCACGCACGCTCACACGTAGGTAGTTTGCATACACAAGCTAACAAATGAAGCTACTTGCTCTCGAGAGTCTACGAATAAGGGCGGGCGAAATCTCATACAAACATTCGTGTAGGAACGAGCTGATCACTCCGTGAGTCATTTAGAAGAGGCGACGGCCATATGATTGCGAGAAAATGTCCCTCCAATCGGCTCAACAGATCAGCGGTTTTACGAAAAGGCCATATCGCCTTCGTAGGCGGGAGGAAAACCTCCAGACGATTCGGGGATTCTGCCGTGCAGCGTATGGACTTGAGCAGGCACGAGACGGCATGCGGGCAAGCAGGCAGACCGAATGACGCTCTCGAGTCGCGGCATACATCCGACATCGCGTTGGAGACGACTCTGTCGATCCAGCCGGGCGCGAAGGCTGTATATACCTAGAGAAATATATTTTAAAGGTGACGAGGTATAGCCGATGTCCTAAGTAGGGGCGGAAAGCGGAAAACGACTATCTGCGGCTAAAGCTAGCGCTTGAGATGGGCGCTTCGCGGCCGCAGCTGCAGAAAGAAACATCAAGTTGGTCGATCCCACGTGACGTGACGACTTCAACCTTCCGTGCCATTATACTTGCGACCGACATCATATTTTCCCTCTCGAGTCAAGCGCGGGGCCCTTCCTCAGATGTCGGTTTTCGGCGTTGGTTGTTAAGGTTGACAGTCGGCAGCTCTCATCGTACGCGAATCACCGGTACTGCCGATCGGAATTGGATCGAGGGTTCGATATTTCGAGACACTCCGTGAAAAGATACAGCAGGATTCCCGCTCCACCAGCACTATGTTGGAACGAGCAGAAACGGTGGAACTTCCCATACCGCCCGACTCAGATTAGAGTCGGAACTTGGGGCAGTTTCTAGAAGCGAGCAGATTCGTTCTCAATACGGGTTCGTCTCCGAATATTGAGATGAGCAGCGTCGGATTCGACGATCCCCGTACACATTGATTCCACTTCGCGTTTGCAGCTATTTCACTCTACATATTACCTACTATGATGATATTAATATTAATAAGATTACGAATTATTGACACTAACGAAATGATTAAAGATTCAAGAGACATTGCATTATTAGTTAACATGATGAAGATGATAGAAATGACATAACTGATGATGACTGACGATGAAGATGAACATGATGATTATCATGGCGATTATGATTCAAGAATTGAGATGATGAAGCTGAGGCTGAATAAACGGAACTAAGAAGAAAATTGAGCTTTTCCCTTCCTCCACAGCGAGCTAGTGCGGCCTTCCCAGGGACCCGAAGCCCTGTCATCTTCTTCTTCCGATTCTCTCCCGCATTCGGGAAAGGCACATTTGAGTCTTTCCCGGATGGCTGCGGTGTCTTTTTGGTTGCGCCCTCCGACCGCCCGGGAGTATTGTTCATTTCGGCGCTATGGGGAATCGGAGACGAGATCTTCCGCTGTAGCACTCGGAAGCGCGACCGTGGCGGAGCTTGACGGCTTCAGAGAGAAACTCGAGACTGGATGCGCAAAATTAAAAGCGTCGTCCTGACTCTTCATGATTTCCTTGGGCTGAATCACGCCGCCCAGGTCTCCAGAACCTCCGCGGAGGCGCCGCGTGCCGTGCTGTCCCACGTACCCTCGAGACCGTATGTAGCCGCATTAGACAGGGACTCGCGCATTCTCCGCGGTGGCTAGGATTGAGCCTCTCCGACGGAACTCTCAGCGGTATCCCTGACGGAAACTCGGATGGAAATCTTCGGAGAGACCCTGAAGGAAAGCCTGACCGTACTGCCGTACTGTAAAACCATCGCTGGAGCGCTGTCTCATCATGTAGAGAACTATCGGAGTAAGCGGCGTCGTGGAGGAGAAGTCTCGCGCAATCGCATTCGGGGAGCGAAACGCGCTTACCGTTCGACGATCTCGACGGTCGGTTGCGTTCCAGCACGCCTTGCAGAGCTATTTGAAAGCGGAAGCTTGGACAAACTGCTGCTCTTGCCGAATCCGGAATCCCAGCGCTCGAATCCCAGTATTCCCCGCGCATGGGGTAGTCTATGACGGACTCCCGCACGATCGGTGGCCCTCGCGTCGAGGGCCTCAAGTTGGCGTAGGGCTCGCTCTGATTTTCATCGTGAGCAAAAGACATTCAGAAATAGAATTTGACGGCCCGGGTGAGTGTCGGAACCCGCAGAGCACTGACGCCCGGAGCGGGCCGGTCCACCCCCGCGGAAAATGCATGTCATTCCAGGGGAAGCCGCTTCCCCCGGCGCACTGCTTCCGTCGGAACACGGCATCCGGACGGACAGGACGCACAGCAGTCCCGGCTGTGCTTTTCTTGAGTATTTTCGTAGATGTTCTCTCGTGTCTTCCCGTCTCCGTTTCCCCGTGTGATTCCGTGGGTATTTCAGGGAGTGTTCCTGTGTGTTTTTTTTTTCAGGGAGTGTTTTTTTTCAAACTTTCCGCGACGAATCCTGTGAGGGTCTCGAAATTCGAATCTCAGCTTTGTGGGCTCAGATCTGGCAGCTCCGCGAAGAATCCAGGTAGACATAAAGACTCACAGCAGATTGTTCGAAGGTGCGCGCTTTTTTTCGGGGGCCGGTCACGCCGCAGAAGTATCTTCTCCGGCACTCGACTTTGCAGTGTCACGTCGGAGATTGATGGCATTTGCTTATGAGAAATCCGACCGCAATCGATTGATACACTGCAAATGCTGCCTGGGAAGTGGTATTGAACGGAGGCTATCATTGCGGTATCAATCGCATGCTCCAATGTTTTACAAATAAAGCACGCATCTGTAGTGCTCTGAGTATGTAGGCGACGCAAGGATCAACGTGCGAAAGACAGGTCGGTCATGGAAAGTATTCAGGAACACCCTCGAGGGAGACAACTCCACTCAATACGGCCGCAGAAGGACAGGACGCGATTCGAGAAGCAAAGCTCGCTTTCCGCAATAGTTCGACGTGACGTGTCGCAGCTCGATTCGGGAACAATGTTTATCAAGCACTATCTAAGCATTTCAAAGGAGCGCACTTGTCCTTATTTAGACAAACAAAAGCTTGCAGCCGATAGCGCTTGAGCGGCGCACTCAATTTTCAATGTGCATTGATAGACAGATACAAAAGGAGGGAGCAGGATGCGACCGATGCACGTTGCCGCCGCGACGTGCAGGATCGCGACACATCCTTATGGAAATGAAGTGCCGCGCTCCCATCGGAAAGCATGAATTTATGCAAGTTCCCGAAGCGACTGGTAAATTCCTCCCCGCACCACGGCCCGTCGCCAACTTCACACCGCCCTCGGAACGTGGACCCGATGAGGATCGGATGCGAAGCCTGTGATCACGATCCATAACTCCCGTCCGGTATTCGGAGACCTTGAGAGCTCTGGCTCAATCCTCCAGCCAGGGAAGGGTCCTATCGAGTCGGAAAACCCCGAAGCCGTCCGATGGTTGAGAGTGAATTGTTTTCAATTTGGCAGCCGTTTGGTCCCCTGTCGACCTCTGTCACTTATGTTCAGGATTTTTTTTCAGCATTGAACCTCGTGATCACGACTGTGATCAGAAGAAGCTCCAGTGTCGCACGGTCGGAATTTGTCTTTCCTCTGCCCCCGAGTCCCGACTATTCATCCGCAGGAATAATCTCGATCCAGGGTTTCGTTAGTTTATCCGACGGGACCGACTAGATCGAGCTCATAAGGACTTCATCAATTATTATATTCCCCGCTTTCCATTTTCCGCGCCCGCTCGCCGGTCGGCTGCCCGCTCTGCGCCGACCGGAGCTGTCCCAGTCGAACACTCGCTAAGCCTTCGCTTGAGATCGGAGGAATCCGTATCCGAGAATCATCCATCGATGAATGACGAGCCTCCCCCGCTTATAACGAGATAGGGAACCAAAATCACCGAGAGAGCCCAGAAGAGGAGGGGAGGGAACGCGGGAAGTCCATGGAACGCCAAGAGATCTCACTCGGAATGGAGGAGCTCCATTGGAGGCAAGTTAATTTTGGACTTGTACTCTGGTTGTATACATTACTGCCGTATATAAATACGGGAATGGATTAAGAAAGGCTCGAGGGAGCAGGCGGAGATATCAAAAAGGAAAATCATGGAAGACGACTTATCAAACAGGATAAGTTGCAGACGGTCATGCACGAGGATCGGAACAATCCGTTACGTCTGGCAGCCGGGATAGGTGGAGCGATCCGTCTTTTCGACGGATTTCGCTTTTCTGGCGAGAACGTGGAAGCCGGCAACAAGAGCGAGGCTGTTTGGCTGGCTGGCGCATGGGGGGGCTGTTTAATGCTCATATCCCTTTCAACTTGGCTCTGGTGTCTTATCGCCGACGGCAGGCATCGCATTCGCACTTAAGATCCGACGCTTCAATGAATAGATGAATCAAAAACCCGATCTTGGGATTATTATTTGAATAACTGCTCCATCCTTCAAACTCGAAAACGAGTGGGCCGCCAGCTTTCAGGGAGCAGGCTTCCATTGAGGAGTCTTCTGAAGTGAACGTCGAGGGAGAAGATGACTTTCGCGCAGGAAAGAGGACATGTGCGTGTGGTGCCTGCGTACGTCCACCATAGAATTCGAATCGATGCCCCTCTCCTTGATCGAGGAATAATCCGACAATCCAGAGAAGCTGGGATGATCGCGATTGGCGATCTCTCCAACTCCCGATCTGTTGGCGACAGTGGCCTTCCTTCAGGGCATATTCTATTTTCTCCGCTTCTGGATCTTTCCGTCCGAATTTTTTATGATGCGAGCAAATCGATCGTTGCGTGCACGTTTCGCTAGGAGAACAGGTCAGCGACGGCTGGGACCAGCGTCCGGATCGGCACTTTGACCCACTGTTGGTGTCGGTGCTGAAACGGGAAAAGGGTGACCCAGAGAGCCGAGGTAGGAGAAACGAGGAGAAGTTCATCGAGAATCCTCAGTCTGTATCGCGTGGTTTCCGTCTTGTTCTTCGGCCGGCTCCTCATTGCCCCGTGTTGCCCTCCGTATTTTCGTTCGCTTCCTCCTCTGGTCACGGTGCCCTCGCAGCTCTCTTTCTTTCCTCTTTTCCTACCGCTGCTGCTGCTACAATCGCTGAAAAGCTGTTTCTTTCTTGCTTTCCGTCCGTCCAGCCATTTGCTCACCTAGGCGCCCTCTGGCGAACGTCTTCCGAGTCGAGTCCTCTCGGAGCGAACCCGGCTGCCGCTTGCCCTGTCCCGCATGAGGGTTCGTTGGCTCCTGCTTTTTCCCTCTTCAGTGACGGAAGGAGAATGGAACTGCTGCTGCTGCTAGCGCTTCGAAGACGATGAAGCGAGAGGAGAATGTGAAAAGTGAGAGGGGCCGAGGAGAAACGCAATGCCAGAGACCAAATAGTGGCAGGCTGCACTAAATGTCGCTCACTTTCTCCAAGAGGAAGCCTTCAATCTCATCAAGGCTCACGCTTTCGAAACTCGGCTCCCCCGGTTGTTTCAATGAAGTTCTCCATAATAACCTCCCCAGTTTCCTAGGGTCGTTCTCCTCAGTGAGCCTGTGTCATTCCCGAACTCGGTTACGTGGTCGCCGTTCCGAGACCCTATAGGACCGATGTTCATCAGAGGGGGTGTTTTCAGCTAAGTCCTGGAAAATAAAACCCTCCTCGGGGAAATCCTCCGGTCCACGGCGAATCTGTTTCGGTGAGAGCGATGTCCTCCCAGTATCCTGAAGTCGCATGTGCGAAGAGGTTGAAGGCATGTATGATCCTTCCGGGAAATTTTTTGTCCTCCTCGTATTTCAAAAAGAAAGTTCACAAGGAAAAATTGTTCTATGAGCCGTATTAGGTACATCCGGTACGTTCCGAATCAAATCAGTGGGTCCCATCCAATCTGAACGCGGATAGTCGGTGAGACGAGTCCCTCGAGAACGAGAAGTTCGCAGTAGAATCATTGCGAGAAATTCTGAGGCGTCGAACGATACATCCCTGGGCTATAGAGGGTCGGAAGAAACTTTCCCGAACTCCATCAGCTCGAGAGCCGGAAAAGAGACCCTTACGCGAGAATCCTTCTGCAGGAACCGACCTAGATACTGATATTAAACCATTGAGTCAACCGCATCCGGCTGCCCAGCTTCGTCAGTCGATGCGATGCCTCCCATCGAGGACTGACTTTTGCCGCATCCGTCCGTCAGACACCTCTCGTGGGAGGGCTGGATTGAGATCGAACTTCAACAACATGAAATCTCTGGTCGCCGCATACCTGGAAAAGCCCGCGGCAGATGAGCCTCAACATGGGGATTTCGGATGAATGAGGTCGGCGTCGTTCTCTGTCCGCCTGTCTGAGTTTTGAATTCCCCAGAGTTAAGGGAACCGGAGACAACGCGACGCAGAGGCCGGGAAGCGGACCCGGAACGCAATTCATCATTGTTTCGACTCACAGCCTAACGGAAGATCCGCCCTCGGTCCGAACATCAATATAAACGTCATCGTGGCGGCAAACCTCGATCAGAGACCGACTGAGTGAGTGTATCGACTCCGTTTTATCTCCGCAAACCCCGAGCTCCTCTGGGATCTGCCTCTGGACGATGCGATCGAATGCAGTAGATCGAGCCTTTGTCATCCGGGGACTGTAGTCCCCCATGAAATCGGAAGTGCGCATCTCTCGGACAGTCGGAGTTTGCATGCCCATTCGAGATTCATCATCTGGAATGACGGACTCAAGAAGCACGCATGGGGCTCGAACACTATTTCCTCCTGCTATAGATTCTCTATTCTAGCTCCGGGTTGTTTGTCTAGCTGTATCCGATGGCCTCTGACGTACGCTCCGCATGATCAAGTGTTCTGCAGATCGCACCATTGTTTTGGACAAAGCCCGCCGGAGTATGCCGCAACATCGCAACGCCATCCATCATCCCATCCCGGAAGCCTTGAGCATTTACAGAGAGACGGTCTCCACTCGGGCTGGGGTAGGCTCTCCTTTCTCCGAGGTACATTGTTTTCAACTCAAGCGAGCGAGCTCGGCTGAAATCACTCCGGTCTATCGAGAGCGAAAACGCGAGGAATGGGAAGCTTTTAGTTTTCCCGAAAAAAACAGGAACCTACGAAATTCGAGTACCCTAAAATCTCGCGCATTCAGAACGTTGGGGATATGGAATTTTCTCAGTAAAGAGGCTTGAAGGTACGAAACCTTTCGGATTTCGATTGTCGGTGACATCGAACCTCTTCGAAGTCTCCGTCAACGAAGCTCCACAGATAGCGAATCGTTCAGATGAATAACTCCAGACTCCAGAGACTGTGAACTCAATAGATAGCGGATTTCACGGGGGAGAAACTTAGTCGATAAGAATCCCGTCTGCAGCGGACGCCGTGGACAATGAGCCTAACACAAAGCGAAGTCAGAGTACTGCTTCGATCGGGTCGGATACGTAAGCATGTATAAGTCTCTAATTTCTGCCTGATTCATGCACATCGATCTTCCTTTAAAGAAGCGCTCTTTTCGCTGGAATGGTCGCGGTGCGCGGAAGCGAACAAAAAAACATATCCGGGGCATCTAGCATAAGATGCATAGCACCATGGTCAGCGTGATCTATCTGTGAAAGCAAGGTCCAGGACATTGGTGACAGACTTGGAGATTCAATTCAATTCAATTGAATTCAAAGTTGACATCATCGAGGGCTGCTCGTATCACTTCCGCGCTATCAAAGATATGATTGTCGACATCAGATTCGCTCTCATTTTGATGCATGTTTCCTTGGATATCCTTCCGATTATCCTCTCCGTCTGTCCCGGACTCAGCGTCATAATCTTGGGAATTCCCATCTTCCGAGGCTTTCCTGAATCGACGTTTCACAGTGGCAATCGAAACTTTTGCAAAGGCGTCTTGAACGATTTGTGCCCTGACGCCGTCGTAAGTCATCGCTTTCCTGCGACCGCTCTTTATATATTCTGCTAGGCTTCCATTCGACATCCTGTCCTTACAAGGGACTCTCAGATCGTCTTTTGAAGACTTATTCACTGACAGGTCGAGCAGTTGGCAGAATCGGGGTAGCCCGCCAGGAATCACGGCGATTCTCGAGCGAGGCTTAAGTTCCGCTCGCACTCTGTCTGTCCGGTGAGCTCTGGCGGAATCCATAAGCAGTATGGACTTGACAAGGGATCCGAAGTGGAAGAGCGCCGCTGTTTCCACACTTCATTTATCCACTCTATCATGATGGACTCCGTCATCCCTCCTTTCGGGTTGACCTTGATTATAACACCAGGGGGGAATGTAACCTTCGGCATTAATTTCTTTCTGAAGATCAGCATCGGTCTCAACTCTTCACCTGAAGTTATGACGGCAAGTACAACAGTGAGGTTACTTTTTTCATGTCCCGTGGAATCGATTCGGACACTGTCGGAACCCTTGGGATTCACTGTTCGTCAGAAGCACATGTCAAACGGGACTGGCTCTTCGTCCATGTTTCCGATGTTATCGGACGATATTTCGGGAGACTCTCCTGCTACGAATCGTCGAAAATCTGCCACCTTGACCACGGCGTCCGGAGGTAAAGGTTGAGCGACGCTGGTCACTGTTCTCATACTGAGACCAAGACGGTTCATGAATTTCTTGGCCCACTCAGATAAGGCTTTGAATCCACTGTGTCCGGCGAGGTTAGCTTCATCGATGGCTCTTTGGCGGGTATCGCGTACTTGCACGGCTCTGTTTGATGATCTTTACTCGATGATCCACTGCAGAACTCGTTTCTCAACTTCCGGGTGTTTCGGAGAGCCTTTGCGCAGCGAACGACGACTTTTCGAGATAATCTTGAAAATTGCTTCTTTTTCCTCCAATCGCTCATCATGCTTTTGGAGACGTCGAACTTGAGCTCTGTTAACGACATTCCGAATGACTTGTAATGCTCGATTACCTCCAGTTTGCGTTCAATCTTGTAGGCGATACGCCTCTTGCTCGCAACGGCTGGAAAATGGCAAGTTGAAGTGAATTCTTCCGATGATTTCTCACGCTACTACCTCAGCAGCGGCGGGGGAAGAATCCAGCATGGGCGCAATTATTTTTTGTGACCTCTCCACTTATACGTAGGCCTTGTTTCTGAGTATAGGACCACAGTTCCTCTATGAAAAATTTCGGCCGGCCTCGGGCGTCGAACTCGGCACCCCCGACGATGCATGGCGGCGTTCGCATGGCGCGCGGCCGCTAAGCGCTAACCTCTCAGCTATCACCCGCATAGGGAAAACTCTCGAGCAAGCTTTGGGAATCGAGGGGGGCAAGTGGATGTCTCTTGACGATTTCTGGAAAATCCAGAAGCCTCCTCCGAAACGCCAGAATGACGAGGCTCGGCATTCGGTGCGAAATTATGCTTGAATGGCTTCAGCCGAGCCAGCGAAATCAAAACATTTTTGACTAAGCCATCTCAATTTTTCGAGCTCCGCGTCACTGCGCTTCGATCCCTTAGGCTGATTCTATTGAGAAGCTTCATGAGATGAGGCTCCGTTTTTATTCGTGAACTGAATTAGGTAGCCTGAGGTGTCGAATTCCATGCAAGAGATCCGCCTCATTGTTCCCACATTCCCACCGAAATCAGAATGTGCGTGATGTTTTCTACGTCTCTTGGAATCGTCTCTCGCAACGTTCCATACGGGCAAAGTTCCCCGTTCGAGACTTTCGCGGTGTGCGGGGTCTTTCATCAATGAAATTCTGAGAATCTGGAAGAGACCTTCAGTGCGGGTTTCGCTATCCGTGGACGTCGCTGCCCAGTATTCTATTCAGACACATTTTCGAAAGTAGGAACGTTCGCTACAGGCGGGATTATAGGGTATATACCTACCTGGAAACGCAGCAGAAGTTACACCCTCCTCCACGCTACCTCGCAGTCGGATCGTGTTGCCGCAGCCATTGATCTGGACAAGAGTCTTGGGAGCTAATTGGTTCCGTGGGAGACATTCGCGACTCTGCAGGGATCACTCGATCGGCTCTTGGAATTGCGGGCTCGAAGGAGTGCACCTCGCTCGCAACATCGATGCTGGAGAGCGCTGCCCTGTAGCTCGCGAGTGAATCTCAGTGCTCTCCTCACGAAGATGAAACATATTATTCGAGAATGGCCTACTTGCACTTTTGCGATACAAGCGTATGCATGCGTTCTCTGAACAAGCTCACTGCTCGCTATAATTACCGGACTTCATTTCGCGACAGCATGGCGATGTTTTGTGAGCAAAACGAGCACTCCAGATCGCAGATCATCTGTCTTAATCGGCTTGGCTAATGTAATTCATTGTTGCGGATTCGTCGCGCCCAAAGCTAATCAGCGACGATGGTCTTACAACAGCGTTCCCCGAGTGCGGGAAATCTTCGCTGTGCAACGGCAGCGATGATTGGGGATGATTGTATTCGGATCTGTCTGTACAGCCTGCCGAGAGGATAAATCTCTCCGCCTTCGTTGCCGATCATCCGATTGTGGGGTCCTTGTTGCGATGAGATAAATACAAAATACATGATGGCCTGCGCGTTTCTTCTCGTTGCGAAAAGACCTCAACGCTCCTGCCTAGCTTTGAAGACAAAGCTCATCTTCAAACGAGATGCCCTACCTCTTTCCGCCTCGGGAAGACATTCCAGACAGACCTTCGCTCTCTGCCCGACGGCGGACTAGGTCTTCCCCGAAAATTGCAGCTCTAGCGCAGTATCACGCGTGATTCGCGAGGTAGCCGCCTTGTCGAGACGATCGCTTCATACTGAAACAGCTTCACGACGAGCAGAACAATCATCCATCGGAATGTTTCGAGGGGGGTATGCAGAATCAGGGAGTTATTTGCGCTCGACTCATGATAAGATTCTATCATCGACTTTCCTGATAGGAAGGCAAAGAAAGTACATGGTTGAATTGAACGGGGAATCATTGCCCGGCCGGGGATGATCCTCAGTTCGCCTCTGGCTACATTCTAGCTCGGTCGGAGTCTCGGCCCCAAGTTTTCGGAATGATCCCGAACCATCGGCACCGAATTAAAAGACCGAATGTCCCGGCACTGTTCGTAATCTTCAAGATTCCAACCTCCTGAGTTTTTTCTGATTGAAGCTCATCTTAGCGAGCCTCACTCGGGCGGTCCGGTCTGTTTCAAAAAGGGACAGCGTTGGGGAATTCGCTCGGATCCGCGACGTAAGTGGCAGCCTCCCGTCGGACTTTGAGTTCCGCTGCCTGCCATCAGAATTGTTTCGACACCGGGCTTTCTCGAGATCGACTTCGGAGGCGTACAATGCTCTTCGTCTTCCTCTGAGTGGCATCCATTTTTCTGAAGTTCATGACGAATGCAGTTGAACTCTCTCTCCGACTCTGAATAATGAATCGCGGTTCCATTCTGCTCCCATTCTCTATGGCGAGCATCTCTGCGCTTGCAACTGCCCAGGACTCTTCCCTGCAATTCATCTCGCGTTGCAGAATTTTCTTCTTGTCTCCACCGATTGTTCCGCTGAGATTTCGCTTCCACGGCTTCGTCTCGATGGGTTTACACGGCTCCCTCGTTTTTCCGCATTGTCCTCGAGCTTATTTCATATTTTGCGTTGCATCCCTACGTCGTCGACATACGGATCATCGCCCACTCCTCCTGGGATCGGGATCGAGTACGTCGCTCAATGATTTACCAAGGGAAAAAAAATTCTCTCTTGCTAACGAGAGTTTCTTTCGACCGCTTCTCCCATCGGCTGGGACGAGGTAATAATTCTTTTGCGTTTTCCCTGATTCGGAAAAGTCGTGTTGAGAGGAAGACCAAGGTCTCCGTATGTCTGGCTGTTCTATTCGTTTCTTGAATGTTTGCGCCGGGGAGAGTCTAGACAGCGTGTGAGATGTAAGAAAAACAGAAAGAAGCGTTGCCATGCGTTTAGCAGCTCTTCAACACACAACAACTACAACTGCTGCTGCCGCCGCCACCACCACTGGTGCTAGCTGTTGTCGTCGGGAACTTCTGGATGCGAGCCATCGTCAAGACGGATGGACGGATGCATGGGCCGACCGACCGACCGGCTTACTGACTGACGGACTGACGGACAACTAACCGAGTTAGCGCCAAACGAAACCTTCTCTTCCTCGTTCCCAGTCCCAGTCGTTCCCTTCTCCCCTCGATTCTCTCGCCTTCTCTTCCGTTCTCACTTGCTAGTGAGCTGGCTGACAAGAGGAAGACGGACGTAACAGCGACAGACGAACCGAGAAGGACTCAGGAGGAGGGAAAAGTCAAACGACGCTATAGCCCTGCGTTTGTCTCTGTGCTTGCTTAGTACATACTGTGGAAACAGCCGAGCGGAGAACGAGTAGTGGAAGCTGAGCATGGAGAGACGGGGAAAAAGTTAGGAGGAAGCGAAGCATAGAAAGCAGAGAGTGAAAGCAGAAGAAACGGCTTTTGGGAGAGGAATGGAAACGGACGAGGGAAGGGGGGCCGAAACGGAGGGATACAGAGGGTCGAGGATCGAGAGAGGAGGAACAATGCGGGAGTATTGAAGAGAGGGCTCGAGGAAAGAACTGGGAGATTCCAAGGAGAACGGGAAGAGCGGAATGAGCGCTGTAGCAGGGGGCACGAGGAGGAAAGTGCGCTGTCATCACATTTGAGTTTCATTTCTTTCCATCTCCCAAATCGTCAGCATCACGGGTGTCAGACTGACTTGTTTCGTCTTGCACAACTCTCTCGGCATTTTCCTTTTCCTTCTGCATCTTGTACTCTGCGCCTGAGCGCATCAATCCAGTCGTCAGTGACAAATGTCGCATGATGGGACTTCTGGCCATGTGGCCTCGTCGCGATCGAGTGCAGATTATAGGGATGATCCGCATCCCAAGGAAAATGAAGTTAGGGAGCACCGCGAAACTCCATGATGTCTGAGTTTTATGGGTTGGCTTGCGGAACGTTCGTTTCGTGTTAGGGGTCAGACGCTAAACGAGTCAGGATGAGGCCTCGATCATCTGGCGAGGCGACCTCGAACTCTTCAGAGGACGCTTCCCAATATGGAAGACTAGCGAAGCCCGTCGCCTTTTCGCGGCTGTGTTCAACTGCTCTGATTGCGTAGCGCGAAGAACGCTCTCGTTTTTCGGATAATCTCTGAAGAGACGTTGCTTTTGAAGGATGATAGGTCTTTGAGGAGTAGAGTCTGCGTCTACCCGAGTATTCCGTAGAGCATGACTTGATCTGGCCACTGATCGAATGATCAGCCAAAGGTTTAGAGAGGTTCGGTTCCGTGTACCGCACCATCCGAAACTCAGATCATGAGGTAGTAAGCCGGTTCGTTTTTGTATTACAATCGGAGTGTCGGATCTCTCTTCCACTCCCTCCGCATTCCCGATGGCAATCTTCGAGCGGCTCATCTGAAGAGAGAGATTTGTAAGACATAATCGGCGAAACATCCGGGAATCCCTCGAACTTCCCTTAAGATTCTTTTTCTTTTCTTTTTTCGCGTTCCCTCCATACACTGGGCACTGAGATGTTCTCCCGATCGGCGGATATCTCTCTCGATGCACGACATATTCGGCAGTGTTTGTTCCTCAGAGTGCCTATGACCGCTGGAACCGAACGCACGAGTCCTCGGATGCGAGTTTCTACGGCATCAAGATTCATCCCTTTCATTCGATACGTCTCCGCCGAGTAAACGGGAAACCGAGAAGCAGCCCTACCGCCCTACTTCTTATTAACCCTATCAGATTATACTTGCGGAATATTCGCAAGTGGTACAATCTGAGCTCTTCTTTCAATGAAATTGTTGTACCCCCGCTCGGGACTCCAAGCAGACTTTGGATATGCCGACCCTCGAAGAGATTGTCATCTTTCTTATAGCAGTCTGTCCACCATATGAGGGAGCGAGGCGGTGCAACACTCAATCCTGACCATCCCGAACCTGTGAACCAATCACTCAATTGATCGATCAAAGAAGCAGCCAGCTAGCCAGCCAGCCATCCATCTATCCATCCATCCCCCGACTGCGATCGATCGAAGGATCAATCAAAAAATAGGTCGACTGCTGGTGCGACTGCTGCGATTGCACGGCGCGGAAGGGAGAACAGGCGCCGCGCCGCCGTCCCTGACGCGAATCAAAAATCAACACTAATTCGATTGGCACGAAGAAAAAATCGGAAACGAAGAAAACGGAGATAAGGCGGAGTTCTTCTAGGAGACAGACGGCGCGGCGTTGCAGAGATGACGGCGGCCTGCTGCTGCCGCCACCGCCGGAGAGGGGGAGGAACACAATCAGAGAAGAGGCAGCCTTGGAAAATACGAGGAGTTTTTTTCTCTTCCCATGCCGGCCTTCGCTGAGGACGCCGCGCCGCTACTGTCGGGATAATCCCCGTATACGAGAAGCGGCGGAGACTGCTAACGAGGACTCATCACTCAATGGGTGTCATTCCAGGAGTGAGCATGAGGGAGAATTCCCTCGACGATTAACCGAGTCCGCCGTGGCTCGCGGGATGAAACGGGAAGGATCGTGTTTTCGGACGTGAGACTTCAGGGGAGATGGCGGGGATTTCTGCGAGCGCCGCTCTGTGAGCCGGAATCATCGAGATCAGCGCCGACACTTTCTCTGCTGGCCCATCTGAACCCTTGAAAGGTCCCGGCAAGTCCCGATTCATTCTGCCCGGTCCATACGTATTCTCGGAGGCCGTGTTCCATGTGACGCAGAAGAGGAGGAAATCCTCACATTGTAAGATATCTGGAACTCGAGGTGTGAAATGTTTTGTCGTTGGTGGCAGACGAACGATTTGATTTAAGCCTGCCAAATCCTTAGGAGGAATTACGCAATGTCTTAGACGCTGTTCATGAGTCCGCGTAGAGTTTGAAAACATCTTACGGGGAATCGATGTGGAATATTTCCTTCCTTTCCGAGCGGGAGTATAGGGGATTCTTGGAGACTGCCAATCAGGAGAGGTCCTGCGTCCAACTCTCAGACGTCGTATTGCCTCATCACGGAGCAGTCTCTGGTCGTTCCCAGACTGGAGACGGAAGTATAAGCCCTGACTTCACCTCGGGGAGAAAGCTCTGCAGCGGTAAGAATACAGTGGATGGTGACTCCCTGAGAAGAAATTGAGTAATCCGACGCGTCCAGGCGAGAATTTCACAATCAAAGAAGGCAACAGATCTCCAGCTTATCGACCCGTACATACTCGACTGTCGCTCATTCATCTCATTTTCACGTGACAATGAAGAGATCGCGATCGCCAGGAATCATTGAATGATCCGCTCGAGTAATTTGGTAGGAATTCTCCTTACCAGCGGTGGTCGAATCTCTGCACCATTCGTCGGTGACGGAGAAGCGCTATTCCGAGTAAGGAACGACTTGTCTACCACAACGCGTTGTTGAGTCGGTAGGGCCCGAGAGAAGCCGCTCACGGACATTCCCGACATCTTGGCAATCGGGCGGTGTATGCTCGGGGAGGAGTACAAGTTTGTTGGGAGCACCCTGTCGTACCGGGGGAGTTTCCCTCCAAGCGTCAAATCATACAGCCCTCGCAAGGTCTGCATGTCGGCCCGAAAACGTCATTGCTTCAAAGTATTGAGTCGCGATCGTGATCTGCCCACTTACGGGGAAATAGCTCCTCATTCAGGGCTCACGACCCCGGGGAGAAATGCTCCCCGTGATATTCCGTTCTGATCAGGAGTAAAAACAAAATTCAATCAGAATCTGTAATTAGATTTCGTGATGGCTCCATGCAAGACGAGAAGCCAAGATCGAGGAGATGAAGTAAAATATAACGGAAGACGGAAGCATCGCGCTTGGGCAGAATTTTTAGTTCAAGAGGAGTCAAACTTCCAGAGACGAGACACCACCGTCATCCACGGGGTCCGAAGCGACCGCGCGGTGCTCCTACCGCACGGTGAACTTGAGCGCAAGTAATTCAGAGCACGTGGCAAATATTAGTGCGACGTAGATTCCAGCTCGGATTCGCACGACTTCGTTTGAACTAAGGTCCGGTGAAATTGCAAGAGCCGAGCAGCACCTCAGATGTCGGGCCTCTGCTTTCGACTCTCGGAGTCTTCATCCAGTCGATAGGTAGACGCTGCGCACAGATCCGCTATGCGCTCTAATTCACCATGCACCCAAGTTTGAGCTGCGCTCGAGTTCACGCTGTGCTTGGACTTACGCTGCGCTCAGTGTGCGCGGCACCGAGGTCCAAGTCGGCAACACAATTCAGTTCTCCCCGCAAGATCGAGTCCCGTGGCCCACCTTCGATGTGCGAATGGTCGAGTGAATGGTCGTTGAATGGGGTGGGGGACGGCATGAGCAGAAACGAGATTTTGCTAATGAGCGGAATACTTCAAGGGGAGAGCTTCGCTTGGGAACTGGCTTCGTTTTATGACCCCCCGAGACGAGCGCAACACTTACGCGTAATTATAGACTGGGCTTCGATGAGCAGTCGTCGGAGCAGCCGGCTTCTGCAAATCTACCCCGTCCTCTCCTCTCTCATCAGGAGATTTTCTCGACAATGTCTCGAATTCCGGAGCACCCCGTGATCACCGAATCGAACCCCTACTCCAGAGGATCTGAGGTGGAGTATGGAGGAGGAGAAATTAGGAAGGAGAACGAGATTCGGTGGCGTCCTTGGTAATTAGAATATAATTTCGTCCCAGATTATTGTGTCCTCCCCGTTCCCAATCGCTTGCGAAAATCAGGAGTGCCCCTTTCGATCTGTCTCTCGCCTGTTCCCTCGTGGGCATCGGTGGCAACCTTTTGGAACAAATTGTAGTCGAATCGAGACCAAACCACCTAGCCTTGACAGTCTCTAAATGTGAGCCCCATCAGCTCACATAACATATAACGTAAATATTCTACTTGGACGGCATGCCCGCCGAATGTCTTCATTTTGGAGCTATCAGTTGTTTTTTCCCGTTTCTGGATCGTGTCAGACACGGATTATTGCGGCAGTCTCATTCGGGCTCCGAGGGATCTCCAAATCGAATTTTCGTCTTGGCTCAAACGAACATATTGTCTCGAGCGCCCTTAGAAAACGTTCAGGAGGAGATTACTCGGCATCTTCGCCGTTCGGCGAGTCGATCAGTCCTCAGGCCCGAAGAAGCGAATTCCCGAACTTCCCATGGTCCTGAAATGTTCCCAGCGTGGAAAGACAGCCGCACCGGATTCCAGAGCAAGCGGAGTGGATCCTCAACCGAGGCTGGCCGGGACCTCACCCACATACCCTCGCCGCGGAAAAATCGCCGCCGGTTACTTAGCAACGGTCCTCCGCATCCTCGGCGGCTGCTTCGAATCAGTCAGGCCGATGATCGAGGCTGAAGCTTCCGTAGTGACCGTTCGACGACTCTTCCGTTTGTATATTTCTGTTGGTTGACAGCTCGCCAGAGCTGTTTGAGCGTTTTTGGATGCTGCACTCTGGTATGCAGCTGTATCCGGCGTAGCCGCTTCGGGTGACATTTGACCTTTCCGTCGTATCTGCCACCGAAGCAAACGTTGATGAGCCCGCCCGCTCTGGAGGTGGAAGTCTTTCATTAGGAAGCGGTCAGATTTCGGTTGATGTCCCAGGCCGAGGACGGTTTTAATTGTCGGACGGTCCTTCGGTCGCTCTCCTCCGTTATACGTAGCTGCAGTGTTCATGTTGGGAACGAGCCTGACAAGTGAGATCTCCTATCCGTCTTAACCGGTCGATAGCCCTATCAAGCAACAGCTCTCCTATGATCTAATACTGTCAGCACCATGTGGCTGGGTCGGTTTATGGAAGCTCGACACATCGAGGAGCGAGTCGCGGCTGCCCCCGGCTCGCCGTCAATCGGTTCTGCTCTTGGCTCTTCGTTGAAAGCCGCTGTCGTACTCTCCCTCTATTATTGCACATTCTTGTCCTTAATCCGGACCACTGAAGCTAATCCCGATGCGAAACGATTATATGATGACCTGATGAGCTCCTACAACAGACTCATCAGGCCCGTTGGCAATAACAGTGACAGGCTCACTGTCAAAATGGGACTCAAACTCTCCCAGCTTATTGACGTGGTGAGTGCCGGCGCCCGCTACTCGAGGCCAGACTAGCGAAAGACGTTAGTCCTGAATCCGAGTAGCGACGCGACAATTCCTAACGAGCATGTTCTTGGTGACAGAACCTCCGGTCACAGATAATGACAACAAATGTTTGGGTTAATCAGGTGAGAAAACTTTGAGCTTCTCTGTGGTAAAGAATTTCACGCCGTGCCTTTTGATACGGAGCTCCTGCGGAATGTTGAAAGCCTAACCCATCATATATTTTCCTACCTCGCAGGAATGGTCCGATCACAAACTTCGTTGGGATCCTGCAGAGTACGGTGGAGTGACGGAACTCTACGTTCCAGCCGAGCAAATCTGGCTTCCGGACATCGTGCTATATAACAAGTCAGTACGCGAAGTGAGCGATAACTTCGGTTCTCAGTACCGACTCGGTTCGAATCTGCGACTGAATCACAGCCAGAGCGAGCCGAGCTCTAACGAGTCTTCGGTTTCAGTGCCGACGGTAATTACGAGGTCACAATCATGACGAAAGCAATCATCAAAAACGAAGGAACCGTCATCTGGAATCCCCCAGCTATATACAAGAGCAGTTGCCTTATGGACGTTCAGTATTTCCCTTTTGATCAGCAACTCTGCAGCATGAAATTCGGGTCTTGGACCTACGACGGATTCATGGTATGCAAAAGGGCTCGCGTATCAATCATTTCCGACGCAGCATCTGTGATTTCATAATTGGGGGGACAAGGGCTGGACAAGAGGATCGGCGGGTCAAATTACTATATATCGTCTATCTCTTCTCACGAAGGAAAACGCTTGAACAGAGATTCTCTTTGCAGGTGGATCTGAAACATATCCGCGGCGTGGACAGCGTGGATATAGTTCCTCTCGGCATTGATCTCTCGGAATTCTATCTTTCGGTTGAATGGGACATCATGGCTGTGCCGGCGAAGCGAACCGAAAAGTTCTACGCTTGCTGTGAGGAACCCTACCCGGACATAACATTCAACATTACTCTACGTCGCAAAACGCTCTTCTACACCGTCAATTTGATTATTCCTTGCGTCGGCATTTCTTGTCTGTCGATTCTCGTGTTCTACTTGCCCTCCGACTCAGGAGAGAAAGTATCTCTGTCCATCAGCATCTTGCTGTCATTGACTTTCTTCTTGCTCGTGTTGGTCGAGATAATCCCACCGACTTCATTGGCTATGCCGCTCCTCGGAAAATATCTCGTGAGTGGACTCTCTACCTTCAAGTGATGAATGGTCCCAACTCGGTCACGTGTCGCGTGAACCCCATATTGTTGTCACGCTTCGAAAACTTCTAGGTGTTCACCATGATATTGGTCACGCTGAGCGTTTTAGTGGCGATCGGAGTCCTCAACGTTCATTTCCGATCGCCGTCGAGTCACATCCTCAATCCCTGGTGTCGACAAGTTTTCATAAAGGTTCTTCCACGATTACTCCTGATGAGATCCCCTCAATACGAAATCGAAACCGATGAGGCGCTTAGAAAGCAAAAAAATAAGGTTGCCGAGAGCAAAGTCGACCGGGGTTCGAACGTAGATCATCGGGAGGTAATCGACTACCCCAGGTATGCACAGCAGGCGATACGCTCGCCCGAGATCGAGCTCGACTAGACTTTCAGTCAACCAAATTTAACAACATTCTGATGTCATTACTGAGATGTTGATCTGGATCCCGGACGTGGGAGCGTCCAAGGATTCCGAATTTCCTTCCGGAAGCGGAATAATGCTCGGTGCTTTCTAGGTGCCCGCGTTACCATGGTGGGCCAAGCCTCGGCGACCACTTTCTGAATCCGCGGATTTCTGCCCTACAAGCTGCGTCTCCTCGATTTGGACATCCAGGCCCCCTCTCCCACCAGGATCAACAGAGCTCTGGACTACCGCAGCTTCCGACCGAAGACGGCGCCGTCGAGGAAGCTTGTGACATCGGTCACAATGTTGCCGGCGATTCTGCTCCCGTGGAAGGATCGCCCCCGCCGTTTTCGAGAAGGGCGCACGGTGTGCGTGACTTCGAGGAGACGATCTGTCATGCAATGTTCATAGCGCAACACATCGACAATAGAGATGATTTCGAAAGCGTGAGTATTGAATAATTCGTGAAGATCAGCTGGCGAATCGCAGCACATCCTGACATACCGTAGGGATCTCGAACATCCCAGCAGATAATAATCGACTCGAGCACGTGTACCGTGCACCGCACTTACGTGGCCCTTACTCCTCTGCAGATTCGTGAGGATTGGAAGTATATTGCCATGATACTCGATAGATTATTTCTGTGGATATTCACCATAGCGTGCGTCGTTGGAACTGCCGGAATTTTCCTCCAGGCGCCGTCTTTGTACGACCGCACCGTCCCGATAGACGTGAAGCACTCCCGCGTTGCGCGTCGCATGCTGCACGGTAATCTGGCAGATGACATTGAGGATGAAGACTTGTGAGACTTGCGGCGCTTGAGGATACGAATTCCGTGTTCAGGCACCGTGGAGCTCGGAGTTATTTCCAATAATGTTTCCCCATGGTGCCGCAAAGGCTCCATGACCCCTCGGACATCCAGGATGCTCGTTGCCCCCAAGGGCCCTCTATGAGGAGCAGACAGAAGCCCGGATTCATCTTCCTCGTCGGTTAGATCCTTTCACCATGCTAATCTTCCAATCTTCGGATGCTCGATTGATTTCTCCTGACCACTCAAAACTGAGATCGCTGCACTACGAGCCGCAGCATGGATGACGCTCGAATCGAATCACAACATATAATCACAAAGGATTGAAGATGAATGTTCCCGACCGTGTCCTGACGAGATGGGTCATCGCTCTTCGGCGGAGGAGAAACACTGGCTAGAAAAATGTCTCGGATCCCAGAGGTGGAGCCCTGAACCCTAGCTCCGAAGGGGTTCCGGTGACCAGATTCCCAGTTTTTTTGCACCTGAAACGAGTCTAAAATACCTGGGCCACGCCATGTTGTTTATATTCAGCTGGCATACGGCGAGACTTCGGGCGAGCCTTATGAGGGCTCGACGAGTCCGACGAGAGATGTAATAATTACCATGATCAATCAATCGAATTCAATTTGCGATCGCCAGAATTTCCCGGAGACCTCGTTACTTGTTCGTCTCCCGGGAGTTATCAGATCTACATACCAAAGTTATGATGCTCCCAGCACTTCGTGACGCTCTCTTGGAGACTTGGAGCGATTGTTAGACTCGAGTTGCTCAATGATTCCGGATCTCAGACAGGAGTGGGGAGACACGTGACGGTCTCCCTCTTCGAGCTTAATCAGGGATGGAAAATCTACATGAATCGCAAACGCACAAATCACCGTGGTGAAAACGGTGCAGCGAAACTTGTTCTTTCATTGCTGGGTCGCGGACGATATGATTGATCCCAGACAGAAATAGTCAATATACATACATAACATATATCATATATCATAAATCATAATCCTCACTCCCGGATTTCATCGATGAGTTTTGTAGAGTTTATAAGTCATCGCTTTGTTTTCCTTCCCGTGGAAATCGCTTCCATTGCCCATCCACTCGCGATTATCCACTCGACTTTTTCCTGTGGACTGCCTGTTTTGCTGGGGCCTGCGATGCCAATGAGGAATTTCGGTTTCTGCGTGTCTAAGTCTTCGGAAGTGGACATCACTATTCCGAATGAGGGATATCGTATGCCATCAAATAAAGGGAATGCCCCGGACGGCTATCCCGCCACGGTGACTCAAGAATTATTCCACTGCAACACCTGCCCGGTCCGAGCTTTCCATACCCCTTGGTCGCTGTCGACGGGCTTCGTCTCATATTGCTGCTCTCCTTGAGCGAGTATATATTATCTCGTCGTCTAATGTGGAATCCATCGGAGTGGATACTAGGCGATCATCTGGCCAAGATTTGTGATAGTCGGTTGTGGCGATTGTTAGTCAACGCTTTTGATAGCTCATGCATCGAATCAAAAACTTTTCGATTTCTAAACTTCGGGGAGGTAGCAGTCCCTTTTGAAGTTTGGGAATTCAGATTGTAGCCTCAGTAGTGTACCCACTTCCCTACGGAGGCTTCATCGGAAGACTCCAGGGCAGTAGAAGGCACGGAAAATGATATATCGAGATGAAACAATGGGGAAGTAAATAAAGCGCATAGGAGCTGACACATGTGATATCTCGTTGTTTGGATCTAGGTTTCACTCGAGGCAGCCCGCTGTGATTTCCGCTATGGTGAAAATTCTGCAGCGTGAAAAAGTAGAATGCGGTTTCATATTTCCGGAAAGGCTCCCTCGAATTCTTGCATCAACGACGAATATCGAACGGAAAAATGAAAGTTCAGTTATTATTGAAGACAATATCAATGCAATGTCCACCCTACGGTTTTTACAGGTTCATGTGCGAGCAGAATTATTCATACATCAGGCAATCCGACAGCATCGCGTCGAATACTTGGAAAAAATAACACTCCGATGGGTGTGGGCTCACGCGTATATATGTACAACGGTCTCTGTTTGGGGTCTAATAGGAAGTTGAAGAAAAGTTCTCCGGAATAGCCTCTGGGATCTAGAACTGCAGATTGTTCCGTAGCGTTCCCAAGAGCTCGCGCTTCGCAGAGATGACAGTGTTTTTGATGAGCATGGAGACCGTCATTGGACCCACGCCTCCGGGAACTGGAGTGATCCAGGATGCGACCTGTGGGTCCATCAAATCATGCCAGAATACTATTTCATGCTGTTGCGAATGAGAGGTCCATGTCGAATGCATCCCATCGATATCTATTCAGTTCGACACGCAAGAGATGCTCACCTCCTTGACATTGGCGTAGTCCACGTCTCCGACCAGTCTCTGTCCCTTCGGATGACTAGGGTCCTTGATTGCGTTGATGCCACAATCGATGACAACAGCCTACAATTCAAATGAATAAATACATACATATGTCTGAATTCATCTGGATGCGTTCGGGCTCAATAGCGGTCATAAGGCCTCACGCTATGTATCGAAATCGATTGGAGAGTTATCGCCGTCATGATGTCGCTCGATATCACCTACCCCTGGTCGGACCCACTCTTTCTTCACGAGATGGGCGCATCCGCAGGCTACGACGAGGAGATCGGCTTGCCGACAAATTTCATCGATCCTCTCCGTTTTTGAGTGGCACACGGTCACGGTGGCGTTGCATGATAGGAGCAAAGCAGACATGGGGGCTCCCACAATTTTCGATCTGTCGAGTATATACGATATGGATGAGGGTCGAGGAACACTCTCGCGACACTTCACAATTGCGGAGCAATACTCAGCGAGGGTGTTCGGTGTTCTCTCGCTTCCAGAAAGGGGAAACGAGCAAAAGAGCCAGGAAGCACAGCGCTCCAAGAACTTCATCCACGTACCGTCCTATCATGACAGCATGTTTTCCGCAGAGATCCATTCCAGTCCTCAATATGAGTTCGAGACAGCCTCGAGGGGTGCAGGGAATGAAAAAGTTTTCTAACTCTCCGTGAGCGAGGCGTCCCGCGTTTTCCGTATGGATGCCGTCGACATCCTTCAAAGGGGAGACTGCGTTCGTCACCTGCATCGGAAGAGGAGAAAAACACGAGCTGTTACGGGAAAGCACAGAGGAAAAGTCTGCGGATCTCATTCCTCATTCATCAAATCGTTCGCCATCTAGCGCTGCCTAACACTTCGCTATCCATCCCCCTATATATTTTATCATACAAGAGGTCGTTCTCTGCCCTTCCACGAATGATGCTAGAGATGCGCGCGCAGTCGGAACTTGACGATTTCTTTGCAGCCTTGTAGGGCCATTGAGGGACTTCCTCGTTCAGAACAGGTGGGTCCGGACGGGTTTCGAGGAAGATGGTCAACCGCGTGCCTTACGAACATATCAATTATCGAAAAGATTCGAACCTTGCCAGCATCGATGGGGTTGTCGCAATCTAACGGTAGTTGCACGATGATGCCGTGGACTCGAGGATCGGCATTTAGAAGTTCCACGCCTCGAAGTAGTTCATTCTCAGCAACTGTGCGAGGGAATCGGATGTGTTCGGTCTCCACGCCAACCTCGGCCGCAGCCTAAAAAGATGAAGCGAAGGTAAGCAATGGCTCAAGAAAGCCAGTGATCAGCCTGATTATAATTGATCGCCGAACTCGATGAAAAGAATGGATCGAACCCTCCCGGTCATCCAGGGGCTCGGCTGTAAAGGGCTAATCACCTTGCACTTGGCGCGTATGTAGACATTGGAGTCCTCTCGACCCCCGACCTGAACGATGACGAGTTTCGGTCGGAAATCCGGATGGGTTTCCTTGATCTCAGTAACTTCTTGCTGTAGGTCCGACAACACTTCCTTCGAGATTTGAGTTCCGGACAGAATTTTCGCCATTTTCGTGCTGGAAATGGAACATGAGTATCGGACGCGATTGTCGATGCACTCGCTTGCTCCGTCAGATCTCTATCCTGATCTTGTTATCTGGAAAATCTTTGGGAGCTTCGCGTTTCCCAAGCCATGAACGTGCATGAAATGTTCCCGAGGCTCTCCATGATGTGAGCCTGACGCTCGCATCGCAGGCACGCCGAGCGGCAGGGCGAAGAACCGCGCGGGGATGTGGGACAGAGCAGGATCCGGCCGAATCTCGGAAGTGTAGCATCATATTGATTTCGAGGTGGAAAAAACTCACCTTCGATTTGTCGTTGGCCGCTATGCGTCTTGGAGATTTCCTGAGCACGGACTATTGGGTAATGGTGGGAGTCCAGACCTCGAAGCCTTTATGAATGTTTCGCAGTCGCTTTTCCCCTCTCATCTTAGATAAGATCCCATCTCGGTGAGGCCTATCGACGATTATCACTCTGCTAGCTCTTATCCGTCCTATCAGCGGCGATAACGGTATCATGTTTGGCCGATGAGCGATGAAGAGCCGATAGCGATGGTGAGCGAGATTGGCTGATATTCTGCTGCGTTTCAAGCGCGCTCCCGCATCCTTACCACCGGGAGCGCCCGTCGCTTCCGATGATGTCAAGATTCTTTCGGCTAGATAAGATCGTCTAGAGTCTCGAGTTTTGTTTATTTGTAGTGAGTGAGTACACAAACCAGACATTGATTCCAGTCATCCAAGACTAATTCAATGATAGTTGCGCAGATTCCTCTGCACCGTTCAAGCTCTTGGGTCAAGTGTATCCAGTGGGATACTTGTTCAAGTCCCGAAATGGGAAACAAGGAGTCTGAAAGACGTGAGACAGGTGAGCTCATGAAGGAGCCATCCTCCTAGCCTGGTTATTCTCCAGTTCCATGCCTTTCGGGATGAATCTTCCGTTTCTCTTTCGTCATGGAGAGCCTTCGAGCCACGGACCACGAGCGGACCTGTTAGCTCCGATATTTGTATCACACTGAAATAACAACTCGGTACGCTTCGTGGGAGAAAACTCCGAATCGAACATACATATTATGCATAGCTCGTTTTATCACAGACTTGCTCTGACGAATGTCCTGGTAGATGAGGGTCATAAAAAAATGAGGGCGGCATTGACTTCCGACTTGGGTAGGAAGAAAATTCCAAGTCTGGAACACTTCCGTTGATATCAATGCTCAGCCTCAACTCGCGAGAGAGGCCGTTGGGATGCGGGGAATTCCATGAGCATCATGTCTCGTCAAGGATCGACGGAAAACTATGACACATAGACCCGTACTTGGCTCAAGGATGCTCCCAATGCGAGATCACAATTTTGCGGCAGACGCTTGCGCGGGTCGGGGCGACAGCCGTGTCGCTTCTCTCCCGGGAAGTTTCGCGGGATCTGATCGGAGTCACTCCCTTCCACCCTTCCTCCCAAGTTCACGGGGAATACCCACGAACTCGGACTGGTGCCTCATGGGGGGAATACGCGTGCCTGGCCCGAACTATTGGGTGATCCATAATCGAAATAGTATCATAATTATCGTGAGGGAAAAAGACTTTCGAGGATAGCCTGGTTTCGAGCGCCGCTAATCGCGATTAGGATCGCGTTGGGAATTTGATCATAGCACCGGCGCCATTCGTTCCCGACTGAGCTCGGTAGACACGAAAGGTCCGAGATTGTAATCTCATCCACGTCGTCTGGACTCTAGATTTTGACACCATCAGGCTTGCTGGGTCTCGAAGAATAAGCGGAGCATCGTTCATTTCTTTGGTCGGACCTCCGTGGAATCAATGATGGTTCCACGAACCCGTGGGGAAATCATCAGCCCCATGTCATGCGCGGGAACCCGCCGGCGATCGAGAGAAACCGGAATGGTCCTCGAAATTGAGGTGTATGCTGAGAATCAAGTCAAGCCTAGATTGTGTGGACGGAATCGGGAGATGGCGACGACATTCCAGGATATGCTACACTATAGAGAAACTCTCGAGAGGCCGCGACGACGTTACAGGATACGCTATAGAAGAACTCTCGAAAGTCCACTGAATGCTCTTAGACCTCAGGGAATCTGCTCGAAGAATTGCCGGAGCAAGGGACGTAGTAACAAAACCTGGATGGTGTGTGTACCCAAAATAAGGATGACTCCTCTTTCCAAAGATACTCTCGTTTATCTCAGAGACGTCTTTCTGACTGGCCGCTTTCGAAGCCCACACCCGGAAGAAATTTACAGTAACACCGAGAAGCCCTCCACCGTCTTGAGATGCGACCGACTCATTCCTCTTCTCTAAATATTGTAAGTATCCCAATTGTCATTACTCGTTACCTACACAAGCGTAAGACGGTCGCACCCGACTTCGATAATCGTTTTTTCATCACAGAGTGTCTGAAGCCCGCACAGGCGCAAGCTGTGAAACGTAAACATCTTATATATATATGTATGTATGTACGTATGTCATTTCATGATGAACCTCGGTGACTTCCGTCTAGCAGAATTTACGGTCTCTGAAGTATCCGCGGTGATTCACAGGAGAGTCGTCGAGCCTTTTCCTTTTCAGCAGTATGCACCGCGCTTCTTCTTGCTGCTGCGTGGTTTGTCCTTCACCTCTCTTTCCTGGGGCTCACCATCCGAGCTTGTGACTTCTGGGGATATTCCCGAATCCGGGGCACTCTCTTCCTTCTCGGCCGATGCCTGTAAGATTTCCGTTCTCATTGCGCTGATTATCATTCGACGAGTAAAAGCTAAGATACGATTGTCGTGACAGAGGCCCACTGCAGGAGACGAGTATCGACGTCTCCGACGTCTCGTGAGGTAAGACTCCACCACAATAGGGCGGAGCCGCGATTCGGATTCCTGCGATCCTCCGTTTTCCGCGAGCGCGAACCAGAATCATCTGGGCCTATGCTGTTCGGTTTCTCGCTCGTCACTGCTTATAATAGGCTCAGTGACTTACGTCGATGCTCAGGGGCGGGGATGCTTCCACTTCTTCCTTCTTCAAGGTAGGTGTCTGGTGGTTCTGTTGCCATTGCGGGATTTTTACCGCTTGTGGGACACCGGTTGGCGTCGGGGATGCTGGGAACTGATTCCTCGCGAGCAGCATCCGTTTCATCGCAGCCATCTGTAAGAGGAGGCGAGGGCTTTGCAGGGTCTCTCGATAGATTCGTTCGGAATACTGTCTTAGAAATCCCGGGTCGAAAGGGTTCGAGGCCAGCATCGGACATCGGCTCTAGATCCTGATTGAGCCAATCCGAAATGCTTAGACGTACCTCATCACGGAGCTCGGCGATCGCTTTCATGGTCTTGATCGCGCATTCCGCGTCGGTTTCGGATTTCCTCTTTATTTCCTGGAGCATTTCGGTCAGGATCTGCTCTGTCCGATTTTGTGACAGTCTCGGCTCAACGTATGTCTGGCGAAAACATAAGTTAGTCATCGTTGTCGAGTAATTCAGCGCCATGGATAGCTCCAAGCGCCATGGTTCTCAGTGGACAGTGAAAGTGGCTCGAAGGACGAATAGAGACGGAGTATGTTTCGGAACTCAAAAGCATTAATTCTTTCCGGCCAAGACTCACCTTGAAAAACCAGTACAGAGCGTAGCTTGCGGAGCCGAACACTGCGACACTCATCGCAAAGCGGTGTAAGGTGTCGGCCCAACTTTTCGAGCGTTTTGGGGTACTGAGAAAACCGGCTAGAGCTGCAGGACCCGTCATGAGAGCCATCCGTCTCTGGAAAGCCGTGTCGATCTCGACGGGGGTGAGTCCTGGGGGGGGAAGTGATGTCATTGTATGGCGGATCTATAAGACTTGAATTTCAGAAGGAGTCTCCCCGGGGTGGATCAGGCGGCTTAGGATTCTGAAGCCAGGCTCTCTATGCAACCCTCGGGGCTATAGGCCAAAGTTTCCGCATCACGCACCTTTCCGCTGGAGGAAAGCTCGCTGTTCGTTTTCCGTATCTCGGTTGATTTTCGGGTTGAGGAGGAAATTCGTGGCGGTCGTGATCTGCGATAAACGAGGGCAATGAATGTCTCAATCACAACGCTCTCGTCCAGATCCCTCGAGGAGAACGATTGAGTAAGAATCGACACCGTTTTTCTCTTCCCAGTTGATAACTTACGAGATTTTCTCTCGGTGCTCCGTCCGAGGGCACATTGTCGAAAGCGTCCATGCCGCGCTCGAGTTCCTGAAGAGAAATCGATCCTTTAGTTTTTTCACAGTGCCCCCGCCCCACTTGTAAATTTCGTTGCGGATCCGGGAAGGCTTTCATGCAGCCATAGAGTTCGAAATCCGCATCGGCGGAGGTCGAAGAGCGAAAAAATCGACACTTGCGGAGAATACGCGAAGTTTGTACTCTATTATCCGAGAGCAACTTATGGACTCGTTGTTCCTTCATCCTGAATGAGCACAATGAGATCAAAATGGTCGCCACTCTACTAGGGGGCCTATATCTGGACGAGGAACTTTGACCGGACAGCTATCAAGCACAGACAGCTGGATGCCAGCGCCAAGTATTTAGATTGTTTCGTAGCATCAAGCGATGCCTCACGTCGCCCAGGAATACTTGACAACCAAACACTCTCTTCGACCTTTTCCTGTCAGGAGAATGAATCGACCACTCCTCGGGGTTGACATCGTTGCTCGAATTCTCCCGGATAGGCGAATCAGTGTTCGGATAAGTTCATCTTCTGCAGCGCCGAAACATGGAACAGTCTCAATTGAATACTCTCCGTCGAAAGGAGCGCTCGCTTCTGCGGCTCCTGTCTCTTCTGTCGAATGCGATGGTCATGGAGCTCAGGGAACGATTCGTCCCAAAATCGAAATGAACATCTTCCGCGAGCGTCAAGATCTTGAGATTCGTGTCGCTACATCTTATCGCCCTGCCTCGCAGCAAAAATCACCTGGCTCAATGAATTCGGCCCGTCGTTTCCGAAGTCGGGGGGTAGCATATTCGAGAAGATTTCCCCGACTTATCCTGCGGTTCCGGTTGTGGGACGACAAATTTCGGAGACTTCGTTCGCAATGGACATCCGTGTGTTTCACTCCACGAAGACTATTGGAGACTCTCGGCGGCTTCTTTTCACATTTGCAGAGCCTCGAGGTAGTAGCACGAGACCCGTTTCACCGAAAACGTGACCGCCGAACAGCCCACGGCGTTGCTTATGGGATCAGATGGGTGACTACGTTGTTACCGAATTCGGCTTGAAGACCACAGCCAGTACCCGCTGACTTGAGGAAACCTGCTTGAAGCGTTCGCGGCTCCGTCTGGCGGGACTTCGGGAACTAATAACTAGGAAACCTGGACGAATATGTTGATCCTCAAGGATTTAACCCGGGCGAATCTTCGGGGACGAAGCTAAACGAAGCCTTGGGAGCTCCGATTTTCATCCGAGCTCTCACGATAGGATGCATGACAGTGTACCGGAAGCCAGTCTGTCAAACCGTCAGTCGTCTGTCAAACGAGCGGCATCCGATATCAAGATTCGAATCTTTCGCGCTAAATGAACCTTTCTTCCCCGATTATCCTCATTCTGGATCAGCCGTCTATTAACGAATCTCGCAGGAAGATCCTAGATTACGGAGAAAGAAAGAGTCACGATGCGACATCCAAGAACAGTGGAACTGGGGTCGAATCTGACTACTTGGGTCGGAATTGTGAGCTCGTAGTAAATTACTCCCGCAGAAGGATAGTCCTGCTCAGGGTTCAGGCTTTTGACGCAGAGTCTGTGATCTCATTCCGTGAAGCTGTCGATGAACACTTGACTTACCACTCTGCTCTGTCGGCCTATATTGAGAATTCACAGGTTCCACAGATGATACTTTTCTACTGCATGCCGGAACGGGAAGAGACTCCGGGAGAACTTTGTGTTTGTGAGCGCGGAACTTTCTCCGGAAGTACCCTTCCGCACTCAAGTTTCAGAAAAGACTTCTTGCTCGACCAGTGAACAGAGCGGTGCACCCGAAGAACGCCACGGCTCCAGCTGATCTCTCTCCCGAAGCGACGAGCAGCGCGCGATGTTTGGAAAGGGACGATGCGCGACGTGATCTTTGCTACCTCGCATATGGTACAGCGGAGCGCTTGAGCCCATGTTGGGTGCCCCTGTCTAAACTCACACCCTGTTCTGGATCCGATATGGCAGGGCTGGGATTCTCGAATGGGGTGATCGGACCCCGTGGACCGTCCCGGCTGCCGTTTTCGGGGTTCCCACAGGTCTGTGGCGAACGCACCGCACGAGATGAGGCTCTGAACCTCGATGGGGTGAATGAAGACACGAGGCTTGAACTTGTTGAGTTCGGGTGGGGTGCGCTGCGCCAGACTATACTACCGGGAGGGTCCCGGATTGAATGAGAATTATCTGGAGATGTTAGCTTGGGACGATGGAGGGGATGATCCACCAATCGCCGCAGGAAATCGGGTGAATACTCGAGATTTGAACCCTTAAACTGAACTGCACGAGGAGCTCTGATGCTACCTCGTGATTGTGATGATGATGATTTTTCATATCGTTATCTCCGCCGCTGCCACTGTGGCTACCATAGTTTTCTCAACGTCTCTCCGCTCTCGACCGGCTGACAGAGAAACAGCTGATGCGGAGCAGCTGACGCACAGCTCTGGAGAAGCCAGCGCCGCCCCGATGGACGTACCAACGTGGCGGCACACTCATCGGGGAGTTCATTGGTACCGAAGCTTAATAGGACTGCTCGTCCTTCGTCCTGGACGGGATGTCGGAACACAAGTTCAATGGTGATTACGCGATGACTGGGAGGGGGGGCTGGAAGTTTATCACGAAAAGACTCGATCTCTGCGTGCGTGTTGCGTGCTGATTATTTCGTGTGGTGTGCGGGTGTGTCGTGAATGTGTGTGCGAACTCGGAGACGCGACGGTAACTCCGTCCGTGACAAGGTCGTTGGGAATGTTCAACGTCGTGACGATGCTCTGGAAAAATGTGTTCGACATAACCTGCAAGAAAAGGGCTCGTTCGGTGTGAAAGTGCAAAAGCAACTTGTAAATATTCGAGCCTGAAACCAGCTCGGAAAATCGATTCCATGAGATGATCACCATCCGTAGCTTCGGATCCGGATAGCTGCGTCTCCGAAATCCCAGTTCTCATGCCTAGTGGACCGGCTAAGCCGAGGATAATCTGTTTACGGTAATTTCCGAGGAATCATTGTTAGACATTCGACGAGTCAAAGACGGATTTTTCTCCTGGCGCCTCTACAGGGAAAGATGACGGAACGCGGATCTGCTCGGAAAAGGACCTTGATCAGAAATGAGCGTCATCCTGAAATATATTCCATTATTTAGGAGATTTTCCAGCGATGAGAGTCCTGCGTTTACTTGTCCGTGGCCGTAGGAGGCGCCTGCGAGGAGACATCCCACTCTTCTAGAAAATTGAGCCGTCGCTGTCGTCGAGCCGCCGGAGATCCGTGGCTCCGAAATTGAAAACTGCGGAAGCTTCTTCCCTCCTCTGTCCTACGGAATCCCTAGCTGTTGTCGGTCTCGAGAAAGTTTTCCGCACGTTCAACAAGGAACGGTAGTGATGGCCTATCCATAGTATATTTTGGGGAATCCTAGACCTCGATCGGTTTCCGATTCTGAACACCGCGGGGAACACACCGCAGCTCCGGGTTGAGGAATGAGCCAGCCGCATCGTGGAAGGGTCGCTCGCATGTACTTCCGCAGGCGTGTGAATGTTCGCATGCGAATTCAGATCCGAAACTGCCAGTTTTTCCTCGAACATATTCAAAGCGTCTCTTTTTAGGCTGGGAAGCCTTGCGTCGAGGAAGGAAACGTGTTCGAAGAAACGGAGCCGAACGCTGATGAGCGTCTATTGCTTCTCCTCGGAGGAAATGCGTAAACGGGGGAAACACTCCGAAACGGTGATCGATGAGTGTGATTTTTCAGGTACTATTCCAGGCCTCCGCGGTGATCCTATCCAAAACGAAGTCCATTCCTTCAATTTTCGCCCCCCCCCCCGACGCTCTGAAACATATGTTATTCGACCTGAATGACCGTACCGGAATCGAAATAACGACAGAAGGATTGGTTCCCTCAGGCCGAAAGATCGTCAAGGGCACTCTCAGACTATTGAAATATATGAAACTCGGAAACTCGCTGCCAAGCCTCTCTCATTCGTCCCCGTTACTTTCCGCAGGCTGGGCAACATACTCATCATACTGGACGCAAATACCCTCTTATCGAGCATAGACACATTATCAGAACGGTGAATCACCGGAGGAAGTGAGGTCATCCCAGCTGACCCATTGATTTCAGTATATATTCGAGAATCGGAAGTGTGACGATTCGGGACTCGAATATGTCTCAATCGGATTGTCCCTATTATCGGATGCTCTTGATTGAGATTTTATTCATCGTCCTGAAGATGCGGCTTCGAAAGTCTGCAAGCTCGTCCGCAAAATGTGAACGTAGGGTTGGAGCGAACGAGGAGGGGTTCGGGACTCTCGTCCCGTCAATTCCGTATCTGACAGTTTCATTACACCGGCTAGTATCGGAAGCAATTATCATCGCCGGACGGAAACAAGTTCGGTTCCTAACAAGATTCTGCAGTTCTAAGCAAGGATCGCATGACGTCTCCCGAGTCAGCAAGGAACGGACGAATGTTAGACAGTGAGATCTGCAAAAGCTTCAGATCGGGCGAGGCGAGCTTTGATCTCTATTCTGAAGCTATTATTAGATCCCACCGCAGCGGCAAAGATGACGGCAGACGGATGGATCAAACCACATTTCGAGGAGAAGCGAAGCCCAGTGTGCTTTTTGGTCTCATCGACGTTCTGCTTTGAATTGATTCTCCGGGAGGGAAACCTATAGATTCGCTCAGAATCGTCCGTGGTCTTCAGACTAGTCGAATAATATCGATTTCTCTCTCACGGTAGCTTCAGACTGATTCTCATGGAGAGCCGTATTCCGCGGAAAAATAGCCCGGCGTGAGCTTCACGTCGAGTCTCCTTCCGCGCGAGAGGATTCCCGTTCATGAAAGCACTACGCTTCGCAGATCGCAGGTAGTAGGTAGGTATTGTTCTTGGAGAGGCCGTATAATTTCACCCGGGATGTAGGATCTAGCCGCGACTCAGCCAGACAGGCCGAAACTTGGGAAGAAATCAAAATAGAAGTCCAGGATCAGAAATGAGAACGATTAGAATCGAAGGATTCGGGGATGCAGAGCCTGGAAAACCACCACAGTGAGCTCGATGGAGAATCGGAATTTGTCGCAAAAGTGTCGACGGAGACGCGGTGGGGAAGTTTTCCCTTCACCCATCTGCTCAGAGACGAATAAAGGACGCGGATGAGGAGACCAGAGGCTCCGCAAGTGGGTTAGGAGAATTTCGATTCGGAGCGAGTAGCAGAGGCGATTCGCGCTCCGCACATGGAAGATCAGGAAAACTGCTCACGAGAGTCGTCCTTGAATTATTGTTGTTGGTCAGACCATTTGGCCTGCAAGCTCTGAGCGTGAAGGCTCGCGGCACCAGCTGCACTAGCCTCCCCTACATCTGACGCTCTGCAAGAGATCTTTTTCTCGAATGAGTAAAGACATCACGCTCCGGGGTCACCGTCTGTCGCATCGATGGCGGTGAACGATATCACGAACTGCGCATCACAAGACGGATGACGAGCCTCTGTGAGGGAAAAAGGAGCGGAGTCGCAAGCAAACGCAAGGAATAATTTCCGACCGCACAGCCTTCCAGTCAACTCGAGAAATAGGAAAAAGGTCTCGTCGCCTCTCAATCGACCGGCAAGTCGCCGAAAACATGAGTCCTTATCCCGACCATTGACGACAGAGCTCAGAGCTACAGTTTTATCTCCACGGCAGTTGGAAGTTGCTCGACGTTCCAATAAATTTCGACTTCAGCTTCGGCCGGAGGGGAAGTGGCTCGATCATTTGTGACGACAATCGCCGTCGCGAACGATGCGTCGTTTCCGATTCTGAACGTCCACTGTCCTCACTTTCGTGTATCTGTGTGAGGCAATCGGACGAGCGCAGGTGTCAGCAATCGTTCCAAAGGAGACCAGGTAGTCGAGTGGGGGGGCTGGCAACATTGACGACGGCAACTCCGGTGCGAGTGATGTCGGTAATCGTCCGGTCTAGACGACTACCTGGCCACCGCCGTCATCGCCGCTGCGGCGGCGGGGGCGTCGCCGTTTCCCCTTCGTGCCTTCCTGAAAGACTCGGGTTGATGCTTGGCTGGCTGCAAGGCACCGTTAGAGTCCTCTGACCAGAAGACAGCGTCCGGGAGGACTCAGGGGGAGAAGCGGAGGCGAGAAGACAGCGGCGGCGGCGGCGGCGGCACCAACACCACCGAGACGGAGGATTCTTACGACCGAGCTGTCTGTATACTCTCCGTACTAGTGTAAAAGCACACCGTGTGCGAGCGGGAGAAACCGCGCGCTTGAGATACAACGAGAGGAGCCTGGAAAGGGCCTTGTGAGTGTGCTCGCTTCTGTACGTCAATGGGAGTACGGGAGCTTGGTACCCGTCGGCGTATTCCCTTTCCTGACGCGCGGAGAGATCGGTACGGTATGCCATGGGCGGTGCCTTTCCATTGCTTCCCGCCCGCAGTATGAGGATGAAGAGAACGAGGATGAGGACAAGGTGGAGTGGGAGGAAGGGAGCAGCAGGAGAACACCCTCGCTCCACGGGAGGAAGGCTGGCTAGCTGGCCGGATGGCAGGAGGGCCTGCAGGCTGGCTGGCGTGCTGGATGGTAGCGGGTTGCTTCGCCTCAGTCTGGCAGGAGCGCGACTCCGAGCAGGAGGCAACATTGCGCACTGCTCCTGAGCGGGGACTAGCGCGACAGCTTGAGGAATTGAAGGTCGTACCACGCGCCATCCAGACGCGTTGTCATTGTTGTCGAAGCAGTGCTTTCAGACCTCTCGATCATGGCACACTCATCAGAAACGGTAAGACCGGACGTTCTGGACTCTAGGTCGGTTCAAAACTGCCTAAAACCCGTACTGGGGTGAGACAACCCGTCAGACAACCTTGACCTAGCCGCGGCTGTCTGCATGTGGATGGCGTCGAGAGACGCTCGTCTTTCTTCCTCTTTCCCCGTTCTCCCTTCAGAAGCCCCCTTTCGACTCGTGTCGGGTTCGTGAGGATAGCTGTCGAGAATCGTTAGCGCGTAAGGCTAGAGCTGTCGGACTTTTGGAATGAGTCTCCCTCGAGCCAGAAATGGAGTTGATTGACGTCTCTCGATGGGGCTCCCGCTCGGAATTCATACCAATGGACGGGGGAATTTCGAAACGAACGGCCGATGAAAATCAACAAATGATCATGAGGCTGCGATCGCGCGTCCGCGGTATGTCGGTACCGCTCCGCCCGCGGAGGAACAGTCTCCGTCTGTAATCGGATGATTCGCGGAAAATCGAAAGTCTCCGTTCTGAGGGGTTGAGTTCTACGTAAGATTAGACGGAAGGAGCCACGCGGCGGGGAAATATGGGGAGCCTGCCAGGCCATGCTGGTCTATTCGACTTCCTGAATGCGGCCTCAGGAGCTTTCAACTCGGTACGCACGCTGTTGGGTCGGCGGCAGCGAGTTCTGGCGACGCCGACGTGAGGAGGGCGAGAAAAAAACGGCGGCAAACTCGACTGCGCGAAACCGAAGGACGAATACAATTTTAGGTGCGGCTGTTTGTGGTTCGGATGATGAATGACCCTGATGAGGTGCGTGAGCGCGAAGAAAAATGAGCTGGTGTCGGCAGTCCGGATGAGACCAGTGCCTCCGCTGATGAAGATGAGAACTGTGATTTCGTTGATGAGGATCGCGCTGCTCCCGGAGTAGGTTTCCAGCGAGCCAGAGGGTCGGCGAGAAGGGAAACGCAAGTCGGTGATGTTCTGTCGCTTTATCGCTTCCCCGTTCCGATAAACTCATTGGGCTGCGAATTCCAGTCGGTCGAATGATAGAGTCGAAGAGATTATCCGTACTGACAAGGGAGACCGATCGAGCGAAAGGGTTGTCCAATCCCTTCACGAACATCACTGTTCTTGATCTTCTTTCTTTTGTCAAGGATCCCTCGTTCCAAGCCGTGTGCGAATTCCTTTTCGTCTTACGCCTCCACAACCCTATCGATTTCTAATATCGGTAAACAGTTTTATGGCCCGCGCGTTCGGTCGGGAATCGTGCAGTGAATTGCATTCTAATTCTCGACCTTTTCTCGGCGGTTACACGGTCGGGTCTAGATTTTCGGTGCTCACACCGCGACTCGTGTGGATATGGTGGCTCGAATTCTCGGGCCTAGCGAAATTGGAAACAATGTCCGATTTGAAGACACCAGCGCTACATTCCAGGGCGGGATGAAGAGAGGAAAAAACTCGGCTCGCCATCCCACGCTCAAAGTAAAGTCTAAAGAATCTCCGACATTTTCCACCTTTCCCTCAGGCTTCTCCTCTCAGTCAGAGCAATCTCCCCCTTCATTGTTCAAGCCGGTGAGCCCTAACCGCCACGCTCTTTGTTTTTGCCATCTGCACGGCTCTTCGTCGATTTCTCTCTAAAAATGAGCTGACAGTAAGACCTGCGCATGCAACATTTCATTCATCAGGCCGCCACCGCTTGAGCGATACATCAAGCTATTCACCGTAGCCTTCCCCGCCTCCGACTCGATCACGCATTCCATCGATCTTCCCAAAAGCATAGAGATATGAGCTCGTGAGCTATCTTATTCTATCCAAGCGAACTCCCAGTTGATTAGACGTCGCGCGTATGGCTTAGTGATGACCCCTTTCTTTACCGTCAAAGTCACAGCGTCACTGCTACGAGCGCATAGTGTGTACATACATGAGTTGAATCGACGCCGAAATTGTATCCGAATGGAGTGGTCGATTGGTGGTAGGCACAGGGGCAATTCTACGGAGGGTCTGATCAGTAGGAGCTATCTCTGAAGTGCTGCCCTGATAATTTGGCTGACTGAGAGATCCTTCCCATCGACAGAGTCTTCATTTGACGTGTCGTGGCGGATCGGTTGTCGTTCATTCATATCAGGGATGTCGAACGATGCAGCAAAGCCTTCTTGAATTCCTCATCCGTCTGAACGACATCAACCGACGGTCCCGAGCGTCATTCATGGCCAGATGATTCAGTCGATAAGGAACGCTCTATAGGGATCCTTGCTAATTCTGTGAACGCTTCTAGAAACCGCTCGTGTCCCGAGAGCAAGTTCGCTCGGAATCGTGGAAGAGCTCAATCGGAGAATTCCCCGGGATCGCTCAGTCAGAGGAACTCCTGCCAGAGCAAGGAGCATCGGGTATCCGTCTCGAGGCCCCCGTTCCTTTTCGTGAACCGACTGCCTCTGGGGTTCTGTTTTGTTGTTCCGCGCGCTCGAGATCCGATTCGGAACACTGCTCCGGCATCTGTCTGCTCCCGCTCCGCTCGCATGATTAATGATTTTCGGCGAAACAGGCTACATCGAAGTAAGAGCTCAGTCAACTATGCCCATCTGTGCCCAGCTGGTAATGTCAGCCAAATCGCGTTTGAGCGATGCTCGGAGCGTCAGCCGCCCGCTGCCCCCTCCTCGCCGTTAATGATCAAATCCTGCGGGTGAGCTCCGGACGTAAAAGAACCGAAACCTTGGAACTTGAACGATATCTCAAGATAATCGCCTCCTTGACTCTATTTTGGCGCTACCAGTGTACGATTGCGGAAGCCGAGCGACTGGATGAGTGACTTCCGGCCGGGAATATTTATTCGCGACACCATATTCTCTGCTTTGTTACTCGATCGTAATGTGAGCACGCTAGCTGTGTGACGGCTGCCTCTTCCGACACCTAGCTTGACGGACGTACGTCCATATATACATTTATGTACATAAGTATGAACATTCGCACCGGCAGACGAACGGCTCGCGGAACGTACCGCTACAAACAGACCGCAACCGGTAAACGTTCACAAGGAAAGCCGACAGGCATGCTAATAGGACAAGCGTGAGAACCATAAACGTGAACACGTCTACCTACACACATTCTCACTTGGCTCAGACGCGGAAATGCTATCAGTGTCCGGCAGCGTGCCCCTGTCCGTACGCGGCACGAGGCTCAGGAGCGGCCCATATGTGCACACACAGTCAGCGCTCGGTTCAGGGAACCGCGATTTGGTAAAATAATTCACTTGGAGAGCAATGGTCTGGTACCAACTGCGGGTGGCGCGAGGTTGAACCCTCTGGATTGGGCAAGCCGCTCGCAATAGATAACTCATTCCCAAGCTTCTTCAATGCTCAGAGCGGTAAGCGTATGTGCATACGTATCTTTCTAGCCACGAAAAAGAGAAAAACCTCAGTGATCTTGATGGGCCCTCCAATCGGACGAAGCCCGCTCGCTCGAGAATCGCTCGGAGCTTGAGACTCCGACGATGTGAGCATTGTCCGAGCGCCAGAGAAGGCGAACGTCCTGCGGAAGTCGGCGGACGCAAAATCATCATCGCGGTCGGGAATTCTCTTGTTCACTCACTGACGCGCCAGAGCGTTTGACACTCATAATGCTCGTGCGGGATGGAAGCGACCCATGTTCTAGGTCGGTGTCCGCTGCGCATATTAGCAAAAAGGAAACGTGACAACGTCGCCGAGGGACAGAGATAGAGAAAGGAAACAGAGATACGGGTGGGAAAGAGAGAAAGAAGAGGAAGCACTTTGTTCCGATGAGCCGCTGTTGTTGCGGGGCCCATAGGGTTCCAGCCATCAACACAATGTCCGTAGCTGCGAGCGAGCAGCGGTCTTGTCGTAGCCCATAAAGCGCCGCATCCTCCTCCCTCGCCGAGCTAATAAGCCAGTGGTCCACGCGACATGGACCTGGAGCTTTTCCGAAAATCATACCGCAGAAGAGGAGCGATCCCGTCCGGAATGCCATTCAACTCATGCGTGTTTCGGAGGTTGATAGCTTCCGTTCAGCGATAGATCTCTACCAGAGTGCATCTTTATTGAATATTCTCGTGACAAACTTTTCGTCGATAGGTATTCGTCCAACGCTCTTCCCTGCCTCGGAAGACTTTCGTCTTGGGGGCAATCCTTGAGCTCCTCCCTCAGGGTGGAAGAATATGAAACATTTGTCGCGGCGGGAAAGGCGCGTGATAATTATAGATGATGAAAGTCCGAAGCCGGGTAGTTCACATGCAGGTACATGGAGCACTCACTCAGCCGTAGAAGCTGATCCAGAGTCGAATCCTTGGATGGATGCGATGGGGTCTGAATATGTTCGAATCTATGTCTAATCCGACGGATTTTCTCCTTTGCAGAGGGATGGCCTTCGAGGACTCAAGGTTTGGAATGCCGATAGAACCCAAATTATCTCGGTGTCCGCCTCAACAGTCGATGAGCTCCGAGACGACGTCTGTTCTCAATTCGGCAATATGTATCAGGTAAGACACGAGCGGTTCTCGAGAGCTTCACTCACGCAGTCAGCTACGATCGATCTGCCGATGTACGCAGCTTCCACCGGCACAGAGTTCCCGAGCGCGCCCCCTCTATTCCTGGAAATGGGAGGGAGAGGATCCGTCTATTGATTTTTGGAATCGGTCTTCATCCATCGCCTACTCGAACGGATTTCCCCGGAATATGATGTCTCGTCGCTTCTGAAGGTCATCCATTCGTGACATTCCCGATACGTTCGACTATCGCGAACATACAATATCTATTAGAGCTCCGAACCGCGAGAAGAATGGCTCCCGTAGACTGACAATGTGCTGTTGACATACGCGAACAATGGTAATGCGGGAGCGAACTCAGCCAAAGTGTTGAATCACAAAAAAGCTGAGAGCGGAAGACGAAACAACAGTGAGCTTGTTTGTCGGAACTCCATCAATCTCATTCTGCACGCTTGCGGCTGAGCGAATGTTCTGTGGAAAACCATCAGCGACACTAGTGTGCGTAGGCATATTTTTTCCTCTTCGGTGACATTTACATACGCACCCGATGAGGAATTAATTTAGGTTGACACCGACACCACCTGATCGATCTGCTCAGTTCCACCGTTTAGCGGGAACGGCTCCATTCTCGAGCTGAACTGGACTGGAATTAAAATTGAAAACAACCAGAGGATGAAGGATGCCTCATCCTTCCGCGTATCGAGAGCCATCGACCTGACGAGATTTCGCTCTTTTTGTTCTTTGTAGGCGAATCGCTCGAAACTCCGCGTAGTTCTCGAATCAGATGGAGCCGAGGTCACCAATGATCTCCTGCGCGCTGCCATGATCACAGACTCCTCCTTGGTCGTTCTCTTACCGCACGAAAATTGGGTACCTGCATCGGTTGACGCCATTAGAGTTGGTGAGTAAAACTTGACAGCTGAGAGATGGGAGCAGAAGAGGAATTTTCCGTCGCGCTCCGAGAACTCTCTGGGAACTTCCGGGACTTCCTTCCCGACCTCTTCCAGGTCACGTCATTGAGAAATTCGTCATTCCAGTTTCTTCGTCTTTTGTTTCCGAAATTCAAGCGCTCGATATTTCGGGTAACTCCCTCTCCGATGGGAGAGTTCTGGGGGATCGATCTAACCGAGAACGTCATATCCTCAATTCTGACGCGTGATATCTCTTCATTTCCTGTCCGCTCCGATCTGCCCGTTCGATCGGTCGTCATCATCGGGATCGTCAAACATTGAAATTTCGTCTGAGCAGTCATCAACGCTATTCCCCAGATCGTTTGCGAGGCTATGCGATCTTTAGAACTTTTCAACACAGCGCCGACATGGAAAATCATGGAGCACAAAGGTCGTGTGACAGTGGTTCTTTCGTGGGAGCCCCAAGATCGGAGACCCCGTGCGCCGGAGTTCAAACTCGAGGTTCACCCCGACGTCGTGATGCCTCAGGCTCCCCCCTCGAAATCGGCAACGACGACGATGACATCCGGCGTTCCTCCGACTACGCTGCCGACAGCGACGGGCGCTAAGCATAGCACTGCCACTTATTCAAGAAGTAAATCCCCGATCCCACCGAGTGCGACGGCGCCACAATCCACTTCAGCCTGGAGTCAGTTCGACCGAGAGCGCCACATGGAACTATTGACTCGTCTAGCACATGCAAAACGGTCGGCGCATCGGCCGCCGTCGGATTTTTTCCGACATCGTGAGACCAGTGAGAAGGACCGCGAGAGGACCGAGAGACGCAAACGGCATTCTTCTCACCAGGACCGACACGGCAGCCATGAACAGGAGTGTGACTTCCACTGCTCGGCTCTTCATCAGCAACAGCACAAAGCGACACTCAACTCGCCCATCATAGACTTACCGGAGATGGCTCTGGGTCCGCCAGGTGTTTTCGGTCACGGCGGAGGAGGCATGCCCATTCCCCCGTCAGCGAAAAACGTTCATTTCGAAGCGACAGCCAGAGCGAGTATCCCTCAAGCCCGACAGTCGACCGCAGATATCGCCGCCGCAGCAGCAGCAGCGACCTCCTCAACTAGTGCGGGCGCGGCTGTAAGTAGTACGACGACGACGGCGGCCGGGGGCGGGGGAGCAGCAACAACGGCGGCATCTACCGAAGGGCCGGGAGTATCGTCATCGACGTCAGGACTACAGGTTCCAGAAAACCAGCGGAACAACAACGAAAGCGAAAGTCAGGACGACGACGAGATTTTGAATAGATACCTGTTGCTGGTAGATGACTTGGCTGGAGGTTCTCGAGACATGGATCATCTCACCGTCAAGGATATCGGAGCCATACTCGATCTGTTAAGTTCAAGAGTTGTTGATGTAGATAAGCTCGAACGTGAGAAGGAAACCTCCGATATTCACAACTGGACCATAAAAGCAACGATACGCGGCGGCAATCTCGTCACCGAAGTAGGCTTGGTCTACAAGGGACGGTATATTTGTCTTGTAGACCACCCTGGGTACTTCTTCGCGAAGCCGTTGGGTCCGACAGGCGACGACTGTCCAACGTTCTAGTGATGAACGAACAAAGGAGGAGCGACATCCTCTCGGAGAATACTTTACGAGGACGAATTAAGGAAAGATTTTCGTGATCACTGCCGCTAGGGTGTTATTCGTGGCTGTCTGTACGGCGATTGCGGGAAATAATTCCCTAGACAGGAGGGACATGGGTGCGAAGGAGTTTTGTGGACGTTGAGCAGTGATCTTGCTGCCCAGAAATGTTGGAGGTTCGGACGTACCTACGGAGTTGCTCCTCGAGACCCGAGAAGGAATCGAGGTGTGGACTCTGTGTCGAGCTTGACGGAGCCGGTCGCGTGATGCTCATCCTCGCCGTGAACCTGGACGTGACTTGAGCCTCGGGCTCCTGGCCCGTTGAACCGACAATACGATTCAAGCATACTCGCACAAACATCGCCGAGAGCAAGCTAATTCGAGTCCAGTGAGATCCAAACGAATGCACCATCTACCCGCATGAGGGAGGACGGCCACCACTCGAAACTGCCTTTTTCAATAGATTATACAATTGGGGATCTGCCGCGCAATCAAACTGCGTCGATTTCGTCGATCATCAACGTGGAACAGGAACTGCTGCTCGGATGAAGGGAGACGTCTCGAGCACACATGTAATAGTGAGGCCCGCCTGATCTCTCTGAGTCGACTGGCAGGAGCTTGCGGTCATAATTTGATGCCGGCTTCTCCAAGCGGGATATGGCAAAGCTCAAATAGAGACTCTGAAATGAGTGGGAAACATGAAATCTGAAATGCAGGGCCGCACGTTCTGTGATTGGTCTCCCTACCACGCCTGCGTAATGAATCAGCATCCTGACTTCATTCTTTATATTTCGGCAAAAAGTTGAATTCGAACCCTCTGCCCTGATCTTCCATGATTAAGATGAAGCTCACATCTTCCCCCAGTCTGTCGCCATTGATTTTTTCACATAATACAAATTATAATCTCGTCTGATCGTCTCGAGCAAACCTTCCGAAGTCTTGGGCGAAAAATTACATGGCGTCAAGTTTACCAAGAAGAAGCTCAACCAACCACTCCCAAGACAGCGTGATATTAGGAGGTAGAAGACATCTCGACGATGCGTGAGAATTATCCTGCCGTGATTATGGTCGCAGAAGTCATCTAAGGTGAGCTTGCCCTCGGTTCGGATTCGACCGATGAAATTCAAGAGACGAGTTCAAACGAGAGGGGCTCCCATCGGCAAATCACGTCAGAATGGCCTCAATTTCATCCTCTAAGCTCGATAACAATGCTTCGAGGGCGCCCATCCGGGGTTCTTTTGCGTATCACTTGATCTTCGTCGAGCTCATGGTTTGAATGGGATTCATCCGCGGGAGAAGCCCCGGGAGCGGCGGATAGTCTTTTGGGTTCGCTCGTGTCCTGAAGAGAATGTCCCAACCGATGGAAAGAAATCTACACACCTCTGGTCTCTTGACTTAGAGGCTTCCGGAGGTGTAAATCAAGTTTCAGGCAGCTGGATCGCGATGGCGGACACAGCTGTCAGTTTCAGCGATCTCATGTGTGTGTTATGTAGGTCTAATGAATTTGGGAAAGCGAGAATCGTCCGCAATTACATGTGTCGAAGCACGTCTGCTATTTTAATTGCGGCAGTGATTTAGACAGGAGTCAACGAAAATGATGTGATTCCAGAATGGAAGTCTGCAATACATACTGTCATGTACTTTATACATATGTACGCTAAAGTTCCCGCGCTGATTGTTCGAAACTTCCGAAGCCGGATAGTACTGTTCGAGGCGCGTTTGTGATGCAATTGAGAAACGGTTCCTCAATTAAGCTCGATAGAGTACAGATCAAGCCTAACTAATTGGTTCCGTCGGAAAGGAAATTATACGATGTTAGCCGACTCGAGCACCTATACAGGAGACACTTCATAGTGTCGTTGGGAAATTATATATTTGCTACGGGTTCTCTCCGAGGCCTTCCATAGAGAACGAACCTCCCAAAGATGAGGCGATACTTGCGAATATGATGGAACTATGCGGATCGGTGATGTTTATGATCGAGAATCATCCGTTATTGATTCTCCGGAAGCGGAGAGCACTAGCCAAAGTTTATCATCGATATGTCTACGGATCGATTCTGTGGTGGAGGGATTAGAATATTGATACTGGATGAGAGAATATCCGATGGAAAATCTAAATGTTGAATCACGCGGATATACACATACATACTATATTATTCTATCATTGATATCGAGTATGGATATTGTTGAAACCCATCCCCACACCCGATGTGGTATAATATACGGATGGTACTTATATAGCGAAAGAAGTCGGAGCACCTCTCAACGACGTACTGAAAGGATCTGACGGAGATACGAACGGAATGAATAAGACATTTGTCCCCAACGAGACTCCGAGATGTTTGAAACATATGCAAAACGATATCGGTGATGGGGAAGCCTTCGTTGACTTTCCGGTCTTCATCAATCCCGAGTCGTATTTCTCCGCGTTGAAAATCATCTAGCTTTTCATCGTCATCCCCCAATGTTGGAGCTATCGTTGTTACCGGCAGTTTCAAAGGGCCGCTTTCTCAGTGGTAATACGATCACTGCTCTGGTCATCGTTGTCAACGTTATTGCCCATATTATTGTCAATGAGCATTCGGATGTTTGTGGGGGTTGGCGGTCTGACTGGGGTCGAAGCTTGTCTGTGTGCTGAATTCGAAGTGTTTGCATTCTACTGCCAACGGCTGCCCCGATGCTGCGAACTGCCTTCCGAGGAGCTCCCTCGGAGCACACTTCAGATCCTGCTGCGGGGCGTACAATGTGACCTCAGTCATTCCCCCGAAGGGACGCTTCTGTTTGCTAAAGCTGATTTCCTCTGACGGACGGCTTGCCCAACGCGGGGATGCTGTTCCCCTGCTCCCCACACAAACAAGCCCAATGAGATCGAAAATCAATAATTACTATATACCGATGTTGTAATGTGACGATTTTTATTGTTGTGTTATATGTAGAGAATCACGGAGCGGAAGTCTCAGGAGGAGAGGGTCAGAACTCGGAGTTTCATGATTTGTTTGGCCCGAAAAGAACAGAAAAAAAGCATCGAGGTCAGAAGGTTTGATGCCGGCCGTCGTACGATGCATCATCAGATTCATTCGACGTGTTTCGACTTTGCCGAAGGCATCTCCTCTCTTGGGGAGTCGCATAATAAAACCAGATCTTCCCTCATCGATTCTATCCTGGAAGCATTGAAGAGATCGCTTCTCGTTGAGCAGGGGGAAAACCCAGGCTCCGACGAAAGACTCATCATGAGGAAATTTTCTTCAGTGGAGAGCTCTTGTTCATGCGAGCCTTAGAGGTTCATATGGAAGTTTCGATGCGGGAATTTTCAACTACAAATTTTCCCTAGGATTCGGGTTGAAACCAGCCGTGAAACTCGAGGGCCGTAGGGTGTCCCCTAATATCCTCGAACTCCGAAGGACCTGACTTGACTCTTGTTGTTAAAACACTTCGGATCTTGAATGACCTGGAGCGAACCTGGTGCCGGAACCTGCGGGGTTCAAACAAACGTAGGAATCGTGGCTTCAGTATTGTTACAATAGATGATCTGTTCCAAGGCCGTACTCGATGCCAAAGAGTTTCATCAGAGTATCTATCATGCATACAAACATACGTGAATCAATTTCTTACATCCGAGTACACGATATGACTTGCCCATCGTGATCATCAATAAATCCGACGCGCAGAATCCCATTCCGGGTTCTCTTGTCGAATCTTCAAGCCGTGTGTGTTGTCAGTGATTCTCTGAGTCCATCCTTCTTGGATATCGATGGAATTTCGAAGACGAAGAGGGAGCGGCGGAAATCGTCGACTGTGTCCTTGCCGAGTTCTTCCTTCTCCCAGCCCATGTAATCCATTCGTTGGACTGATCGAGAAGCGGTAAGAACCAGTGCTAGAGAGATCCAGCGCCGGATTCGCCTCTGATTCCGCTTGAAGCTCCGCAGGAGTCGCATAATCCGTCATCGAAGACTTGCAATTCAACCCGAGCTCCCCGATATGCCGGGGAGTTCCTCAGAGTCGGGCTGAGTGAGCGGCGCTGAATCGAACTTTCCCGGAACCAACATTGGAATCAGTAGCGAACAGGCGCTCGCATGCCGAGTGACGCAAGATGGGCTGAGAGAACGGTATTTCTCACAATCGTCCGGAATATGACACGGAATACGTCCCAATCATGAGCCGATCGCGACTCGGTGGCCCGGTAGAGAGCGAAAAAACGTCGAAGTGGAGTATCGCGGAGTTTCTCGCTAGTTTCCAGTTTCTTCAATCCGCGGGGCTGCTGAGGGCATGATTCTTGCACTCTGTCGGTCGCAGAGCTGACGCGAGACAACTGGAGCCCACCGATCTGAATCCGCTGCTGTGATTTCGCGTTGTCTGGCTCTCTCCCGTGAGTCAACACGGCTACAACAGGTTTCCGAGCACTTTTTCCATGCCTCATTACGCCCGAGCAGACACATCAAAGGAAGTAGGAACTCAAAGAATAAAAGGGTTCTCCAATCGAGCGGATCGAAGACGAGTCCAGTCACATCTCCAGGCGCCAAAGTGACAACATGCGAAGAGCCTTGGGGATTTCCCGTAGCGGAGAAGACCGATTTGGACTCTTGGCAGTGTGTTTGTATTTCTATCGCAGGGGAAAATTTTGATGGACTGGAATCAGTTTTCGCGAATCGTTCATCGAACGAATCACAAGGACGAGTCTCATGTGACTCGTTCGGGGGCCATACGGCTGGAAAATTCCGAATTCAGACCAAGTCAATCTCGAATCTCAATTACCGTATTCTCTCTAATAGTGTAGCTCTCTCTTTTATTCGGGCACTCTCCATTAGACGGGCACCTTTTCGGAAGATGGAAATATAGAAGGGCACTCTCTAATATACAGGCACTCTCTATTAGAGGGGCACCTTCTTTAGGCGGATAGAAAATGATTTCTTGAGAACTGCTCCTGATTGGAGAATGAGCTGATGCTTGCTCCTGATTTCTTGAGAACTCCACGAACTGGTTGGGAAATGAATGGGCCCGCTCCACACGGCAGGCTATGGGCTGTAATTCGTTCTCGGGATGTTGAAAACATAGAGGGGCACTCTCTAATATTCGGCCACTCTCCAATAAAGGGGCATGATGCGGAAGCTCGAAAAATAGAGGGGCATGCCCCACTATCAGAGAGAATGCGGTACTTTCTCGTACTGAGCTTTATTTGAATTATCGTGAAATCGTGATTTTTTCCGGCGATCCCGGGTTCACCTTTCCTGGAGAAGACCCATTCAGAACTCTCATCGGACCCGTACTCCGGATTACCTGCGAGAATGGCACCAGGCGCTGCGAAAAGGATTGTGAATCTTACTGGCATTCGCCCCTGAGCTCTGCGAACATTCTGTTCAGCATTTGATTGCATAGAGCAGCATATGGATTTTCCTTGTGGACGGCCAATTGAGTTCTGGCGAATCGAGATCCGAGAGCCGCGGCTTGTCTCATGAGGGCAAGACCGTTTTCGGGTCTGCCGTCCAGTCTTTCCAGGATGGCCTTCTGCACAAGGGCCTGCCTTTGGGCTCGTCTGTTGACGCGCAACTCCAATACAGATTCGATGTCTTGGCGAGCACCTGCATCAGAGAGACGATAAGGAAAGATGTGATTTATCGATCTTATGATTTTCCAACTCTATAATGGCGTGGCATGCCACCGACAAAGAGTTAAACTTTAGTTGGGAATACATCTGCTCGATCCACGCCGGAACGCTGCCTGTATCGGGGACCCTGCACTCTGAGGTCATAGGCCTCTTCAGAATAAATGAATTAGGAGCCAAGCGGAAGTCCTTGAAAAAAGGGTCTATTGCCACTTTCATGGTCAGGAGCGCCAGGAGCGATATAGGGATCCGAGCTGAAGTGTTCGTTCAATGAAGGAAATCGAATCGACTGAAGTTGGACGATGCGGCCGCCGCTCGGAACAGACGTTCGATTACCCACCTGTAGTGTCTCCGAGCAGTCTCTTCACTTGCGCCGAATCGTTGAGCAGAGATGCGCGGTCCAGATGGCTCACATCGTTCCGTGCCAACAGGGAGGTTAACATCTCCAACGACTCTCGATACCTCCCTGTTTCAGCCAACGCTACGGCTTTCACCTCTAGATTGGATGGGGTCCAATCCTTGACGTCATCATCGAGGTCATCCGTCTAAAATGGAAAGCTCCGTGATCATTCCCCGAACGCTTCCGGGCACGGGTCGTCCTTACTGAAGTTCCTACCGGAGAGGGAGAACTACGACTGATTTTTTGAGCTTTTGAGCCCCAGAATTTGTTTCCGATCAAATATCGCGATTCACCTCGGGTGGAATCTCAGCGAAGAGGGGGTTGAAGAGAACTTCCAGAACGGCTCGATCGTTCGCGGTCGCCATGTTCCGTAGTCACGCGATAATTGCAAACGTCGTATTTCTTTTCTCCAGCGCTTCTATCCGACGACGACAAAGATTCTTCCCGTCGCATCCTCTCTCAGATATGGGTCACCATCCGCTGACAGAGAGCTCTCCTCGCCCAGCGAAGAATATTGAATAAAAAACAAGAACATAAGCGTGACTAGCGGCGACCTCCAATAAATTGCGCCGACGCATGACCTTCCGAATCCCACCCGGATCTCGACCTTAAGCCGCTCTCTCGTGAGTGGCACCAAGGATAGGGCGTTTTCTATCCACTGCCTCAGATTATCGACGAAACAGCGCTGCTCCGCGATCGGGATGCTCCCCGGCCAGTTCTGACGGAGGGAACTTGTGAGCTCGAGGGCTCTTATTCAGTTTCCTTCTTTGGTGCATCGGTGATATCCGGTACTTCGCGAGATCAGTACCCTGGTCAGGCAGCGAATGTGAATACTTTACGTTCGGTCTTTCCGAACGCTCGATACGATCGAGTAGGCTCCTCGGCAGTTTTGAATTTTTTGTTTCTCTCATTCGATGCGAGATGAAAGGCAAGCAGGCAGACTGGTTCCTTCTTCCGCGTTGGAACTCCGGAGGCTTCCACGTTCAAATTGAGTAGAAGCTGAATCAGTTCTAAGCCCATCCCCGATCTGATTCTGGGGTTCACCTCCTCAGTTCGGATCCTGGGTCCACTGATCCTCGTCCTCATTCTGAGGTTCACCTCCTCGGTCCGGCTCCTGGGCTCAACTATTGATGTTCTTCTTCCAAGCTCAGAGTTCCTAGTTCAGCTGCATCCGCGACTTCCTACGCGGTCGACGTATCGTGCCTGTGTGGGGGTCCTTCTGTAGTTTCGTACTTCCCACGCCTCTTTTCCCGACCGGTGCGACGTCACTCTCCCAGTTAGACTTAGGAGGAGAACGCTGAGCTCGGCAAAACCCATAGATCACCAGACCGGTGCGTCATGAGGAACGAAGTCATAGACCGTCGCATGGATGACTGGTTGTTGGCCGGAAGGTCGTCTGCTTCATTGCACACCAGAGGCTCGCTTCAATCCTCTCGAGAATCATCGTAGAATGAGTGGATCGGATGAATCTTCTTCTATCCCGCAACGTCCGATGGACCGATACGTTCGATGAATTAATTGACCCCTGTCTTGGGCGGCTCACCGCAAAGCCGCGAGGGAGTCTCGCTCGGTTGGATTTCTCGGAAGGCCTCGATCTATATGCCATTGCCATTCCGCCTTTTTTCATCCCCGTCGCCTACCATGATTCCCGTAAGGTCCTTGTTCCTGATCCTCGATCGATCATACTCGCTTCCTGCGAGATCAGCTCTCACGCCGCTCGTTCGAGTTCGCTTGGCACGAGCGCCCAATCGGGGGCGAAGAGAGAAAACGCCAAGTCTGCCACTTTTCTCTCGACCGATCACCCGGAATCCTCTCCGGTGGTGAGAAACCCAATCGGCTCGTTACGGAACAGACTGCGAGGAAGAGTTGCGTCTCAGTATGAATCACCCGAATCTGCTCCCGGGCGCTTATCCTCTAGGAATTAAGGATTTCGGCTTTCAACCGATCATCGCAGCGATCCTCGATTTACCTCACGAGTGATGCTCCTCTATCCACGTTGACCCACTCACGCCCGAGGTCCTCTGATGCCGCGTCTGACGCGAAGATTCAGTGCTAAGGACCGTTTGTACCTCTCGGGTCGCTATGACACTGATTCGAAAGGTTTCTCCAACATTTATGGGGAACTTTAAGGGGTGTGAGTCCTTATCTGCCAGGAATTCGTCCATAGCGTCCCCCCTTACGAGATTGTTGAGAGACAAGTGTCTCAAGATCACCGCGGACTCGTATATTCATCCATTGATTCATTCCTTCAGCTGCGTCATTCGCAATACACGGTAAGCTCCGTCTGAGCTATTGATAGTCTCCTTAGTTGTAAATGCGCGGACTCCCCGCCGCGCCGTGCAAAGAGCGAGCAGATCTTCCCTGCATCACAGCGCCGAAACCACGGTCGCAGCAAATGCCGACACTCGACTCGAGCGTGTAAGCAGTGCACGGCATGACGTAGGAATCAAGTCGCCCTGGCTAAATAAACCATTAATAATCCTCCGCACCACGTCGGTGAAAACGGACAAGCCCCTTGTCCTCCGGGCAGCATACCGTTCTGCTGAAGTATCGTTCTCGGAGAGACAAGAAAACAAGGCAATCGCGTCTTCGCATCTTCATGTTCCTCTTAAAGGATGCCCCTCGAACCGAGACGCTCTATGCGTGTCCGAGACTCTTCAATGAGCGAGAGTCGAATTTCCAGGAGGTGGAGGTGAGGAATGTCCTGGGTGATGAAAGATGAGTGATGAGGTATTATTTCCCTTGCTCCCCACGATGTTGCTCCGACTCGCATAAGCCTGAACACCGGTGTCGATCCGAAGGGAGCTTCAGTGTTCCTATGGTGGATATACATCAGCCAAGGGACAGGGGAACTTTCGACCTGCTGGCCCCGTGATTCGATGGGGTTGGTACTTCCCGACACTGACCCGTGGGTCCGAAGCGCTACCACCCGAGGTGAGTTCGACGCTGATCGAATCGAAAACCTCCGACCAGGATCTCCAAAGCAGAGAGCATGCGAGAACGTCGCTCCGGCAGCGCCCTTCCCGAAGTCACTCGCGCATGCAGGTTTATCGTTCAAGTCTTCGAATAGAGAAATTTATCCGACGGTTGGCTCGATTGAACTGCGGATATTCCGTTCCGGGAGTCCCCGCAACCGCAAATGAGAGCGAGCGAGTCCAGTTTATGACCTTTCGGCCTTTGAATATATGCTCATGCTTCTTCCGGATATCAGAGCACGTCTATGTACATTGACGTCAGTGGGGTCTGAACGTCATGTAACTTCGAAGTTTACAAGTCCACTCTCATTGGAGTTGACCGTGAACTGAGTCTCATGTCCCCTTCATTACGAGACTCCGCCATTATACTAATCTATGTTGGAGCCAGCTCTCGAGTGGAATGCGAGAACTTTCAATCTCGAGGACGGAGGGGGGGGGGTTCCGTGTCAAACTAGACGTGAAAAGTGAGATTCTCCTAAAGAAATTTACCTAACCCGTCCGACGGCAGCCCGGATGAGTCCGCAATGGATGCCCGTGCTAGATGTGCGGAGGGTCCCCGAATGCGAGCAAGAGGGAGTCTTCCCCGCGGGAGCTTTCCTTTTGTCATTTCGACCGGAAGTCATTGTTGGTCGTTACCGATACACGAACTCTTGCGCAGCCTTCGAGTGTCTTTTGTGGGAGACGGGGTCTGCTCGAGCGCCACGACGGACACGCAAAAGCGATAACGGCGCCGCAAAAGAGCCGGCCAACCGACTGACAAACTGATTGACCTATCGACCGACCGCACCATACCGGATGACGTTGGCGTACCATTCGGGTACGTACACCGTAATGAGACCTCCTACGGAGACCTTCTCGGTCGTGAATCTTTTCGACGCCGACGTCTCTCCTTACGATTATTTGTCTGAAAACAAATACCATACCATACATATAATTGGCCTGAATGAGAACTGATCGATGCGATATCACGATCTGATATCGCCCTTCCGAGTCCGCCTCCAAGAGTGGCCTTGCTCTCAAGCATGTAGTGGTATTTACTCAGTCAGCTTTGACAACGGGGTGCAGCACCGGAGGATAATCAATCAAATTTCAGCTCCAACTTCTCTCTGAGATCGGTCGATATGAATTCATGCGGCAGATAATCGGGTCGCGTTCCGTGCGCTGTGCTTCAAATGTGTGGTGGAGACGGAAAATACGAGAAACGCTGTGCCGCCGAGCTACGAACCTTCCGCTGTGCTCGCCGTAATATTTGTAGACTGATGATAGAGTCGTCCAGAGCAGCTTATAATTTACATCGACATCGATGACAGCGCCTCCGGAGAAGACAGCTGTCAATTTAATGCAACTGAGAGGCGGAGGGAGACGGGAGTCCTGTGTAATTGGCATCGGTCGAGCAGCGATCTGTGGTAGGCGGTGTTTTCTCCTGGGATTCCCCGAATTCGAGAGCGACTCCCCCAGCGTCGCATAGCCGTGAAGGAACAGAGGAGAGAAGGATTTTTCCCCCGACTCGGTCAGCACTTACCAGCCTCGAAGTATGGAGACAATCTACCAAGCTATTGCGTTGCTTGAATTCGGAACTCCCGAAAATGTTGCACTGGACTCTGTTCATTGAAACCACCACCTTGGGAGACTCCGCGCTCATCTAAACTGGAATTCACATTCTTGAATCGCTTTTCGCGGCCGGAATCACTACGTTCATGAACGCACTTTCGAGCTGGGTTTTGTGCCTTCCAGGTTCGCACCGAGTCCCAGAGCGACAGCCTACAGACTGCTCCTCCTCTTCGAGTAAGTCAGAAGGGAAGTAGGTGAATCGAAAAACCGTCCCTGCAGCAAGCAGTCAGGCGGGAGGTTTCTTGTGCGATAATTTCCGAAGTTGCTCAAGATATTGCGCCACGCGCTGAGGAAGTTCAGAGGCCATCGCTGAAGTCTTGGAATCCGCGATTCTTGCTAGTCTCCCATCGGTCTCGAACTTGGGCGGCTGGGCTCGCCTCGTCTCAGGGGCACTTGCTCCGAAGCCCGAGCGATGTTCCCGAGGAAAGTGAGTCCAGCGCTGAGCGGTTGTGTGATTCCGAATTAAAAGGATCCCCCCTGGGTTCTTCGCCAAACATTTAATGACACGAACGTAGTTGCACACTGTCTTCATTTTATTCATTCATGTGCGTCCAGACTCGTCGATAGCTCCAGGAAGCGTTTTGGATCCGGGATTAAGAATTAGAATAAATCAACTCGAAGATACTCATTTAACTACAAGGCTCCATCCATTCTTTAACGGTCTATTCGTGGCCGCCCTCGGCTCCCGGAGAAGCTCATTGGAAACATCGCGACCACCGGATTCTATTCGATAATTACCCCCCCTCTTACTATTTTATCCGTTGTTGAACTCATACGAAAGCGAAACTCGCAAAATCTCAACTGTCCTGTCCCCCGCGGGCGTCGTCAACTGACCCAAATGGATGGACTCTCGCTGCATACCGAAGTTCTTCGATTTCCTCTCCGACAACATCGAACGATAAACACATATAATGGTCATGATAAAAGAGTAGCCTTCTTTGCGAAGATACGAAAAGATAGAATTGTCCGCGGGAGAGCATCGCGTCGCGCGGTACTCGCCGCAAAATCCCCTTCCGATCAGAAGCCCACGAAGGCCACGGCAGGATCATCGCAGTCTCGGAAAATGATGCACCCGTAGGTGGAGCTCGGGCTCGCTCACCGCACGGGCTTCGGGCTCACAACGTGAGACCCTCGTACAAGGGTTCGCCTTTCTTCGACGACAGACGTTCGAGGGTTCGTTCGAAATGAGCCTGGATCTGTTCTACCTCGTCACATTTTTCCACCGTTGGCATGAGTTCTTTGATTTTGGCGATCAGCTGGTTAAGTGTGTCCACCTTGATATGTTCGACGTTGCCCTTCTCGAAGAAGTAAACGTAACTGTTCAATAGCTCGCAGAAAAGCTGCGCCTGGACCCCGCTGTCCATGCATTGGGAAGCGAAACGCAGACCCTTCTTGAGACATTCAGCCACGCGCTTTCCGTCGCGCAACTGTAATAAATCGAAAGAGTCGACATAAGCATTCATTCTCCGATCGAGTGTGCAATCGCCAAATTCAGTGGGGGCTCACCTCTTGTCCCGAGTTGGTTTTGCCGGACCAGAACACGTGCGCACACGTAGACACCGCTCGGCACTGATCGGGTTTTTTCAGCAGATTAGCAGCTACCAATGCGCATTGGTTCCGCAGAGGAGCGTGGGACTCTTCGCTGAAACACGACATCTGCTGCAGAGTGCCAATGATGAGGGTGATGGCGGCCAGTTGGGCTTTCGAATCGGAAACTTCTTCCTCGAGAAGACTGAACGCTTGTGAGAGGAACTCGTACGCCACGGTTTCGTGGTCGGCGAAGTCGATTCTGTCCGCGGCTTGAGCGGCTTCAAGGTAGAGGCGCAACGTCAGATCGGCACTGCATCCCTCTGCCTTGGTGAGTGCGCTGATGGTCTGATGTACGTGCTGGAAGATCTTCGCAACCTTCTTCGACCATTTTTCGTCTTCTTCGCGAATCTGACTGTAGCGCCCAGCCAACTGAAGAACTGGAAAGAATCTTCAGTCAGAATCCGATCACGATCGGTGAGCAACTCAGGGAAAATTTCAAATCTGTGCCGCGGAGAGACGGGAATGGAGGAAGGGCGGCCATTCAACGAGAGGGGTGGAGGGAGTGGACCGCTGCTACCGTCAATAATTGTTGACCGCCGCCGCCACCACACTTACACTGGAAGACGATCGTCGGCAGCGTGAAACGAATTCTGTCAGGACCACCGTTCGCCAACAATTTCCGTGCTGAATTCAGAATCGAATATTGATCGTCGGGACTGTCCGACTGCATAAGACTGATGAGGCGCGCCACGAGGTTCTGCTCCTCGACGAAATCCTCGATGTCGACAGAATCTAGCGACTCGCCCTCGGCCTGAATCAGCACATCCAGGAGTTTGGACAATACGGTGTTCACTTGATCCGTCGTGGTAAGCTTGGTTTCATTGTCGATCATGTTGTTCGCTATGAGGATCGCCATCGTCTTCCGGCCTTTAACATCCAGCATGTCCAGGCAGCTCACGAGATTTTCAAGTTTCAAGAGAGTTATGACATCATTATAGGTGTCGACCTGCAAATGGAAATCGCTCGCACTTGATTTCACAACGTTATCAGCACATCTGGTACAGGGCACGGACCGGAGAAGCTCCGAGAATTGCAGCGGAATTCTCGTCCCAGTTGTCCACTCACCGGCATTCTGAGCAGTTTGAGCATTTCTTTGCCGACAGGTGTGTCGCTCTGAACGCTTTTGATACCTTGTCTCGCGAAGATCTCCGCGGTTTTGTTCAAGACTAGATCGATGTAATCGATGCGATCCTTGTAGCACTTGATGGCTAAGTTGACCAGGGCAACTTGGAGAGCAATAATATCTTGCGACGGCATCTCCTCCCGAGATTGAATTATTGTAGATATTTGTTCGGAGAATATCTCGAACAGGGGGATATTGGCCGGTATTCCCGGACCATCGACGCGAGTTGCATAGGCGGCAAGTCGCTCTATCAACGAAATTATCACTGTTTTTACATTGACTTGCTGACGGAGTTCCGCGCATGACTTCAGGAATGACTGCAGTGTTTGGAGATGGAATTCATCGGGGAAAACTTGGATGATGCATTCCATCAAATACTCCTGGGCGATCGGATCCCGACAGCTGACCACTTGCTCCAGTATACCGGGTAAAACCATCTTCTTGTACCTGTCGAGGTTGACGGCGTCAAGCTGCGACAGTCTGACTAAATTAGTTCCGACCAAGAGCCGCAGCTCTTGGCGTTCTTTTTCACGGCGCTCTCGATCCCTCGAGTGGCCTTGGTGCTGCATCCGGACCCAGAGTTTGTTCATTTCACCGAAATTCGCCAACACGAAATCCACAGAGTCCTTAACAGTGCCTGGCATACCGATCTCGCTTTCACGAGTGTACATCAGCAGACCGTCTCTCGCGTCAGGAGATAAAGGATTCTGAGGGTTTTGAGTATCTTCAACTCTGCAACGGAACAAAAGCCACGTTCATTCTCTGTAGGGTCAAAGCAGATTTCGAACGTGATATCGACATGCGACCGACCGGAGCCGCCCACCGCTGTTCACTGACCCGTCGGAATCAGGCAGCACGTTCCTCGTGCACTGCAGCAGATAGTTTCGAAGGAATAAGCCTCGGAGAGGATGTTGCACTCCGCGACACATTTCCACGAGATCCTTCAGGATGTCTTTCCGGGATCCGGGATGCGCTCTCATGTACACGAGACCGACCGTTATCAGCAGATACCTGTACGGAGAAACGTATTAGGCGTCTTATGAGGATTCCCTCGAGCGCGAGCTGACTTGTTCGGGGTTCATCATCTTCGGCCCGGACGCCTTCTTCTGAGACACTTCTGCGGACTTACAATCTGGGAATGATATTGCCGGCGTACTGAACCAGCTCGTAGAGGTCGCTCATCTTACGGCCCTTGTGTTCGTCGACCTCGTCCAGTAGATATATCTCAAGATGGCATAACTCGGTCGTCACTGCCATGTACAACTCGTAATAGTTTTTCGGCGACAGTAAGGCCGTCCGAAGCTCGCCCAGCATGTTGGATGCGTGCTTCAGAGCATCCATGAGTTTGTCTTTGTCGAGCATTCGCTTCATCTGGAAGGCCTGGACCTTAACAACGGCGACGGCATCGTCCAGCAGCTTCTCCTGGTCCTCCCCCGGCGTCAAAGGTGTCGCAGGCTGCAAGAGAAACGCAAATATTAATGCCCATCGGAACCGATCGCCACATGACCCAAGATGTTCCTCTCGAAACTCAATCCACGTGCCAGTTTCACGATAGTTTCCCGCTTCTTTCCACTAGCGTGCGCCGAGCGAATCGATATCCGAGTCCACCTCAGAAGGATGGATCCGATCTGGGCTCTTCACCAATCTATTCCAGAGACTCTAACTCGCTTTGCAGCTCCGCTCGCGGAGCTCTAGAAAAGCCTTCATCGGTGTTCGAGACAAGTCGCAGATCTACCGGCGGAATGCCGACGATCTCAAGCGACCACAAGAGCGGTGTAGGAGAATCCCCATTCTGTTGAATGCAATGATTTCTCAGCAATCACATCGTTCCGGGGTAGAAGAGGTTGCTTTCAAGTCTGCTTATCTCCAGGAATAATTTTTGATACGGTGCTCGATCCCATGACGTTCGGAAAGAGCAGTCGGTACTCGGGAGGGCCTTGGTACGGGAAAGCGTACGGATGCCGCAGTCAGGAGCCCAGGGATTCGGGGCTCAAAATTCCGCTCCTGGGAGTCGTTTACTTTTCGATATCACGAACAGGAAAGGAAATTGACAGAAAATTCAGAGCTTCGGAAGTTCGCAAGGGCATCTCAACAGGTTCATCTTCGGTAAGCCGCTGGATATAGTGACCATTCACGATTCAAACAGTTCGATTCTCCCCGGACCGGATGACATCGACATCTCGGTACGAGTCACACAAGCAGCTGATGACTTCGCAGAGAGCGATTGCGATATTTCGGTTTCACGAGACATCGGCGAAGTGCAATCGAGATTCGGAACACTCAGCGCAGGAAGTCTGAGCCGATCGACATCATCTCTAAGGATTCCAGTATTGGAAGCTTTGGCTTTTCACTTATTCTCAACTCACCATAGCCGGAGTCTACAGAGATAATTCTACGCCCCTCAGAGAGACCGTCGACTATTGCCCACGGCTTGTTCACCAGTGTTGGAGATGACAGCAGTGGCGACGGGTGCTGCGCTTAGCGACCGTGCCTTACGACAACGTCAACAAGATCCACGGAGACGTCTCAGCATTTAGAGCATGAGTTTCCGCGAAAGCATAATTGCTCTCCCAATCGCTTTCGTCTCGTAGACTGACTGAGATGTCTCGAGCTCAAACCGATAAAGAATCTGTGATAAAAAGAGGAATGTTCGGAGATCTCTCCTGACTGAGTCCGAGTTCGAGCCTCGAGTTCGTCGACTTTCGACCCTGCGCGAGGCAAGAAATCGGTCTGACGACCGTTCACCGGCTTCTGACGATCCACGAAAGCGAACAACCTTCAGGTGCCGGTCTCGGTGAGGCCGACTCCTGGAGCCGACCGGGGATAGAAAGTCTTTCCCTTTACCGTCCGTGAAAAAGTGCATGATCTTCTGGGGATCCGCTCTGCTGGTATCGAATTTTCCTGAGGGGTCCTGGATGCTGGGATTTGGGAACTTTAAGCGCGAGCTTCGTTCTTCTCTTCGAACCCAAATGATTTACGTTTCTATCGAAAATCGAATCATTTTCGCTCCGTCCGGCTGTTACGAGACTTCACGAGATCGGTTTGTGTGAAGGATCTCAATCGTCATCGCAAACAGAATATTGCCGATGCGATCTTTCAGCGATATCCCCTACTCGCCATCCCACCAGGTTATGGAGCTCTATTTCCATGCATAACTACCTCGGCAGTTTCGAGATAGCGGCAGCGAATGAAATTTGAAACTCCGGCCTCGAACGCCTCGATCGGCGAAGAATGCGTCCAGTCTGTTCGCGATCGCGGCGCGGTGTGTGTAGTCAGTTACACATATCGGACTCCTGCCGCCGATTCCGCCTGACAGGTGACGACGGAGGAGAGGGGCGACCGAGTTGCCGATAGAGCTGACAGTCAGCTCGGCGCGGTTTTTGAAACTCTAAGGATAACCGGAGTTCCATCCTTCCTCAGATCACGGAGCCCCCCCGAGCATCAACCCCGACAACTCTCCGGATGACGAACCCGGAAGTTTTACGGTAAGCGGAGTTCTATCCACGAAGTTCAATGCTCCTACAAGTTTTAACCCTGAGGATGCTCGGGATAAGGGAGCGAAAATAATTACCGAGGCTTCGTCCAGGGAGGAATTCAGATCCTCGAGTTTCATCCTGGTCGCTCATGGCAACTTATCGGTGACTTGAAAGTCGCTGTCGGAACGAACGTCACCAGTGTGATCTCAGGGTCACAAGGTCGAGGGTCGCGAGCCCTGAGTCAGCCTCTGTGACACTCTCACCGAAGCGCGAAAATGATGCTCGCCATCAATCGATAGATGTTACTACAACGAATGTGGAAATCTCGTACGTTCAGGTTGGTAGGGAAAAAGGCTGAGAAACGAAGTCCATCGGGGAACGCTCTCAATACATATTATTGGTTCTTGATTCCACAGACCATCAGTGAGGAAAATGACTGCCGATTGCGGTTCTATGCTGGAGGTCGTCGATTGTTCGGTATCGCGATCGCTTTGCGGATCTCAAGGCGGTTTCTACATTCTGCGATCAGGAGCTCTTCCTCGGGGGGAAAAATCGGGGAAAGGTAAACTCCCGCAATGACCGCTGAACTTCCAGCATCAAGCATCGACGTCGACAGAACCTAAAGGTTCCGCTGAGCCGGACTCCGCGATTTGTCTTCCCGCAGAAACATACACGGCCTCGAATATATGATTATGATTTGTCACACGGGCGAGACCGATGAAGTGCAGTGAGAATCTGCTTGCCAGTTTCCTCGAACTGGCGAAGGCTCTTGATGCGATAGTTTTTGCTGGGTATCCTCCATGAGGAACGCGCTCCGACCTACGGTGTCACAATTCGAAGCTGTCATTCGAGAAACTCATTGTACAGCCAGCCTGGCTCCTCCGTTCGCATGACGACTACTCGCGAGGCTGCCGACCCGCTCAAGCATGATGTGACGAGAGGGACGAGCTTTCGCGTCGGTCGCGCCATCGCGAGCTACCCGTACGGAAGCACAGCTACGGTCCTGATTGCGGGAGTCCCCCCTGAAGGTCGATCCAGCGAAGAATATTGACGCAGCCGCACATGTACGGTCTTTGGAGACGGCCTTGAAGAGGAATGGACCTCCGAAGGTTGATCCCTCCTACGATGCTGCGAAAGAGGTGCCGCAAACATCAGATGATCACGTCCATGCTTGAAAATAAGTTTCTTTCGGACTTGTGTCACTATACTCTTGGCGATATTTCCGCCTAGTGCAACGGGAAGTGAGGGCATGTCACGGTTCCCCTTTCTGCTCTGCACATTGTGTCCTAGACCGAGTCATAGCGAAGGTAGATAAGCCGGTCCTCGATGGGAAACTTAGAATTGAGAGGTTGCAGGTTGCAAGCATGCTTCGAAGAAGAAAACCTTTTCAGCCTCTCATTCTACCTCGTTCGCTTAACGAGCCATGAGCAGATGACGCGTTCTCAATTTTTTCTGCTGGAGAATCCCGAAGCTTCTTTCAAGCGCGAGAATCTCGATGGTCTCTTGACCGGCTTTGAAGAGAGAATGTCTTTCTCTTCAAATCTCCTCCTATCATCGTCGTCCGTCTAGCCTATCCTCGCAGGGTGCTTCTCGAAACCACGGTGGATCAACACACTACAGAAGCACTACCACTCATCGTCTCATCGTCTACATTTCTACTCGCCCGAAAACAATCCGCCTTGCTATCGACCTCCTCGCGTTGCGTTTCTATTACTCAATCTTTTGCCGCGTACAGGTACATATATTCCCGCATTCTCGCTCACAAGCGACAACCATGCCCGTGGACAGGACAAAGGTCCCAGGTCTGCCCAATCCGCTTTCCGGCTTCTCGGCATAGTCCCTCCCTTCTCGAAACTCGCGAAAAGATGCGTCTTCTCACAGCTGAACGCGTTTATCAGATCGAGAAGCTAACTTCGCCCCACCAGCACGGGTTCGGATACTCTACCAATCCCGTGCTGAGCGACATCCGTCAGTGAATCCTCGAAAACTGTGACTTTCTCTTCTAGGTTCCAGGTGTTCCCATCGATCTCGCAAAAGCATTTCACTGCGCAGACCACGCTATGCTTCTTTCCATCTCTGGGAAGTTCAACCTCGACTACAGGCCGGTCCGCGGGTTAGAATCCCACCCATCGAAGAGAACTCTGCTAATCTCATCCGATAGTGCTCTCAATCTGACCCCTTGCCTGATCCCCACGGGGCATCCGAGGGCTACGCGTCAGCTACCCATCTCTCCCTCATTTATATCAACTCGAGTCTCGCCCGCGGTCACGAATCGTCTCCGGCTCATACTGTTGTGTCATTTTAGCGTTTGCTGACTGAGCAGTGCTCAGTGAGCACAAATAAGATCATTTTTGGAGTTTCAAAAATCGCGCCGAGCTCACTGACTCCGCCTTTTGCCAAAATGGCCGGCCTTGTTGCTGCTTGTGAGCCGCTTGACTGAACCGTCCGCCGCCGGAATCGGCACGAATCCGATGAGTGTGTGCCGTAGTGTGTCGTCTGGATCTGTGTTTTAGTCGGAGAAGAAGCCACTATCAGGGGCTTGGAAATCGGCTTAACAGCAGCAAACGATTCCATATCCTGAGTTTTGTCTCTCTTGTGAATTGAAGAACATCTAAGTTTGAGCGGGTCCGCGGTAACATCGGCCTTCCGTTGTTTCGCAGAGCAATTCTTTAACGAAATAAAAAGGTGCGTATCGATTCGTGTGATGGCGGGACGGGATGTCTGGCGGCGAGTCGAGTCGATGACTTTTTTGCCGCTCGTATCGGGAGCCCGACTCTCGAAGTCGTCTGTTCCGAGTTTGCGCTCCAAGTCACCTCAACGATTTCTCGTTTGCAGATGGCAAGACTGACGAGATCGCGTCGTACAGCCGCGAAGTCGGAAGCATCCGATGCCGCACCGGTGAGATATAGCGCTGAGAAAAAAAAACAATAATGTGATCTCCAAAATCTCGAGTGGAGTTGTTTAGGCCACTCACATGAGGTCGAATCTCCCCTCCGTCGATTATGCGGAGCGCGCCGACATGTGGGTGAACTCCCTTCTCCTCAATGATACGAGAGGAGTCGTTCATGTGCTCATACATTTTAGGATCCCGAGACAGCGCCCTCGCCCGAGAAAAGAACTCGTCGCAGCCGTCGTCAGGAAGCGAAAACTGTGGAAGAGCCCGTCGCCCCCCCACCCCCTCCCATCGAAGAGGTATGCAGCGGTGTGCCGGGCATTGCTGATCTTGATATCGATGCTCTCCCTTGCGAGCAGTCGCCCTCTTATCTGTTACTTTGGGAAGCATTCTGTATATCGCATTCTCCACTATGATGAATACCATAAGGCAGAGATCGTCTCACGACGATATTTGTTTCGATCTGACGACCTTCTTGAGCGTTGGGAATCCCCTCGAACCTATTGTGGATTCACGTAAGGCGGGAAGGACATACCGATCAGTGGAGACGTCGGGAGCTTACTGGTTCGATTTGAGATTTTGATCGAACTTGGAAGGCTCCTGCTTCTCTCCGAAACTAATCGAATGAAAGAGTCGTTTAGTAATCTGAGTGGTCAAGCGTTGAAGAATGGCTCCAATAACGTGCTCGGTTGCTCCGTCCTTGGAAAGTAATGAGATGTTAGGGGCCATACTCAGAGTCTCGAGTTTCTGCTCCAGGAACCTGAGGTCGTGGAGCAGCAAAAGACGGAAGCCCAGCCAGAGCCACAGCCAGAACCGGTAGAGCAGCAGCCCGCGGCTCCGACTCCTGAAGATAGCGGAGCACCGGTTGCGGAGTCGAAACCAAAAAAAGTAGAAGTCGAAGAGGAAAAACTAGACTTTGAGGTCGAAGACGAGTTACAATTGAAGGCACAGAAAGACGCTGACATCGACGAAGACACCGATGAAACCTCCAAGGTACGTGATATTCCCCCGGAAGGGCGGTGGGAATCCTCTGCTAGGAATCAAACCTTATTCCGCTCCGCCTCGCGGAAGTTCTACTTCGGCAGCGCGACGCATAGGTCTAACTGAATCTGATCCGTTCCTCCAGGACCAGGTGAGCCCTCCCGGTGCCGAAGCGGGCGAGGAGAAATTGTCGGCGCTCGACGAAATGCTCAAGAAAAGAATGTCGCGGCGCCAGAGTTCCGTTGTTGACAAAGAGAACCGGAAGGACCGATGGGGGAAGCTCATCGAAAAAGCTCCCGTCAACGATTCACGCACACAAGTAGTCGGTACGTTGTCGAGCTCAGCGGATGATTCAGATTCCTTAAATTCTAGACCTACTGGTCGTCAAGTTATCGAGAATCAGCCAGAGACACGACTGAGAGATTTCCCCGTTCCAGTCACGACCGATTCTCTGAAAGAACTAAGTGCTGAGCTGGAGAAAGAGCAGAGTCGCAAGAAAAGCACCGAGGAAGTTGTGGTGAGTAGCGAAAGGGATGAAGAGGCAACGTCGAAGAATTTCGGTCGGGATCCACAATCGATAAGTTCTCTTTCAATCGCAGTCAAAAGACGCGCCTCAATGCGAAGTCGACGCCAAGCAGCCGGAGAGCACCCCGGAGAAAGCAACGGGAGAGAATGTGAAGGACGACACCGAGAAGAGGAACAAGGAAGACGAATTGGACCAGAAACGCAAAGCTAGACATATTTCCATGGGTGATGACAGCAAGTCGACCCCCACGGACACCGCTCATAGACCGAGCGCCGATAGCAGGAAAGCGCCAACAGCGGGACTGGCTCTCGGTGAGCGAACTCTTTCCCCAGAGCTCCGGAGCTTCGAATTGATTTCTCCGATCGAGCCTCTTCGTCACGTGAATGTGTGCATGGAGTCACGTTCGCTCATCACGAATTTTCTCTGTTCAGGGTCCACGAATTGGGACGATCTTGAGAATCATCGCCGGAAGCCTCGTGAAGAAGCCACGCCACCGAAAGAACAGCCCTCCGTACATTTGCTCGTCAATAATCTCGTCAGGCCCTTCACTTTGGCCCAGCTGACCGATTTCATTTCGCACGGCAACGACCGGGTCGTCACTGACCTCTGGTTGGACAAGATAAAGAGCAAAGCGATCGCGACTTTCGAAACCTCGGAAATGAGCGAGCGAGCCCGAGAAGAACTCCACAATCTCGTGTGGCCCAAAGGCAGTCCTAAAACGATCAAATGTGAATTTCTTACTCCAGACCAAGTTGAGGATACGAAAAATCCTTCAGAAGCGAAACCTCCCCATAGTTCAGAAAGGGAGGAAAAGAAAGAACCGAGAGCTGATGCCAAGGAAGAGGCTCCGAGACAAAGGGAGCGCGGCGAGAATGGCTCCGGGAAGGCTGAGGGAGACGATCTGCGGAGAACGCTGGACAATCACAAGGATAAGGACAGATTGGCAGAGGATCGTCACCACCGGCACAGTCGTCCGGAGAGGGAGGAGAGTCCGCCATTGAAGAAGATCCGTGAATGGGATCTGCCAAAGGTGCGCTTTGTTACCGGGGAGGAGGATGAAGAACTTCATCTGCCCCGTATCCTCCTGTCGTCTCCCTTCTCTACCTATCTCAGATCTTTCGGATCCCTTCCCTACATTACCTCCCCCGTGGTAGAGATGCGCTTGAGGTAACTTGAGATCTTCCGATTTCTCCCCAGATCCAACAGCAGCAGAAGCGAACGAAGGAGGAAGCAGCGCCGAAGGAGGAATTGCCGAAGAAGGACATCGACGACTCACCTTGCCTCGAGACTTTCTTCAAGAAGACCTCGGCTATGCCACCGCTCTATTGGTTGCCGTTGGATGAAGAGCAAGCGATTGAGAAGGCGAAGACCCGCGAGGCCAAGGTCAGTCCACGGCCGCGGTCGAGAACATGACTTTTCTCTCCAATCGGCTGTCCGATTGGGAGTTCGATTTCTTCCGCGATTTCTGAATCGAGCTTTTGATTTCCAGCAAAAGGAAGATGATCGTCAAAAACTTAGGCAGCTACGGAAGAACCGCCGCTTCTAGAAATTCACAATCGTTGCGGAATGGAAGGAAACACCTGTCGGAGCGCCAAAAGTGAATTCCCCAGTCAAGTTTATTAGGTGAGACTTCCAACTCGAGGTTGTGGTAGCCTCTGTTGATGTGGAATCGGCTCCGAAATATCCGTGCCGGAGGGTTGACTTGGCGTTTCGGGATTCGATAGCGATGTGAACACCCGCTGAAGAGCGAATTTTTCCCCGAGATCATCTGAATGAGACAGGGACCTTCGTGACAGGTGGCTCTCTGTAGAGCGGACTGATTGAAACCCGTATCAGGAATTGTACGATATTCTCCTGCGAGGCCGCTCGGGAGAAGATCATTTGGCTGAACCGAAACCAACTGCTTTGGTAAGTGGCAGGTTGCTCGGGTGCGAAAAAGTTGAGTATATTGAACAACAGCTACTACCGCAGACGACACTCGAACAGAGAGACATTTACACTTATCGGCGATCGATTCCTATGCTCTCCGGACTTGGCTTTCCAGCTTACCTTGCGCTGTAACGACAAGAAACTCTATTCGATCAATAGACTAATATCGTTCCATTATTATTTGTATATAAATAAACAATTACAACGATACCCGGGGTAGGCAAGCGAGCGACAGGCAAATCTTCATTATTTTCGAATCATCTTTATCTCCTCATCCTTCTCCGTTGAAAATTGCCACCACAATAAATGCAGCAATGGGGAAAATGATCGAATAAATTTTCATTGGCTCTTCCACCGTGACGCGGAGCATTTTCTTTCGAATTCTACCGGCATGTACGGTCGATGACTTCATATATTCTACCTCTGATAGACGTGAGCAGGTATTTTTCAGTGTATGCAATTTTCTACAAGTTCGATAGCTCCTGAGATGATGCATTCAGCCCTGTCACGTTAGGGAGGAAGAGTCAATTGAGTTTTCTGGAATCTGCCAGAGATTTTCAAGATCGATGTCGAGATCATCAATCGCATCTCGGCATTGAAAGCTCGCGTTTTGTAGTGGAGGGGATACGGCAATGCCCCGAGCCCGAACCATCTGCTCGAAATGGCATGAATAGAAACTCCGAGGCGTGTTCTTCCCGGGAGTAGTAATGGAAGGCAGCTCCAGCGACGTAGCCCGCGGTCCACAGAACGACTCGCGGCCTCCGACTCGGCGGAACGAGGTCAAAGTCTTGACATGACACATGTCTGGACAGATTTGAGCAGGAACCTTGGATCTGGGTACATCGACGAGTTCAGTCATGGAGTTGTCGTGAGCATCACGCTTCGGGAACGCGGTCCTGACGCGCAACCTATGTAATGAAAGCTGTTCCTCACGAAAACGGGCTGCTCACAAGTACGTGAGTCAGTGTGTGATCAGAGGAAAGGAGTTTCAGCTCTTGGACAACAAGAGATTTTCGTACTACTATACGGCTTTGGGTACTCGTTCATTCGTTTTCCCTTGTCGAATAGGCTTGGTGATTCGGAAACTTTCCTTTATTGACTTTCCTCGACGACCTCGTCTTCTTTCTCAGAGCATCGGGTAAGCTCATCGGTCGCCCATTCTTATTCGAAACAGACATCATTCGTTTGGGCAATCAGATATCCTCCGATCTATATATATATTCAAAAGATTCGATTGAAATACTATCCTATATCCAAAACTATTCCACCGGCATTGATTGTAAAATAAACTTTGTAACAAGACTATTCCGAATATTCCACCATGATGATGAATTCATCCATAAATACTCATGAATAATTCGCCATGGGAGATTTTCCAGTCAAATCTAATCTCCTATGCGGCTCGTCCATAACATTTAAGGTAAACAAATATCCCCCCTCCGTCCGGTCACATTCGATTGTCGATCTCTGCACTAGTTCTGAAAAAATATATGTCTCGGGTCCGAGTTGCCGTCCAGATATAGCCGATGAGTTGGATCGTATCGCTCACAGGCTTCGAATCCGCGGATGAATCATGCCCAAAGCCTGCGGGCGTCGAACGGGATGGATCGATGATCCTCCGGAACCTATCATTGGTGTCTCACAGAGGTGAGCATTCCTCAATCCGAGGCTAGAGCTTCTCTTGTATGAATTTCGGAGCGTAGGCCCCATTTTTGACAGCGCTTCCGGCCCAGGCACAAACCTGACCCGAAGTATCAACAGCGAATATGAATTGATTGCACGCAGAAAAAATCGCGTCGGCTATCGGACTACGGAGTCTCGTGGAAATTTGACGGACCATCTTCAAATTCCACGACGAATAAAGTCGCAACGAGCCGTCCTCGTGTCCTGTCAGCAGGGCATTCACGGATGCGCCTTCAGGAGCTTTCGAGTAGCAGAGCGACGTGATCTTCGAACTCGATTCCAATTGAGCGACGAAAACTCCGTTGATTGTATACAGATGCAGCTTGCTGCCTCCAGCTGGAACGACCAGATGAATACATATATTATTATCGATTCTGCGAGCCAAGGTGTCTAAATTTCACTCATTGTCTGTGGATGTTCTCCGAGGCGCGTATAAATTCACGCCCTCTAACTGACCTGATATATCCTGTACGATGGCAACGTCCCCTAGAGTGGGACTGACCTTGGTCAGCGTCAATTCTTCGTTGACTTGTAATATGGTGCGAACATATCTCAGACTGTTCAGATCCCAGAGCACACAAGAGCCGTCCTCTGAAGTGGAGGCCACTATGAAATACTCCGCGCAGACGTCGATGTGTAGGACCCGGCTTTTGTGACCGATCAGGACTTCCGAATGACTCGCGTACACGACAGGAGAGACGTTCAGTTTGTAGACTCGGATAAGACCGGAATTATGCCCGATGAATATTTCGCCTCTCTGGCTGACGCAGCGTACGAAGGAAACCTGAGGAATAGCTCAGGTGAGCAAGCTGGCGGAAGAAAACGGCTTCAAGTTCCAAGGCGGGACGGGGAAATGCAACGATCGCCACGAATCTACTCACGACATCACCCGCGGACTCCAGGAGAGGCTGTAACGGTTGCTCCTTGCGAGTTTTGATCCGAACTACCCTGTCGCAATGCCTCCAGCTGATCAGCGCGGACGGCATGTCGCGATCACCGAACAGAGCTGTCCTTTGTGGAATACCGACAATACGGGATCCATCGAGAACCAATAATTGTCCGAAGGCAGAGGGTGAGAACGCCTTCGACCAGATGCAGTCGGGCGGCGTCGGGTCATCGGGGCTCCCAGCGTACATGTTCCATCGGATTCCGAGCACTGATTGGAGGACGGGCTGCGAGACGACGGAACGGGATAAGTTTTTTTTAATTTCGTCTAAATCATTTGGTCCCCACTGGATCTGGATTCTCGCAGATCCTGCGCTCATATTGACAATAATAATAATACATTTAATTTGTCATAATTTCCCTCAGCACGAGTTTTCCTTCCGGAAGGAAGAGAGCTCTGCTCACCATGTCCACGTTAGTATGACTAGGCGTGGTGTTGAGGTTCACGTTCGGATGGGGCTGAGTGAACAATTGGATGGGCATCTGGCCGTATGTTTTTATCATGGTTTTGTAAGCCTTCATCGCGATTGAGTCCATGCGACTGGTGGCCACGTTCTGCGCGTAAGTCGCCGGATGGAAGACGTTGAGAGCTTCCACCGCGGCTTTCCCTTGCTGCTTGTAACCGAACACGAGATCGATCCAGGAGTTGAGTCGTTCGGTGACGTAATCGCTCTCCAGAGCGGCAAGATTTACTAAATTGAAGAGTCTAGCGTCGTTTTCGCTCCACGGAGGCAATCGAACGTCATTGACACGCTCACCGGTTTGTCTTGTGCCGAAGTCGAATTTGAAAATGTTCCTCAGGAATTCCGGGAAATAGAAAAACTCCGGGATGAGTTCCTTGACATCTGTCGGGCTGTCCCGCGAAGCCAAGCGCCACGTGGTCTCCATCGAGTGGAAAGTTCGATCAGGGATATCGAAGTTATCGTCCTGGTAGCTCAGGAAGGCTTGGGTAAACGGCGGCACTCTGACCAGGAAATGCAGGACGATCCCCGAGTTAGAGTAGTGCGACCCGTAGTGGAATGGTCCGGATACGACTGAGAGACTCTGATTCTCCTGACTTTGCTTATAATTATCCACGTAATGGGTTTCGCGGGCTTTATCTTGAACGGCGATCGGTCTTTCCAGGATTCGGAACGCCCTCGGATCCTTCAGGTTTAGCTGGTCTCCGTCGTATTGCGACAAAACAAACGGAAACACCGGATATTGCATGAGGTTGTTGAAACTCCGACCTGCCATCTTGTTGAGGTACGTCAGGTACTCGAAGTTGGTGATCTGTCTTCTCTGCCACTTCTGAGTCATTGTCTGGAGAACTTCGCCTTTTTGAAGTTTATCACAGTTTGGAATCAGTTTTTCATAGAAGTCCTGTCGGTGACTATTGTCCTCGAATATCAGAAGACAGGTCAGACCGGAGCTGAGAAACATTTCTATTGCGACTTCAGCGTGCTCGTACCGCCGCAGCATGACTTCTGTGATCGTTGTGAAGGTCCAGCTCTGAGTGCTCAAGTGCTCGTCGTCCGGAACGAATCGAACGCTCTCCAGGCCGATGAGGACCTCTCCTTTCGTTTCCACACTCGCCGTGATCATGGAGCAGGGATACACGCTACGAATCTGCTCGAGAGTGTGAATTCGAATGTCCGACTGGGTTCGCGTGTGCCAGTAGAGGTAGGCAAGAGGTGGCGTGAACTTGGTCAACGTAGCACCTTTGTCAAGCCAAAACCGTGCCTCGAGATCGAGATGCGCTCGACGGAGCCGCTTCCGAACGCGGCACGGGCCTTCGGTAGGATCGAGCTCCCACGAAGACGGAACGAAATCCGTCATGTGCCACACAGCCCTGGAAGAGAGAAAGAGGGAACCTATTTGATTTTCGACGTCGATTTGACACGAGAATCAAATCTGCGGGAGCTCATCCGAGTTCAAGAGATCCCCAATCAACGATTCGGAGATTTGCCTTCGAGTTTCGATCCCGAAGGATCCTACGGATATTCACTTCGAGGCTCGATCATCTCGACACGCGTCGGAACGTGAAAGTTTACCTCTCATGGGTGAGTTGCTGGGCGATATTTTTCCATTTTATACGGAGATCATACTCGAAGCATTTTTTCGCCTTGTAGATGTTCAATGAAGTTTTTCGAACGTGATTCTGATAGTCGACCACGCTCCGTGTGACCTTCATGGCCGAATCAGTCACCTGCCGCATGTCGAGGTTGGCTTTCGAAGCCATGAACTGACTGCCGGTGAGAGCAGCGCCTGATTGAGTATCCAGGAACGATTTGCGGTCGGCCTCGAACTTCGATATCCAGTTCTGTCGTTTCTGAAGAAGTGGGAAAAGGATGAGAGGCTTCGACATGTGTTCAAAAACCGAGGAGAGGAAGGGAATCCACGGCTGATGGGAGGCAAGAATTTTCGCACACCCCTCTCAGGTCGGGAAATCGAATGGTCAATTATTATCGGAACTGTCTTTCGAAATTATACCGTGTCGTTTGAGAATCCACTCTCGATGTGGAGGCTGTCCGCGATGTGGTCGAGTAGAATTTTCGGTTTCGGATCGTGAGCGGTCCCTTCGTGGAGCTCTCGTAGGAACCCGCACAAGACGATCAGGTTGTTCGCAGCAGCGTCTCTGAGAACCTCGGGCATTCTGGATACGGCATTCAATCGAGCTACACTCTTCAACCGCAGTTCGATGTCGATCGACGGTCTCATTAAGGCTAGCGTCAGATTGGAGATCTGAAATCGGATGGTTTCTGGAAGATATTTCCCGCAGCCAGACACGGACGAACGTTCAAATCCCCGCGATGGGCTGAGACTGATACCACGTGGCACCTTGACAATCGTTCTGCCCGTACACACCTGGTAGAGCGACGCCTTGGCAAGATTGGGCAGATCGGACTGCACGCTCGCGAACTCCAGCACATCCAACATTCGTTCGAGACATGCAAATCCTTCTGGACACAGGATCACTGAGGGTCGCGAATACTGGAAGAGTTCCACGACCAACAGGAGTTGTCGGTCGAGCTCTAGCGGAGTCGATCTCCCCCTTCGAGCTCCCGGTCGCAGGCATTTGTCCCTATGGGATTCTGTCGGGGAAAAAATCCTCACTCTCTCGCAGAGGAACTGACTCCCGGGAGTAGAATCCACATCATCGGAAAAATCGACCGATTCGTGTTATTACCCAGCCGAAGTCTCAGGGAAGTTGCTCGAGCCGTAGCTCTCGAAGACGTCGAAGACGCGGACTTGTCGTCTGACACTTCCTCGCTGTCCTCGATCAATGATCTTGACGGCTCGATGCATTTGATCCCGGTGTGCGCAGTAATGTTGTGATCGAGAGCATCACAGAATCCGTGCAGAATAGCAGCATACAGCCGGGGAATATATATCACAGAAGAACAAACTGAAAAAGTTGAGCTCGTCGTGCAGAGAACCCCGAACGAGTTTGGCGCGCCTGTGGAGGAATCGATCCGCTGAGAATTCCCAGACCTCAGCGAACAGTCTCCGGACCTTCGGCCTCCGACCGTACCTGATTGCAGTGTGACGTATTGCGAGTATAACCTGAGATAGAATTGAACCGCCAGAGCGGAACGACTCTTATCCACGTTGACTCCAGGTTGGGCTAAGTAGTAGGCGACAATCACGCGTATCAGCGAGTACCAGGCATACGACAACGGCGAGGTCAAATACGGTAAGATTTCGCAAACGTGCTCGATGACGTTACTGTTGACGAAACCCGTGACCAGGGGGGGACAAGCGCACGTAACCTGAAAATTGCACGAGCTCGACAATGGAATAGCTTCCGCATGCCCGCTCTTCCATTTTTCCTCCTCCTCCTCATGAGCTCAGTTCTTCCTTTCCCTGCCGCTCACCTGGGCCAGCGTCGTCACGTATCGAGCTGCGAGGTTGGCGCTCGTGCAGCGATTCGCGCAGGCAAGGAGTACGACGGCCGCTTCCGGCCACACGGTTCCACGCGGAATTTCGTCTACCGACTGATCCAGTTGCCGCAGACGCATTCCGGTGGCTAATTGTATGACAGCGAGCAGAAGCTCATCATCGCATTCGTACTGGGATATTTGGTTTGCGAGGAGTTGGAAACCACTCGCGGCAAGGAAAGCGTTTTTACCACTGTCGCGATCCATCTCCATGTATTTAGATAAGTAGCAAACGACCTGAAATGAATTAAGGGTCGATGCTCGTCATTTCGAACAGCTCACGGCATCGTGGAACAGCGTTCTCGGCGCTCGGGTCAACTCACCGCACGTCGTAGAGGCGCGTACGGCTCATTTGCGAGGACTAGCAACAGCTCGGGACCGAGGGTTGAAACGCTATTTTTCTGTTGCTGGATGACCGCGCTGAAGATCTAGAAGAGCGAAACTATTTGTGAGAAAACGAGCCGCGCTTCAGCATTTCTCTCCAGGAAGAGTATCCATTGGAAAACTTACCCCGTAGATTCCGCAGAGGAAATCCAACACGGGGTTGTCGTCCTTCGCGTCGGACCTCTCGTACTCCGAGGTCTCAGGCCGTGTGTTCCCATTGTGGTCGTTCGCCTAAAATGCGACAGACTGTCACGAACTGCGCCATCCAAACGAAGAATTTTGGGACACAACAGCAGGGATGCGACGGCGAGTGCCAACGAGAACCAACCTCAGCTTCTTGCTCCGCCACCCAAGTTGGTTTGGTCGTTTTGGAATGTACGACATAGGTCAATTTAGCGTCGTGGAGGAGAACTACGAAATCCACGAGGGAGCTCAGCAGTGAATGCGGGAAGCCAGCGATCCCTAACGCCGAGTCGAGGAAACTGAGCAACTCGCCGCCCACAGTCGACGTGAATTTATTCTTATTGTCGGATGTGCATTCTTCTTTGAGCACGTATAGAAGCCGATCGATGGCGTTCACTTTGACCAGTTGTTGAACATTGGCGACATGATGCGGGTTCCTCAGGCGGACGCATCGGGTCAGGAACATTGAAAGTTCTTTCCGGCACTCAGGATCCCATCGAGCCCAGAGAGGCAGGACCAAATCGACTAGAAGTTCGCCTCTCCACAATTTGTTTCCGGAGAGATCGCAACACTGTGCTAAGCAGATCTTCAGCATAGTGAGCGACAGGATACATTTTGGATGCTGGAGGACCACGAGAGTGAGTTCGAGACCTTCTCGGAAGAAGTTCAATGTGACTGAGGGATCGGCTTCGACGCTGCGTAGAACGAGGCCAAGCGCTGCCGCGTGCAGATCCGCCTGCTCGGTTCGCTCGACAACCTGCGATGATAGGCGTATCGTGAATTAATGGAGTAGTCTCGCGACCCTCGAGGTTGGATGCTGCCACGGGTCCAAACTCGAGCTACTCACCCACGCGAACAGAAAGAGCAACACTTGATACCCGCCGTGGGGCATCAAGGCCGTGTGAAGGTTATGGGGTATTTCGACGACGACGCAGGAATCCGAGGAAAAATGGAAGACTTCGTGCTCGATCGGCGTCGGATTTGATTGTCTGTCGACAAATGTGACGGTTAAAATCCATTTCGAGTCACATCATCAGAGCGATTCGATGCCCACCGATCTCCTGCTCGTTCTACAGATTTTAATGCGTCGGAGGATTTCGAGTCGATATCATCAAATAACCGACCTGCCCGCCAAAAATAGAGCATTGAGCCTCGACTGGCGTGGGTATGCGACGAACTTTAGGGCCTCAGTTGGTTGATACGCGCATATGACGTGTCGTTGAAGGGGTCTCAACAGCTGCTCGAATTCTTTGCTGACGGCATTCAGAGGACATTCCACGAAACTCTGCATTGTGGGTCCCATGGTGAAGAGGTTCATTCCGTGTTCTTGGCTCCGATCGAGACCTATACGAGGAATTTCATCGAAAAGATCCTACGATAGGTGCATGTGTTGTTCGGGGATTCGATTGTTGTACGAAAGAGTGAATGAATCGATCAATCAATCAATCAATCAATCAATCAATCAATCAATCAATCAATCAATCAATCAATCAATCAATCAATCAATCAATCAATCAATCAATCAATCAATCAATCAATCAATCAATCAATCAATCAATCAATCAATCAATCAATCAATCAATCAATCAATCAATCAATCAATCAATCAATCAATCAATCAATCAATCAATCAATCAATCAATCAATCAATCAATCAATCAATCAATCAATCAATCAATCAATCAATCAATCAATCAATCAATCAATCAATCAATCAATCGACAGTATAAGTCATGGATAGATCGGAGCACATGAAGGGTTAACGGAGTCACCTTTGAATAACGACACGTTCGAGATGAGCATGGGATATTTCTGACTGGCCACGAGAACGACCTCAACATTGGAGAGAAGTTTCAGCGGCAGCAGGTCGAAATCGAACTTTTTTCCGTTTGCGATGACAACGAACGAGTTGAAAGCCACCATCTGCGGAGGGACGAGCCCAGATGAAGACTCCCTTTGGGTCCAATCGTATCATCGGATCGGATCTGACTGGAAGGCATCGTGTCTTTCCCATACCTCGCAATAAACATGATTCCACATCGCCCGCCGGTACGCCGACTTGTTCGGTGGGAAGCGTGTCGTTTGGGGAATGCTGTTTATCTGTGTCCAGTCTCGTTTGTACTGAGTTTTCACCGTAGAGATGCAGCATTCTAAGAGCGGCTCGTCATCGTCGCTGATTCGAAGCCATACTTCGAACAACGCTTGACGGTTTCCTAAGGAAAGTATATGATGGCGCCCTTCGGTCTGAGTTCGACACCTAGGAACCGGAAGGAAATCGTTTGAGGAGAAATCTCCGCGGGAATCGGGCTCTTGTCTCACTGCATAAGTCTTGAGGCACTCACCACATCGACACAGCAAGACCATCGAACTCCGTGACCGTCGCGAGAGGGAGAGCAACAGCTGCCCCCTCCCGGGACCAGGAACTTTCTGTTTCGTACAATGCGGTCTTCATGTTCGTCAGCCAACTTGTGGCCTTCCCCAGCTGTGCGTCGTGAAAGGGAGTCACCGCCAGGACCCTCGACGGCCCACCACATAATGATAGCAGGTTGTTCAAATTGGACAATAGACTCTCCTGTGGAAGAGTGGAAGATCACGTCTGACCGTCTGACCGAATACATCGGAGACTCCCCACTCGAATCATCCAGCTCCCGGACGGAAATGACGGGATTCCCCCTCGTTTCCCCCATGGTACTCACGTAAGGCGGGGAATGCACTTTGAAGATTTGTAAAAGATCGAATAGCTCTTCGCTCGTCACCAAATATTTACAGATCAGCTGAATGAAGTAGAGGAGGGCTTCCGTCAACTCTTCATTCTGATAGCCGAACTTGTTATACCCTGATACGAACGCTCGACAGAATCGGCTCACCGCTCCTGGAAGATGAAGTCCATGAAAGTGAGTTCCGGGCGTCCTTCTGCGAGATTTCCCTGAATAGAAGTTTCCGGAACTCCAACTCACCGGATTCTTGGAAAAGCACCAAGAGGGATTTATTCTGGAGACACATTACAGTCACGTGCCGGAGAGATCCCGTGAGACTCTTGGCCGCGGACGCGGAGGACGACAAGGCGAAAGTCAGGAGATCGACGCAGAGATTCACAACTTCGGGGTAAATTTCGATCTCGAATGTGCCTCCGGTCCGGTTGGGATCACAAGTCTCGCTCTCACTGTCGCCGTCGGCTTCGTAACCCTCCGGTTCCTCGTCGTTCCGGGAATCCGCTTCAACACTCAGTGTTTTTTTCAATTCCGACGCAAGCGGGGTAAACTCGAAATTCTCGGCATCCAGCGCAGCCATGGAACAAGCTTTGCGATGGACATTCGTAGATAGCAGCATGGCAAGTTTCGCATAATTATCCTGATCTTTAGGTATTGCGGGGTACATTTGTTTGCACAATTCGGCGCGCTCGAGCAGCTTGTTGTTGAAGGACCACAAGCGCAAGGGGCACATCTGCAGGAGCATGGCGAAAAGTAGATCGCATAGCTGGTAAGTGACGGTTTCGGAAACGTTCGAGAGCAAGTTGAGCAATAATCGATGAGAGGTGTCCCAAAACTGCGACCGGCCCCTGACGTAGTCCTCGCGGCTGCGGAGAACGTTCGATCGCGCGAACGTTTCGAGGAAGCGACCGATAAGGTCCATCGACGTTTCCGTCTTCTGCTGCAAACAATTATGCATTTCGTCCTCGATGATGTTCATGAACGACTCGAGAGCGATGAAGCTGTTCGCCACAATTGTCTCATAGAGACGCATGGCTAGCGTCTGTGAACCGCTGTCCCCGCTGAGTAGAAAGTTTCCGAGCAGCTCGACGTATTCCTTCTTATCGAAAAATTGAGTACACAGATTTGGCAGGGCGTCGAACAGCGCCGAGAGCAGCGGGAAAACGAGCGGGAGATCTTCGAGTCCAAGATATGTGAAAGCTGGCAGTACTACTTTGGTGTACATTTCGGTCCGGATCTCGTTGTTCTTGTGCTTGGCGACGTCGGCAATGTGATTCGCCAGTGCTTTGCTGCCCGATTTGAACAAAACCCTCGCGTAGACGGAAAGCGCCGAAGGAGCGCCGGGTCTCGGTGCGCAGACTCGGCACTGACCCGATTTTCTCTGATAGGACGCCAGAGTTTCGATAATGCATGCCTGACGATCTTCACGGACGTGCTCGAAGATATCGAGTAGAGGGATGATCGGAGGATAACAGCAACAGAACGTCACCCGCCGGAGTTCGGTCAGTGCCGTCATGGGGAACTCGATCGACAGACGAATCAGTCGAGCACAGATTCTGGCCACGACGCACACGTGCTGCTTGGTGTGCGTGCCGTGGGGCACGCCGTAAGTGTCGGTATGGTGGAAGAGGTTGTCCGTCAACTTGGAGTTCTTCATCCGGAGCTGCTTCAGAGCTATGGCGAGCTCTGCGAGTATCATACACTGTTGATCTTTGGTGAACCATTCGTCTTCGAGATCGTTCACTTTGACGAGAACCGTCAATGGAGGCGTCCTGAACTCGTTGCCGCTCGTGCTGACGAGATGATAGGCGATCGTCAGTAGGACCGTGATGCATTCGTCGCGGAATTCGCATCCTTTGAGTGTCTTCAGTAGCGTCAAGAGATCGGTGAGCCAATCGATATTGACCGTGTTGTGTTTTGCTTTGAGTACTTGACGCAGAAGTATGCGGAGCGAAATCCGCAAAAGATGCAAGTCGTTTGTTCTGTAGAAAACGGTCGGTCCGAAATGTATATCCGTTCGGTGGAAACCATCGAGGGTTTCCAGAAGAAGAGCGGCGAAGGTCTGGCTGTCGAGATGGGTCTCGAAGAGCTCCCTTTCGTGGTCGGACATGGAATGCGGCCACGCTCCTGGGTCGGGTTCGGGACTACCCTCCCGTCGCTCTCCCATGAGAATGCTCGAGGGCTTCTGTACCGTAGGCAACTCGTCATCGGAACTAGAGGAACTCGGCCGTATGCTCTCGGATTCCTTCCCTTTAGTATTCTTGGTATGTACCACGCTGCGTCGGCGACGGTTCTCGGGATTCACTCGATGCCGAGAGCTATTCGATCGACACGGCAAGACGGCTTCTATCAGAGGCTGTAGAGGGGCTATCTGGCAATCGATGCTGAGGAGATTTGGAAAAAAATTCTTAGCCTAATTTGGAAATCAAACGTCCGGATCGAGTTAGTTCCGACAATCACAGCCAGACCGGCTGTTTAAAGAGAGATTGAACGGAATTGCACTCACAGACCCGGGAAGTTCGACTGCCATGTGGTTTCTGCTTCCTGAGGGAACGACTCGGGTTCCACGAAATGTTTCCAAAGGTTGTCGATGGCTCTGAGCAACTCGGATTTGAACGGAAGATGAGTGACGCCAATCAATTTGACCACGAGCAGCAGCTTCCAACAGACAGGATCTACGGAAGTTTCGACTCGTGAATGGATTTTTCGTTCTGCTCCTAGAGATTCGCGCCGTCAGCATCAGATAAAGTCAGAGAAATGAAATGAGTCGAAGCGGCTGCCTACTGACCAGCGATGGGATCTTTCACTTTCCGGAGTCGATCGACGAGTACGTGACTCAAAATAGAAACGCATTTCCCCCACGAGTCGACGTCTTCGAGACGACCGCGTATCCGAGCTGAGAGGAACTTACAGCTGAACACATGGATCTTGGAAAAAATCCGGTATATTATCCAGAGGGCCGTTCTGCGATTCTAATATCGGAGGATCACCGGAAGCCCAATACGATCCGGCAGGGAGAGTTGATATGAAGCATTTGTCTCGAGTTCATGAACCCGACAGGAATTATGATCGACGGCCGGTATTGGAAGGACTTATCCCCCGCTTGATTGCGATCTCTGCCTCCATACCTGATCCACGGACGAGGGACTCTTGGAGCAGACTCCGGTGATCACGGTGTTCCACAGTTTGTTCAACGAAGCCTCATCATCATCCTCCATCCTGTAACTGAACGACGGAATAGTTCTTAGAATGGCCACGGGCTTCCGTCATAGGTATCTCGCCCCACGTTTTCCGCGGTATCCCGCGGCACTGAAAGTATAGGAAAAACTGTCGTCTTCAGAAGTCAAGCGCGGTTCCGCCAAACACCATCGAGCCCGGGCAGCAATCTGATCTGATGATCCGGACGATCTCGACGGACACGGACGGGGTCCTCGTGCTTTTGAGATCCTCAACTATCTCCTCCGGAGTTTCAGCTGAACCCAAATCACTGTGGGCTCAAATGCTTCATGCAACAGTCCGACGAGCCCCAGGCAAACGACAAGTTGAAATTTAAAAAGCATTCAAACGTTCCCGGATCATGTTCCATCAGAAAACACTGAGTTCTTTCTTTCCATAGGTTGCTTTTATTTAAATATTGGCGTCATCTGAGTTCGTTCGCCCCTCCTCCGAATGAACAGTGCAGTTTACAGACACGATTCCGTCATGTAGGGGACCACATTTGCTTTACATAAGAGTTATGTTATACATTGTACGCTGCGGCGGGGATCGCCTCAAGAATCGAGCTCCGCCCAGCAGGATAATCCTTGAGATCAGTCATCAGGTTCAGTCAGCAAGGTCATCATCGCTCGGACCTTGCGGAGCAATTCAGTGCTTCGCATTTTTCTCAGATCGCTTCGATCTTCTGCTTCTTGGCAGCTTTGGTGACTTTTGCTTCCGAAAGGGCTTCGTGCCTCTCGACTTTGAGCGCTTTGATTTCTGTGAGTCGTATCTTGTTCGCGAAGAGAACACCTTGAGCCCAACCGCACCAAGGTCCGAATCGTTCTCTAAACCAATCGACTATGACCGGATATACTGCCGGCGAGAGATTCTTCACATCTTTGAGCTGAGGCATATTGGCTTTGGCGATTTGGAACACGTGCGTGTCGATCGGGACCGCTTGCGGTTTGTCGAGAGCCATAAGGCACACGCAATCGGCGACCTTTCGACCAACACCGGGGAACTCCATGAGTCTGTCACGAGCTTCTTCGTAGGGTGCCTCCCTCAACGAGTTGAGCCAATCGTCCGAACCCTTCTTTTTGACGATGTCGACCACCTTGGCGATGTACGTTGCGCGGTACCCGAAGCTCGCGGATCGCAGATTGGTCTCGAGTTCGGGCCCGATACTCGAGAGAGCCTCTACGGTCGGGAAATCATGGTATTCTGTGCCGTTTATAGTCGCGAGGATTGGTCCGTACGAGCATAGGTGATCAACCATGCTTGATATCCGCTTTATGTTATTACAAGACGAGATGATGAACGACATGAGGCATTCGAAGGGTTGCTGTCGCAGAGTTCTGACACCGTAAATGTGAACGTTCTCGAAGAGTGGATCGTTCTTCCATTCTTCGACGAGGTTCTGAAGTCTGACGCCGAGTTGGAAGTAATTTGTCAAGATGGCCTCCGCGGACTCGTGCTTGTAAATTCCGTCGGTACCGTTGTTCTCGCTGTTCTCTGCATCGTCCCCCTTCCAGACGCGGTACTGAATGCCGTCGTCGGTTTGCTGGAGGCCAAAAACTCTGCCCTTGAGCGTGGAAATCCATTCGCGTTTGTCCTCATCCAGCTTCCAGCGGAAAGCTTGACCGCAGCGCAGAACTACATCCAGATTGAGTTCATTTTTGAGCACGTGAATTGTTTTTGGCGTGGACCACATTTCCTTCAGATTGCCTGAAACACGCGATGACTTTGTAGAGAGATTCCATCGATGTCGGATTCGACGACATTTTCGTAACCCCGGAATGATTGGGATCGGCTTCCGACGCGATGATAGAGTTCTCCCACTAATTGCTGGAGGCAATTCGACGCGCGCCCCTGATGCTCGGGGAGATCGAATGATGTTTACTTAGAGTTACGAGGGTAGCGGAGCTCTGGCATAGAAATGGAAATTCCGAGACATCGAAGCGGAAGCCGGGGAGCCCCGTCCGCTCTCGATAGAGTCCCGCGCGAATGTGACTGACGGCTCGCTCCTTCTGTTTTCGAATCAGCGGAGGATCTTCAAGAGCCGTTGTTCATCGAGAATCCTCCTAGAAGATCATTGCTCTGTCCTGGGAGAACTCCAATTCAGCGACATGGATGTTATCGGCTCCCGCCACACTCTACGACGGAACACAGGTGGACCTCGTCGTTTCGATCCGAGACGCGACAGTTTCCCCGTGACTCATTGCGGCGACTGGGGAGATATCGCGGATGCGAGTCTGCAGACGTCAGGTACTGCATCGGATTGGTTTCGGCATAAGGAGCTCTGAGGGCGCTGAGACCCCTCCTCGTCTCTTGTTTCCAACCTCGGCCTCGAGAGGGTTCCACTGAGGATTATCTCGCGATCGGGGAAGGCAATCGCACCGCAGACTTTTTCGAGACCATGAGGCGGAAGAAACCGATCGGAGTTCCGAGCACACCAAAAAAGCAAGTCAAGTTGCCAAAAGTGAGATCATTTGGATGGGCGGGATTTAGGGAGCAAGAGGAGATTGAATTCTCGGGAATTCCACAGGAAGATCGCGAGGTCGGAGAGTGCGGTGGGAGAAAAGGGATCGGGCTCGATGGGTGTATGGAGGGAAATCGAAAGGAATCGTCAAACGCATGGCTTGAATTTATCCGGATTTTCTTCACGGCATCCACGGGAACCCACTCGGCATTGACAATGTAGAATGCGAGAATAATCAGGATGTGAAAGACTCACTCAGTCGCGGAATGGTCCGCGATGCTCAGTCTGCTCTGTTCTCAAAACATTGATTCAACGGAATCTGAAGCTGCTCTCGACGTTCTAAAGTGCTTGAGTGTCGCTCGACCACAGAAAGGGCATTTCCCAGTCTCTCAGAAATATTCTTCTCTATTTAGGAAAAAATCCCCTTTTCCCCAAGTATACGTCTATAGTCCGGAGTCTAGAGCGTTCGAGGAGTCACCCTCGTTTTGATCCCAGTCGACTTGAGGATAGCTTATGCGTTACGGGGAACGGCAAAGGGGTTCCTGCTGGATTACGCTCCCACTCCCTCCTCGAGATACGAAACGGCTACTTTTTCTTTCTTTGAACGATATGTTCCTTGACTAAGGAGAATCTCGTCCGAAGCGGCTTGACTGGATCCTGGCGAATCCTGGCCCTGATAGTCGAGCACTGCGTAAATCCGGAACGGAAAGCAAGCTCAGTATTTTTTTGAAGATGCGCATGGCGAGATAAACAATCTGCGGCGAGTCGCTGGCGACCCTTGAAAGCGGGCAGATTCCAGCTGTAGGGAGCCTGATTTTCGCTTTCCCGGTTGTTTTCTCTCCCCACCTGCGATCGACTCCAACTGCCATATGCTGCGCTTGGAAAGAGGAACACAAAGAGAGTGTTCGAACTCCTGGTGCTGAGTCCAGTTCGAATTCGAATAGATCGGATACCGTACGCGGTCTGTTCCTTGTGTCACAGCGCCGCTGTCATGATGTCAGCGTCGAAACGTGAGACTGTGTTCGGCGCCCGACACGTTGCGCATCGGTTCGAATTGTTCCACGGCTCAACTCAAATCCAAGACATCTCGTGAAAAGCGACGCGTTATTCTTTGCTTACCGTACGCGAAACTATGCGATTACATGAAAACTCTGTCGTATCCCAGTGAAGAAACACCAGCGGCAGCAGCACCAGTTGTCGCGGTACCGAACGGCGATTCGGTAACTCAAGAAACCAGCTCACTATCTTCTGAGCTGCTCCCTTAAAAAGATGATGATTGGCGTCTCTTGGCAAGATTCCCCCTCCAGTAGTGATCACCGACGACTACTACCGACGAGAGACAACAACAACATCAACAACACAGCAGCTACAAAGTCTCTTCCTCCCAGCGGCGGCGACGACGACGACAACGAGAGCGATGGCACCCAATACTCGCTGTGTTCGTAATTCACAACCGAAAGTGAACCGTGTGTCCCGGACTTGCTGAATATCTGGAAGTTCAAAGCTAAAAGCCCTGCGGCGGCTCTTCTCCGCTTGCTTTTCGAGCAGCGCACGCGCTGAGAGACATGCTGAGCCTCCGCCGCTTTAGGCTGCCAATGGAGGCGCGAAAATCTGAATGCTAGTGATAAGTCGCCATTCGCTATTGCTCTAAGTGGCCGATCCTTGGGAACCGGGTATGGGTCACCTAAATTCCAAGAATCTTCGGACCATAAAGCCGGAAAATCATCGGAGTTCTGTCCCGTACGCGCCCCCACACCACGCGATCATCCGGAGGCCCCGCGAGTCACTCGCGCGAGAGTTATCGGAGCTCCGTCTCTGACGCGCTTTTCGCACTGCAACACGGAACCTCCGGAGAAACTCGGGATTAAAAACCCGAAAATCATCCGTGTCTGTCTCGTACCCGACCCGCGCCTCGATTGTCCGCTCGCAGTTCCGAGGAAGACTTCGAGGCCGATTCCACACCGTTGTAGTTCCATTCGACGGCCGGACTGTCGGCAACGTGTATAGCAGGACTTGATCGATCGGGGCCAAAACCATGGAGTAATCTATGACGGAGTCTGGAACACAAAATAGCATATATGTGAATATTATGGGGTGTTTCGGCGAACTTTAGGTCTAAAAGCTTTGGGATGAGGTAACTGAAAATTAACGAAGTCCTAGCCACGGCGTAGAGCTCTCACTTAAGAATCAGCTCCGGGATGTCTAGGGATGAGTGACCCTAGAATTATCGGACTTCTGTGCACAGCATAAAAGCCCTACGTGAATCAACACTATGAATCCTCGAGACGAGTGACCCGAAAACTATCGTAGTGTAGCAGGGATCTCCCGACTAAACTCCACGGAGCCATTCCGAGCCCATTGCTCGACCGCGGACACTATCCCTCTTTAAGGGAAGCGTGACGCTCCTCTTCTCGTTGCCAGCTCTGTTCTTGTATCCAATGAAACTTCAAGGAACTTCGCCAATCAGTCAACCAGTCAAGCGGATAGAACGCCGGCCCCGAAATACGCTGCCGATACTTTTACTGCTCCTCTGATGTGGAGCGGCCTTATGAGCAATCTCCGTTGAGGTACCCCCGGGCGGATACGTACTAAAAGCAGGAGCTCACACCGAGCCGTATCGCGGCGTCTGAAGTTGTGAGAGGGATTGCTCCGAGTTTCGGGAGGAGATCTTCGACCGAAAATCCTAACCCGAAACGAGCATCTCTAATGTCTCACGAAACAGTCTCCGTTATTCCATCCTCCTCAATGAAGATTTGTGTATTGTCATTATCGAGAAGGAAACTCTCACGAGCTGTAACCGACAGAGCGAATGAGTCTCAAGTTGACTATCTCGACCTCAACGGCACGCATGAAACGATTTAAGACCGGTCGAGGAGCCGGCAGCGGACTTTCAGTCGAAAAAATCATCAAGAAATTATGTGGAGTTAATAGTCCATCCCAGGGCTTTCTCCGATTCTGTCTCAGCCGGAGACGCGGATCTCGAGCTGGATGGTCTGCAACCGATTCCGAGCTGTTTTGCTTTCCGAGCTGATCGAATTAGGACCGCGCACGAATATATGTGGGGCGCACCAACGTCTATGAATGTGGAATTTGCCGCCTACAACGCTCTCCTTCCTACTCGATCGCTAAGTTCTCGCGCAGGAAGCTGCCTCTCAACTGTTTGGTGGTTGGAGCTCCGAATCGGATAACGAGGGAAGGCCATGCCTTATAAAGATGCACAGGACAGTGACACTGCAAAGGAGAACAATGCAAGAGAGATCCGGCAGCTTCCCTCGGCCACCTGGTAGAAAAGACCGGAGCGAAACTGATCGAGTCCTAGGACATGTCTCTATAACAAAAACTCGATTGACAACTTCATAACCGTAGTCTGAGACCTTGTGAAGAGCCTCAACAGTTATTCCAGAGCGTAAGGAGATGGGTATATCTCCGGAAATCTTCAAGGAGGGATGCCTTGGAAATCGTTTCAGAATTATTGTACAAGGCTGTCGAAGTGATTCGGGCGACTCTGGCCGGAGTTTTCTGCGGAGTTTCCGTGACCCGTGTCTTGCTGGCGAGGCTCTCTACCGTATCCGAGCCCGCCTCTCCTCTCTCCTAATCCATCGGTCTCGCTACCGGCACTCTCATCGAGCTTATTTGCCGTTCCGTATCGACGTCTCGGTCGTCTCCGCGGTCTGCGATATCCCGTTCTCCTAACTCCTCCGGAGCTACGTCCGACCGGATCCTCAGGAGGTGGACTTTGGACTCGGCGATCGTCATCTATGTCAACACTCTCCGGTTCCGGGATGGATGAGATGTCTTCCGTGACAGGACAGGGGGAAAGGCGAGAACCTGCGGGGATTTGAGAGCCGGGCGTCAAAGGCGTCCTCAATGGAATGGCATGCCGCGAGACTGAATCTTGAGGCGGTGTCGTGAGGGAATCTCGAATTCATCGCCGACCGTCCACTCACCTGCTCCGTTTTGCTCTGTCGTGAGAGTCTTAGCTTCCTCGTATTCCCAGTCACCGAGCCACCAAAGCACCGCCAGGAGCAGCACAACTGCGAGAACTAGTGCCCGTAGATCAGATCTGACTTTCGGATCTGAGGAGTCCGACGAGTCGGAGACGGCATCGGCCTCTTCTTTCAGAGTCTTGGTTCCACTCTTGAGATCTCGTGGAGCGGCTTTGCCATTCTTCATCGCTTCGGATACCTTTCCTGTCTAATCAGCTTCGGGAATCTCCGATGGACGATTGCAGGGCTTTCGTTGTTGAAGCCGATCAGAGATTTTTGTAGCGCTCCTCATCAGAAAGATCTGTTCATATGAGAACACATTCATTTTGACAGAGAACTTGACGGTGATGTTGAAGTACCTTAGCGGACAAAGCTCAGGAGAATGAGTCCAGCCGAGACCTGGCATCGCAAACCCCCGGAGACAGAGTACTCCGCTTGGGATCCCCGGCTGATCGAGTCTCTGTCGCTTCGTACCTGAACCAGCGTGGACTCTCAGTTGCCTCGAAAGTCGACCTTCCACCATGGGAGCTTCGGGACTGAACGCTCGTCTTCCGCTCTTATGCTGGACTTCGCGAGTTATTCGAGGAGAATCGGTTTTATATGAAGGGTGTTTGACGAGAAGAATTACTTTGTGGGGTTTTCGAAGCTTGATATTCCGCAGGCAACGGCGACAAATTCCGTATTCGGCGAGGACTTGGCTAGTCGGGAAACTCTCCCTTTGGGTGCTCATTGTTTGTCGGGGACTTCTATGACTCCAAGACCCCTCCGCATCGCAGATCTCACCCTGCAGAGGGCCCACCCCAATGAGGAGGAAACCTTCAAACTACCTCATGAGCGAGGCACCGAGTTAAACCCCCATACTAATATTCGGGTGTTCAATCTGATGATGTTATCTTCTTGATGTCCGTACTGAGATTTTATTCGCTTCGAGTTCTCGCCTATCGTACGACTCAGCTTCCGAGAGCCTCGCTTCCGCTAAACGACACAGAGTGTGTATCTCCATCAGCCTTAGTCACAGCTCCTCCGACTATTGCTCGCTCCCATCGATTTTTCTCCGCTTTTTCTCATTCGTCCAGTCCCTCTTGTAGCTCCTTGAAGTCACTGAGGGCTTTTTCCACCCTGTCCTTACCTCTGCTGAGCTCATCACCGCTTCGGTGTGCGAGTTTCCGAATCGAGAGTTTGCGTTGCCGGCGTCGATTTCCCATTCGACCTTCCACGCTATTGATATGCGCTCCGGTAGCTGCAGAAGACTCAGTTCTATCTTTCCATTGATTCCACTACTAATGATTCCGATGACCGCCTCCCGCATGCTCGCGGCTTCGGTTCCGCGTTGCGCGCGTTCCAGAGAGCGTTGCGCCTTCGGAAGGTTCGCGAGGAGCCGGATGCGATTGGAAGAGATCACGAGTGGAATACTCCGAAGTTTCTACTTACCCACGTCGATCACGTCCGGAAGAGAGAAAACCTCGGCTTTTGTCTCACGAGGACCTGTAGCATCATTCCATGCGGCGAAAGACCATATAATTATCAGCAAAAGGAAAACCATGCACATGAGCATGCGAGGGTCGGATATGCATTTGGTCCTCGAAGAAATCGTTGAATCGGAGGGGCTCTCGCGGCCAGTATTGCCCGGCAGAACTTGCACTGTCTTCTTCAGATTCGCTGCTCTGCCTCGCCCCATACCCTTGAGATCCATTCCTCTAAGTTCTCCCCTGGAACCGTCCGATAAGATCTATCGTTGTTTTTTTCTCAGAGATGGAGTCGACGAAAACTACCACACATTGCGATGTTCTTCCGTCGCTTGCCCCGGGGCGGGGTCGAGGATTACTCGCTCCGGAAGCGTCCGGTTCCCGATGAGTATACTCAATGGTCGGGCAAGAACTTGTCTTCTGCGGTCGGACTGGGAGCAAATATTCTGCGGCCGCTCAGTCAGTCGTCTCTTGAGGGCTCATGAATCTTCCGGGACGGGGATCTGTGATAATGTAAGCGAGAGTCTCCGAAGAGATGGTTCGATCAGGAAAGAGCTCGACAAACGAGAGGACAGCAGTAGGACTCGATTTCTCATCCTCAGACCTACTGAACCCACCCGAGGCAATACTCTCTCAGCGCCCCTTTTCCTGCCATCGTCGAGCTTGATTCAACATCTGCTAGATTCCGATAATAGAAGACACAGAAATCTTATCGGCATCGGACGTGTCACTTGTCACGAACCCACGTTCGGTGATGCTAGGTATAACGTAAGACAGACTTAGGAAAGTATAGGAGCCCACTCAGGGAAACCGTTCGCGGGCTTTCTAGGGGAAGGAGGATACGGTGAGGAGGTTGATATCCACACAGCGCCCTCGGGCCACTAGTCCGGGTCAGAAAGCGTCAGCTTGAGAATCGATTCACGGTCGATTCCGTCAAGCTCTGGTTATTCTATAACAAAAAGTTGCCCCCTGGTGTCCACCCAGTGAAACGAGATAGAAGTCGTCTTCCATCTGATTGTGGCGGGTTGGTAACAGCTGTCGTCATCAGCAAAAGCCTGAGGTTGTTTTAATCGGAAAGATGGACTGCAAGAAATGTGATGAAAGTTTGGCAGCCACACTCAATGCCGCATCAGATCTGGAGTATAATGGCACGGAATTGATCCAAAAGGATTCACGGCTGTCGAGCTCAGATGGTGCCTTCTCTCCTACGAGATTGCCAGAAACGCCTATCATCAAGTCATTTTCCACGGAGGAAGCAAAGAAGAGTACCGTCGCGCCTTCTCCTCCGATAGCGGGATGCTCGACAAACTCCAGCGGATCCACGCAAGGACGCTCGACAGCGGAGTTCACAGGATCCTCATCTGAGCGCGTGAGAGCTCTGGTTCACGCCAATTTTAGTTTCAAAGAGCCTTATTGAAAAAGAAAGTGTCAGCTTGAGAATCGATTCACGGTCGATTCCGTCAAACTCTGGTTATTCTAAAATAAAAGTTGCTCCCTGGTGTCCACCCCAGTGAAACGAAATAGATGTCGTTTTCCATCTGATAGTGGCGGGTTGGTAAAATTTGGTCGGGGGAGAATTTCGCTCACAAGTCCTTGCCCCGTGCTTCGCTACGAGAATTAGAGGGAAGAATCATCAAAATCACAGTCCTAGTAAAGTCATAAGGATTGGAGTCCTAGCAATGAATAAAATAAAGGTAATAAGGTCGACGGTGAGCGAGGGCTGGTCGCTTCTGATGGGCTTTGCTCTGACTTATCAATTGAACTTAATGCCGGGGAAAAGGCATGAGGTCGCTCTCAGAGAGTCGCTCGGAGATTTTATTTGACTAGGAGAGGGAATAAATTATACAGGAAGACAAATAAGAGCGGGAATAATTAAGAGAGAGATGAATGAGGGAGAAAGTTGATAGTTCAGACCATCGGCTTCGGCTCGACGGGGAAATAATCTCCGTCTCGTCGAAGTATTTTAGGGCCTACTCATCAAGGACTTCAGAAAGGAGACTCAGCTGGCCTCTCTCGCGGCTTTCACACGTTGTTAGCGGAGACCAAGTTTAGCTTTAACTGGTCGAGTGCGCGAAGTTCGCATGATGGTCCGCATTGACCGACTGAGATCGCAGTTGACCTCGCGCGATGGTCGTTATCGTTGCGTTGCTAGGTAGAGGGTGACAGGGCACTCGACATGGGCGCAGACTCCTGGGGGCCTTCCAAAATCCGCCCTGGGCCCCTTTTCGGCTAGCTAAGCCGCTGCTCGAGCTTCGAGAAAAAGGCTTCGAGCCTTTTTTGGAGCTCGGCGCGTCGATGATTTCAAATGCGTCAGCCTTCCCAGACGCCCTGGATGGTTTCCTCTCGGAATCGGTGACCATGGGAGCGGGAATTATTTCAGCGATTGATAGCGAATTTCTAGATTCGTCGTCGGAAAGGTGAACTTCAGTGTCGTCTGCTGTATATCTATCCCCGAGGCGACGGGGAATTCGTCGTTCGCATCTCTGGCGCGACTCGCAGAGTTACGTTCCATCGAAGATTCGAAGCGGGGTTTATCCTGCTTCGAGATGACCTGCCCTGGAACTTGAACTTGATCCACGCCCGTATGTCTGATTTTATTTTCTCTACTTTGCTGGTTTGCCAAAGTGATTAGCGGTGATGGATGGAAAAGGAAGGAGAAACCCTGTCTCAAACAGTGACATGGCACCGAGGACTACACGGGTGGAATCCCCATGCTGGCCAACTGGGCGTGGATGGCATCGCGCCTTATTGGTATCATGCTGATGAAGTATAGATCCCCATCGATCGTCGATCTCGACTCCGATTCACGGACAGGAATTCGTACTCCGACGCCGTGAAGAGAATGCGGACTCTCTAAAGACTGATGACGATCGGTGGGAGGACCCTGACCGGAGGAGGATTCCTCAGCCCACTGTAGGGGGAAGGACTCCGGCCCCCGAGGTTGAAGAAAGTATCGGAGCTTGTCCTAATTTAGCAGGTGAAGTCCGAAGTGCGAGCAATGAGACCCGATAGCTAGATGGTTAGGGGTACCCCATCATTTTTCGTTCCGCCATAGTAGGTGAGCCCTTGATGCACGCCGCGAAAGACAATTAGTGAATCCCACAGATATCCGGACCATCCAGGAGTCGTAACATGAGGAGAACGACGGTCGCTAGAAACAAGGGTACAATGATTCCCAACCTTGCTTCTTCAACGACTTTCTAAACTTTTAGGTAGTTCACAGCGGGGTCCGCAATGCTACCTCAGATTGGCCACTAGAATTCTCCGCCTTCCAATTACAGCCTAGAGATGCCGAGTTCCACAACGAACGAGCCACCCTCTGAACATGAAATAAAGTCTGTAATAGGCTTCGTTCGAGCTGAAAGTCTTGTGCTTCGCCGGGCAGTCCTGTTTCATCATTATCGAACCCCAGATAATTGCTCGAAAGCGATAGCTGATCAACTTCCGAACGAAGCTTGAAATTCCATCGAGTCGAAGGCGAGTGCGCGCCGGGTTGAGACCCTAGAATTGATCTCTCGCTCGGCTTATTGAGCCGAGCGTGATTGCAGCGAATGGGGCTGGAGCTCCCCGACACATTCCTCATGCACTAATGGGATCACACTAGCGCGGGGATTCCGACGCTCAGCGAGAAGGTCTCAGTCTTAATGAGACATGCGAACCCACTCCGCACATCGGACTTAGCACATCGCACAGTCGGACCCCGGGGGGGGGGGGGTTCGAGATCATCCGCCCCACGACCCTTCTCCCCTGGGTTCCTCTCCCCCACTATGAGTATTTCAGGGCAGTCGAGCTCTGAACGAATCACTTTTCGAGCTGAGCCTTGAAAGCCCTGTGGTCTAACCCCAACCCGAGTGGTCGTAAATCAGCTGAGACTTCATAGATTCTAGTCGGCTCCGCTTCGGAGTACACTGTCGGACTCGAACACGCCGTTGCTTGTTCGAACACGAGCTAGGTGCAAAGCGGACGTGTCTTGAAGGAAGGCTTGACACACGGAAACGCGTTGTGTTGGTAAAGATTGCGCAACCCACCACGTTCTCAGCTAGCGGAGAGGAGGCTCTGCCGGTGACGTTCTACTGTGTACTTCTGTGACAAGTCCGTCCCCGACTCTTCGTCGTTCGAAGACGCCTGTCCCGCTAGTCTCTACGGGATACATCGCTCACGAATCAATCTCTCCGGAACTCATAATTCTCTATCCGGAAAAGGGGATCGCATTCAGCTGCACTCCCTCAGCTGTTGGCAGTCTTTCGAAGTTCTGCCTGATCTATCGTACGGAGGCCGAATTTCGAACGGCCACATCACCGGGATGCCACCAGCACCACTTCCACAGCGCCGCCTGCTTCAACACACGATTGAACAACGCGGTTCCCGTCTGGCTAAACAGCCTCGAACCCTCCGGATTTCTACCATGGCTCAACCAACTCAACAAATTCTCAACGTCGAAACGATTCGTGGCAAGATCAAGAAGGTAAGTAACGAAAGTTTTGCATATGCCGGTAGCCGGATTCCAGCTGTATTTTGTCCTCGAGAGTGCTCTCCGAGCACGAACTTCTCCTATCCGTCGCTGTATGCTGGCTCTTTTTCCGTCGACGGTGGCCGAGTGGCTTGTCGTCGACACTGTGACCGAATTTCGGTACTCGGGAAGTTTCTCCCCCTCTTGTAACGAAGCTGCTCCTCCAATGTGTCAGTTCACATCGCGAAGGGAGAGTGCGGGAGGATTCGACTTTGATGTTCGGCGCGGATATCTCACTCGCATAATGCATATCGCAGCCCTTGAGGGACGTCCCTCTTTCACCTGGACTAGTTTCCGAGCCGCAGTCGATTTTCGCAAGACAACTGCGGAACTCGGGAGAATTACTGGCACGAGTCCACTTGGCGAATTTCCGCCTTGGATCCCCCCCCCCCGAAAGCCTCTGATAGCGGGAGTTCCCACCGCTGTTGGGCTGACAAGTTGCGAGAGTTATGGGAACAGAAATCTATTGCTCGCATGATTTATTCCATCTGATCTGAATTGCTCCTTGTCAATCATTGACTTCTGGTGACCTGCTCGAGATATGTTCTGTGGTACCGCAGCCCGTTCGCATATGGTTTGGAGCTTCATCGTGAAACCAAGCCCCTGAAAACCTGTCTTCTCGTCGACCTTCGAGCTCCGGGTCATCGATGTCCCGATTCTTGCTTAATGCTCGATCCAAATTAGGAAAGTTCGCATCAGAGAGAACCTGTTTCGGATCGGAGTGATACGCGCGCCGTGAATTCTGTCACCAACTTCCTTAGATCAGCTCAAGTTCTATTTCGATTACCACCGATTCTTGCCGATCACGCTCCGTCATGAATCCGTTCCACACCCCTGCTCAGTCGGCGTCTGACAAAGGGACGATCGAGTCCATTTTGCCTTAATTCAAAATATTGAATCTCTTCGTACTTCTCTAAGACAGGAGCTCCTTCACAGGTGAACTCTTCCGACACGCTCGTCATCTGGTCCCGCGGTGCCAATGGAGCTCCCAGTGACACGATGGTGCATCTGGCGAATCTGGTTGCCCCTAAGGTGGCAGCCTATACCCCGGACATGAAGCAGGTTGACGAGCCGTATGCGTGGACGGCGCGAGAAATCCTAAGGAAAGAGCTCGTGGGACAGGACGTTACTTGTGAGGTGGAACATCGCTCGCCGAAAGCGGTTTTCTGTCATGTCTACAAGGGAACGTCGGCCGATGGCGAAAGTCTCAACGAGTCGATTGTGTCTAGAGGACTAGCCAATGTGAGGGATGTGAGCAGGAAGAGCGAAAAGTACGACAAGCTAAAGGAGCTCCTCGAGCAGGCTAAGGCCAGTAAGGTCGGAATGTAAGTAATCCTAATCATACTTTCTGAGGAGGTCTTTGATCTTACCTGATCGAGTTCAGGATCATCTCTTGGAGGCGCCCACTTATTCCGAAATTGTCACCTTTCATACTGAATTCAAATCCCTGATTGAATATCTTGCTCCTTTCAGCTGGGCCGACGACGCGTCCACCCACCTCCGAAAAATTGTGTGGCAAGTCAACGACGTCAATAGCTTCATCGCCAAGAACAAGAAGAAGCCTTTGAAGGCCGTCGTCGAAAGCGTTCACCCCAATGCTTGTGGAATTCGAGCCTTTGTCCAATTAGATGGTACTCACTACTATCTCACAGTCAATATCGCGGGCATTCGTGGACCGTCCGAGGAGAGTAACTTGCGCCCAAGGGCGATCTACTACTTGGAGATCGGTCTCCTCCAGCAGGTCAGTAACATCAATCATCTGAGTTTTTGTATTCAAGTCGTTGTCGTATCAGGGGAATCTCATCAGATGTTTGCCCGTGATTTTGGAAATTGCCGAACTGACGAACCCCTTTGAAACTTTCAGGATGTCGAAATCTTGCTCGAAGGCGCAGGCAACAATGGACAGCTTTTCGGGTTCATCAAACATCCCCAGTACGATGTTGCCAAGGGACTCGTTGAGAACGGTCTCGTTCAGACGCAAGACTGGTCCCTGTCCTCGATGGATCCAGTTTACGCATCTACGTTGAGAAACGCCGAGAAGGTTGCCAAGCAGAAACGGCTCTGTATCTGGAAGGACTACAAAGAGGCTCCGAAACCCGCGGCTGTATCCGGGGGAAATTCGACCGCCAAGGTGATCGAGGTCGTGGCGGCCGACATGCTCGTCGTGAAGGAGGGCGATACCCTGAGGAAGATCTTCTTGTCTTCCATCAAGCCTCCCCGAAAGGAGCTCGGCAAGGAGCAGCAGGGGAAGGTCACGATGGCGCAGCGCATGTACCAACAGCCGTTGCTCTTCCAAGCTCGTGAGTTCCTCCGAACGAGACTGATTGGCAAGAACGTCCAGGTTCAAGTGGATTACATCCAGCCCAAGAGCGATAATTTCCCAGAGAAGGTCTGTTGCACCGTCAAGTTCAACGGACAAAACGTTGCCGAACAACTGGTCGCTGCTGGTCTCGCAACGGTGATCCGTTACCGACAGGACAACGACCAGAGATCGTCTCATTATCTCGAACTGCAGGAGGCCGAAGGTCTCGCTCAGCAGAAACAGGTCGGCGTTCACGCCAAGAAGGAACCGGAGCCCATGAGGGTCGCAGACCTCCAGGGTGATCTCATCAAGTCGAAACAATACTTCACTAGTCTTCAACGAGGCAACCCCAACTCGGGTATCGTCGAGTTTGTCTCATCTGGCTCGAGACTTCGCGTCTACTGCCAGAAGCACAACTGTGTCTTCACTCTCCTGTTGAACGGTATCCAGTGCCCTCGATCCGGTCGTCCTGAGAGCGGAGGCGCTCCCGCCCAGAAAGGCGACCCGTACGGAGACGAAGCGATGCAGTTCACGCGAGATCTCTGCCTGCAGCACCAGATCGAAATGGAAGTCGAGAGCCAAGACAAGAACGGCGCCATGATCGGAATGGTCACGCTCGACAAGAAGAACCTCTCGGTCGAGCTCGTCAAGAACGGCCTCGCCTCTGTGCATCACTACTCGGCGGAGAAGACGAGGTATTACACCGAACTGAAGAACGCCGAGGAAGCTGCGAAAGCCAAGAAACTCAGAATCTGGGAGAATTACGTCGAACCTACCTTCGAAGAGACCGTCGTCCCCGAGGTCCAGGAGGATACCAAATCCACGAGGAAGGTTGAACCCAAGAACGTTATGGTGTCCGAGGTCACTTCAACTGTGAGCAAGTTCTACGTTCAATTCAATCAGGACGGACCCAAGCTGGAGGAGCTGCAGGCAAAGCTCCAGAAAGAGTTGCAGAATCCCGGTCTCGGAGGAACCTTCAAGCGGGGCGATAGGGCCGCCGCGAAGTTCCTCGATGGCAATTGGTACCGTGTCAAGATCGAGAAGATCGTCAAAGGCGTCGCGGAACTCGTCTACATCGACTACGGAAACCGAGGCGAGTGCGAGGTCTCCAAACTGCAGCCTTTGCCTGCCGGCTTCAATGCCCCCGACTTCGCTCATCCTTGCAATCTGGCCTTCGTGAAAATGCCCAAGGACGAAGACGAACTGGCTAGCGCGAGGAAAACTTTCTCCGAAGACGTCTCGAACGCTGAGCTCAAGATGAACGTCGAGTACGAGTTCAATGGCGAGAAATACGTGACTCTCAAGTCTGACGACGTAGATATCGGCAAAGCCTTGATCACCGATGGCTTCGCGTACTTCGAGCCGCGCAAAGGCGAACGCTACAAGAAAATCTGTGAAGAATACGAAAAAGCTCAAGAGGAGGCCAAGACCGAACGCAGAAACCTTTGGGAGTACGGCGACGCTCGTGAGGACGAAGAAGACCGCAAGTAAATCTCAACAATAAGGAGCCGGACGATCGCGTGAATGTGTTGATTATTTATTCTCAACGCTTCGATGTTTTATCTTCTGATCGTCTCTTCACCCTGAGAAGACGGCTCATCGGAAGAGTGTACCCACTGGTTATGGATGTTGTAGACCGGACTATCAAGTGTTTCCTAGTGTGCTCCTTTAGACTACACTCGATCGGCTCGCAATATGAACATAGATTTACATGTTTTCCCCTGGCGAAAAAAATGCGAAACTGGCGAAGAGATGACGGATCATGCCTTCTTAGCAGCATCTTATGTCTAGCTATTCGGTACGCGATAGGTAATTAAGACTTCAGTGTGCGAGAGTACAATTAAATGATGATGGTGAGGATGATAGGCAAGACTAGACGTGTATTTTCGGGTATTCCTTTTCGATTGAATGATGAGTCTGTGGCAGCGTCACTGCCGCTTCGCTCGGGCTAGAACCTTCAATCTCAGAATCAAACTTGTTCCGATTACTACGGAATGGTTGAACGAGATGGCGTCTGCCTTTCGCTGAGTGCGGCTTGACCACTGTTGCAACTATCGTTGTTGTTGTGAACACTGATGAGTGCAGAGTATGGATCCGGAGAAACTTGGAATTTTTTAACCGCGAGGCTGTGATCCCGAAGTTTGGTCTCGTTCGCGATCCAAACCTGTGGGAAGATGAGCGCACTGCGAACTAGGGCGGGCCCCCTCGGCCGAGAGAGAAGAAAAGAGAATTCTTTCGAAATCTAAATCAAAACTGACAAAATCGCGAGAGGAAAATTCCCGAAGGAAAATCTACCTCATCAGCGACTACGGGAACAGGAGTAGATGACGGATGATACGAGAGAATAAAGCTCATATATATTTACTTTAATTATATCCAGCGTTTTTGACGAATCTTTCGATTTTCGCTTTTGTGGTAGCCGAAGGTACCGTCATGCGACCTACTCAGTTCTCGCATTCCTCCATGAAAGTCGGATATCGTTGGTCGAAAAGGCTGCTTCTGGGGAGACCGTCCTCCGAGATAGATTCTCTGTTACCCGTTGCTAGGGCGACACGTACGCTATATACCGGAGAGCGCCGCGCCGTGCTCGATGCAGGAAAGGGTGAGACTCATTCCTTCAAGTCCCGATTGAGCGGAGATTCCCTCGACTTTTCCGAATCTTCCTTGACGACGTAGCTGAGGGTTTGGAAGGCTCAGAATCGAACCCGTGCTCGATCCGTGGGTTTCATCGTCGAGGAAGGTAGTGAATCGAGGTTTAGCTCGGCTTGGAGAGAGACTGATTGATATCGCAGTTGATCGGATCATTCATGGATGCTCATCGTGATGAAATTCGAACGAGTTGCCTCTATAAGCTCGAGAAAGTCAGCGATAAATACTACAAGCACCTTCGCTGGTGACGTTCATCTTTCGAGAGAATTCATCAATTCCGAAGTCGTTTCGAACGTCCTCAAAGCTCCGTGGTCTACCGATGCGATTGACAGTCGACTCACCGACTTCACCAAACATGATCGACGCGATGCACGATCTGTATCTCAACATGGGTCTTCGTTCCCAGGTTTTGGCACCGTGGGGCAACGTGGAGGAAGTTCGGAGCAGCAAAAATGCGACGAAGTCAAAAACACGCACGGACAAAGAGAAATCTGAGTGAGTCCCGGACTACTGTGAGGTTTCCTAGCTGATAGAGCCATTTTTGAATTCTTCCCGAAAAACGGCACGTCGGTCGTGACTCCCCGTGTGGTACACCACTCCTAGCCTCGCCTTAATAACAATTCAGTAATTACAATATAGTTAGTGAAGGATGCTCCGATTGAAGGTCGAAAGCGGAGAAGTCGAGAAGGCGATCTAGCGTCACAAGTCTGGAAGCTGCATCCAAAATATATTCGAATGGTAAGCGGTCGTTCTCCGAGTTAAGCTCTCCGATCTGCGAAGCTATGTAATCTGTAACATTCGATATTGAATCGGTGTTCCTCGCGCAGGAAAATCGTCCAAGACGAGCACCTCTTCGTCGGGTTCGAAAACTTCCAGATCGAAGAATGGGATCGGAGAGACCGGCAAGCGATCTCCAGATGCTCTTCGGATGGCGAAAGAGAAGCTAGAGATCAAAAAGACCAAGACAAAATCGTCACATCCACCAGCCGTGTCGAGCACAGAATCCAGCCAAAAACGAAAAACTCCGAAAGAGTCGAGCATCTCCAAGGGAGATCGCTCGAATGCCGTCGACAAGAAAGCATCTGATAAGAAATCGTCGGATCGGCCACGACAGACTCCAGAAAAACGACCGTCAACGTCCAAGAGCACGCACAGGAGCGCCCATCCCGCGGCTGTGATAACGACCGACCCCAGCAAGAAATCGTCTTCGCATGGTCTGAGCTCCAGGCCTTCGAAAAATGCGACGACATCCGGAAACCGAGAGAAGACTGAGCGAGTCGCCACGAAGATCGACAGGAAAACGCAAGGAAATGAGGCCAAAATACTTCCCAGCAGGAATCGTGATAAGCAGCTCATCGTCGAGGTCCGCTCTCACATTCGATACCTGCTATTATTATTCGAATAATTGTCCCTTTATACGTCATCAATTTGTCTCGTCAGCATCTAATTTCATCCGTCTCGCAGACAAATGGGTATCAAGGAAACGGTGTGGATAAGAGTTTTTCGGAAGGTTCGGCGACGAGGAGTGGTTCTGCGAGGTCGAGGAGGAACTCAAATGCGAAACGATCCGATTCGGAGACCGACAATTATTCCGATGATTTCAACAGCTACGATTCGGACTTCAACTCTGATGATGAGGGGAACAGTCTCTCGGAGGAAAGTGAGTAGCCCATATCACGACAGCTTGGTTTTTGGCGTAGTAACTACCGCCGAGCTCGAAGAGGTAACTCCATCCGTTCTCTTCAGCGGAATCCTCGTCGGGGCCTGAAGAGTCGGATCATCTCATCGCGGAGCCCGCAGCTCATGTGCCCGTCGCGAAGAGAGGAGGCGAGGTCACTACAAGGAGTTTCCCAAGGGAGAAACGAATCTCGACGAGAGCCGAGGAAATCCTCTCGTACATTCACCTCGATCGCGCTAAGCATTTGGCACTGAATTTAGGTGAGCACATTCTTCGAACTCCGCAGGTCAATCTCTCATTCTTATGGATGCATTGCGTCCGAGTACTCTTTAGCTCAATAAGACTCTGAAAACCAGAGGGTATGAAATATGACGGCTATATGGCGAAGTTCGGGGCTCGAGGCCGACAGCAAGGAGCCGTTCAAACTCTCGAACGATCTGAGGAAGAAAGCCAAACCGAGGAAATCGGCTTCAGGGAAATATGGACTCAACATCCGGCCAAAAGCCTAGAAGGCGCCTGCAAAGGTGAGCATTTCTCTCAGCCAGGAGTCACATGAGACTCGAACTCTCTCAACGTTGGCTCTAACTAATTCATTCCGAAGGATGTATCTCGCTCCACGGGGTTATTCCCACAGCGATGCGGCACACGAGAAGAATATTTCCCACTTCCCTTATTCGTTGGCAAGAGCTCAAGGTATCGGAACGGTGCTTCGAGCTAAACGTTAGAGCCTAACTTCCGCGGCGTATGATTTCGCAGGTTTCGTCCGTGGCGCGCCGCGAATACGGGACGTCTTCCAGCTGACGCGTTTCGTGCATGCAGCAGCTGAAACAGTGATATCGTTACTCGAAGAACAACTCGATTCATCCGATGGCTTCGTCACACCGGAACCAAGTCCGATTGCGGGTCTGGTGGGGAATTTCACGCGAATTCCCTTATCAGACTCCCATGCTGTTTCATGTGTTTCGCTCTGCCCGACCAAGGAGAGCCGGATCGCGGCCATATTCCGCAAAGGCAATGATGCTAGCACTGATAACTCGCTGGCAATCTGGGACATCAGGGAGCCGACGGCGCCGAAAGAGTAAGGATGAATATTCATGGAGGAGGGGGGGGGGCTCTTCCGAGCCCAGAGCTCTATCTACCCAAGCGATTGGATGAGGCCAAACCTTGATCGTTCACAGGGTGTTGTGTTGCCGAGGAAACCCAGAGATCATCTGTTGGAATGAGGGTGACATCCCCGCGTTAATCGCTTCCCTTCAAGATAGCACAATTTCCGCTTGGGACCTCCGAAGAGTTCCGAAGGCGCCACCTGCACCGTGAGTCGATTAGATCGTTCCAAGTTCGGTGCCGAGCTAAGACTCCCGAGTCCGAATCTTGTCGTAAATCTTGCAGGTGGGGATCCGGTTGGGTACCGCAGAGAATCGCATCATTCAGTTCGGCGTTGACCGAGGACGAACCCTGTCGTATCGTGGGTCTGTGCTCAACAGGGCAGAGGTAGGCGTCTCAGAACTCATTAGTTTTGAGTAATGACAGGGTATTTAGGACGTTCTCACACCGAGTCAGATTCGATGAATAAAAATCCTCTGAACCGCCTCCAAGGGTGTCGCTTCGATCCATTCTGCAGGAAATCGACCCAATGGACCAACGAGGGAGAAGCCTCGATCGTGACATTGGACTTCACGGGAAGACTCCATTTCTGGTCTCTTATCGACATACAGGTGAGGCAAACATTCGATTGGCGTACCATGAATGAATATTCTTTGGAATCGAGGTATCCCCGGATATCCCTGAGATTCTAGATGAATGATTCTACAACTTCTAAAGTTTTGTCATCGGTCAGGAAACGGAAAACGAATTGGGTATCGCGCCGGAAGAGACCCTTAAGCTCGTGAAGGCGGCCTCGATCAAACTTTCGGACTTCGGTGGCGATATTCTTCAACAGTATACCTCGCTCCGAGTTATAGGTTTGTGTGGTATTACATTCGCTGAGATCGTCAATATCGACTCCATCGGCGAAGAACATCATTCACTTGATCCAAATTGTAATCTCAGTCGCGGATTCGAATTCACAGATCAAGAGCTCTACATCGGAAGAGATAGCGGTACCGTGATGCACCTGAGTCGGCACGCAGCGCCGACATTCCCGAAACACTACTCGCCGAGAACTAAGGAAACAATCGGTAGAGCGGCGAGACTCTAGCAAGAGAATTCCCTCTGGGACCGGTCATCGGATCGACTCGTCGTCCATCATCCATTTCATTTCCTCTGTCTCATTGGAACACAGATAAAAATCCCCTTTTCTCCTCAGTTTCCCCCATGGGCCCCGTAGTGGATGTATGTGAAGTAGGGGATTCCCTGGTGATTGCGACAAATCTCACGGATAATCTCAGCGTTCTATGGATTCACGATCGTGCGTCTGCCTATCCGATCCGCAACATCGAGCACTGGGCTCGTATCCTGATGTTGGCAGATTTCTCCGCGCACAAGGTCGGGTCTCGATGCTTAAGAGAGAGAATCGTTTCTCGACAGAGTCGATTTATGACGAATAGGATAGATGGGTGGTCTCTCTCAGGATCAAAACTTTGACACTTCCAGGCGAATGAGGCGCTCTTCGTGAATTCTGATCATCAGCTCTGTATTGTCGACGTAACGACCGGCGCCGTGGAGCCGCTCTACGAAAAGTGAGTCAGGAACGAGCCCGAAGACCGCGTAACCTGAGCGCGGCTGTGGGTTATGGGACGAGACGCTTATTTTCGTTCAGATGCGGATTCTACGCCTGAGAGCATAATACGCCCCACCGGAGATCCATTCTTCCGACCCCGCGCCTGGCTGCCACTCGATCGCATTCCCTGAATTTTCCGCATTAGTTTTCGGAACACTTCGATTTTTCCTTCCAGCGTTCAATCAGCACTCGTGAGCGGGCGTCAATCTCTGAAGCCCTCTTTGGTGAGACATGGTTTCCTCCGACGAAATACGAAACATACGTTCGAAATATAAGCTCTACCGAGGAATGGAGATCACTACGGGAAGACGCGTTCGCGTGACGTGCCCGAGGTTTAGTGCTAGTCGCAGACCAACTCACTGCTCTTGATTATCTAGGTCATCGGTCGCGTGGATGGAGCTGTCGAGGTCCATCGTCTGGAGACGCCGACGTAGACGATCTGAAAATAGCATGGCATTTCCCGGAACATTTCTCCACGAGTCTGAGATCCAAGAGCTCAGTCTCCAATGGCCCGAATAGATTTGTTATCGTGTCATCAATCAATAAATGACAGTTTTCATTGAATGAGGGCCTCCAAGGATTCGATTGACCCGGGCTCGTGCATAGTGTCGACAGGGCACAACAAGAGCACGTCCAGAAGCATTGACGGGATGTTCGGGTGAATGTGGGCCCGCGAGGAGGGCTGGTCTCCCGGCGACGATGCGTTCATGTTTCTTGCAGTACTCGGCTCACAGATGAAGACGTGAAGCCCAATCCTGATCGATAATGTTTTCTGGAATCGGCTCGGATCTTCGATCCATCGGGTTCCGTCGAGACCATCTATGAGCGCCCTCGCACGGTGTCCCTCCTCGCAGCAGAGATCACTGTTATCATCATGTCCGTCTGCAGTCTATATCATGCTTCTCCGCTTGAATTTTGAGGGATAATTTGTCGTTTTCTGTCCCTCGTTCCTCTTGTCCCCCAGGAACGTGTGTTCGAAACACCGCTCCGAACGTACCACTAGGAACGATCTACCTCCGTTACAAAAGATTGCACGTCCGATCCGTTTACGCCGTAAATTCCCTACTACCGATACCCGCGACGACGACACACCACGATAACAGTGGTACCGCTGATCTCATCGCTCCCTTCTTCTCTGTGGTGCGCCCGCCAGAAGCAAAAGTGCGAAACGAGCTCACACAAAAATTCTAATCGGTCTTTTGATTCGTGAGACTCGACAATAGCGGAACGATGGCTGAGAGAGCCCCGAGACTCAGTACGTGCATTGACATGTACGGCGCGGAAAATCTGTTAGAAGCCGTGGCATTTGCGCGAGCGCAGGGGTGAGTTACCGCTCGCGCGATGATCATTCGGAATGTGGCTCGGAGATTTCTCTGACTCCATTTCTCAGATATGACAGCGTATCCAATGTGACGACGGGATAAGCGTCGGTTTGCGAGGCAGATACCACACGGCGCCGATCTGAGAGTCTGAAAATATTCGAACCTCGAATCCGCGAGGGAGTCCCCATGCTCGCGAGGGTAGATGTTCGAATTGCACGCTGAGCTGAAAGCATCGGCCGCCGGAGATCTATGCTGGCAGGGGATTATGATTTCCCGCATGACCGGCGTGCAAGCGGAAACACCAAGAGCATCGCCTAAGGAGTCGCTTTTGAATCTGTTTCAGGTTCAGCTTCGTGAGCACAAATGCCATTTTCGAGGAAGACAAAGACGGAGTCAGGGGTCGCGGTCCCCAGGAGATCCCCAGTGGGACCTATCAAGACGGCATCCAGAGTCGAGTCACTCCGGACCTCGACGTAGACGTCGAAGATGAGGAGCTCAGAACGAAGAACCAGCTTCTGTTGAAGAGGTGATCCTCGGAACTCACTTCCCCATAGTCGTTCAGCTAATCGATCGGGAACGATGGAGAATCTCTGAGATACAGGCTGGCTCGGAACGCGACCAGATCTCCATTCAACCGATCTTTGCAGGGAGATCGAGTACGCCACCTTCCTCGGTATACAAGTTCTCCAGATAGATCTTACACGTAAGCACCGCAACCTCGCGGCGACGCTGCAGAATTGCCTCCAGCAGCTCGAATCAAGTCACAGCGTGCCAGTCGTCTGGATGATTGTTTCTCTAGTGAGTCAATCGGAGCGGTGAACATAGTAGCTGTTATATTCATGTGTCTTGAACGTGCTCCACTTCCTGGAATCGGAATTCAGAGCAAGAGCGCTTTGCATGCCTTTGCTTGATAGCGTGATCGAATCTTAACGTCACCACCTTTCCAGTGCGGTCCGCCCGAAGATGAATTCGAAACGTTCCGTCGATGGCAATCGTTTCGCGAAGCTTTCGAAGCTTGTCCAAAAATCTGGGTAGCATTAATAATTCCCCCGAATCTACCCGATAATTTGGACGAGATCCTCGACCTTTGGATGGGCGAACAGGTAAGCTCAGCCGCAGAACACGCGTTCGGCTCCTTGAGAATTCTTGTTGGCGTCAGGAGATAGACCTCTTTCGGACGAAGTCCCGGCCTCACTGGAGAACAGAATTCCTCACAGGCAATATTTGTTGCAGGTGGCTGCACTGTACATTTCGACGAAACAGTTCATCATGAACGCCAACAATTTCCCGGTCCTGTCGAAACCATTCCAGAACGTAGTCAGAAAACTGATGGGACTCCATCCTGTGATTGCTTTTACGGATGTTTCCGTTGACGATACGGCACTGAAACCAAAGTTTTTCGCCGACTACATGAACCACATGTTCGCACAAAGGGTGAGTAGTTTCTTTGGAACTTTCATCGCTGCCATATCTTCCGACTCCGGCTCCCGCACTGAGCCAGGAAAGTCCACGGAAACTCATTGATTCCGCGTTCTATTTCAGATCCATGTGGGTCCCCTGCAGGAAGAGTTCACCTGTGGTTTCCATGATAACCTCCAGATTCCGCTACAGCCATTGGCGGATCACTTGGAGAGCGTGACCTACGAGATTTTCGAGAAGGATCCCGTGAAGTATATCAAATACAGGGAAGCGTTCCTTGAGGCTTTCTCAGACTTACGAAGCATGGTGGAGGAACGGAAGGTGGAGATCGGTTCCGATTAATGCTGTAGAAATATTGCGATAGAAGCTAAGTGAAGATACTTGGGTTGCGGCCAAGCACGGAGATAACGCTATGTATATATCCTGCAGAGCCCACTCGTAGTGATGGTCGTTGGCGCTGGTCGGGGTCCCTTAGTTTCGCTTTGTTTACGATGCTCGACAGAAGCTGATGTTCCTCTGAAACTTTACGCCGTTGAAAAGAACCCAAGCGCTGTCAATGTGCTCCGGATTTCGAATCGGGATATTTGGCAGGGTCAGGTAAGGCAATCTAATTATTTCCGGTGATAGGAGACAAGGGAGAGCTGAGCATATTGGGGCTGATGAGGGTCACTCGTTTCAGGTGACGGTCGTTGATAGCGATATGAGAACATATACCCCAGAGAATGGGGAGCTAGCCGACATTCTCGTCTCGGAACTCTTGGGCAGTTGGGGAGACAATGAGCTGTCTCCGGAATGCTTGGACGGAGCTCAACGCCTGCTCAAGCCTTCAGGTCGGGGGATAAGCTGTGGCAGAATTCTTCTCGATGCATCCTCAAAGGACGTATAAGAGATGAATTCACTATCGGTCGGGGGAGGAGTCCCCCTATCGGACCCGGCGCTCGCTCACATCGATTTCGCGTCCCGCAGGCATCAGTATCCCGTCGAGTTACACGTCCTACGTTAACCCCATCCAGTGTGCGATGATGCATCGTCAGGCCAAAGACCTCCGCGACGACCATAAACCCCAGGGCCATCAGCTCAGCACTCCGTATGTGGTGTACTTCAGGTGAGCGTCTAGCCCACAAACGGATATACGCCCTGTCCGGGCTGCTCTTCAGATGAATCCTCTCCGAGCAACAGGGGTCGACTCTGTTCCTCATCCTCTTTTTCCCGCAGACACGTCAATCATCTAGCGGAGCCCAAGAAATTATTCGAGTTCAAGCATCCGAACCGGGACTTGAAGGGAAAGAGCCAATCTAACGCGCACAATGAGCGGCTTCTCGATCTATCTTGGGAATCGAAGACCTCCTGTATCTTCCATGGTTTCGCCGGATACTTCGACTGTGTACTATACAAGAATATCGGGATAAGTGAGTTTCCCTCTCCAAGAATATTCCCTTCACCACTCGAATCCCCTCACTTATCCGGAAGCTGAATCAGTCCGAGGAATCTCAGCCGATTATTATGCTCGTTGGTGCTTCTTCTTCGCAGGCACTCATCCCAAGACGCACACACACAGTATGAACTCCTGGTTCCCGGTTTTTATACCAATTCAGCAACCGCAAAGTGTCAAGAAGGGAGAGAGAATCTCTGTCACATTCTGGCGGAAAGTATGCTCCGCAAAGGTGGGTTCCGAAATTCTTGATCCATCCGGATGAAGTACTTATCTTGTAAATGGATGATGCTCGGTATGTAGTTCATATTCATCTATCGAGGCTACGGATTGCGGTGCAAACAGGGCGGAAATTTCTCCCCTCAGGTGTGGTACCAGTGGATGGTCTCGGAACCGCAAGCGTCAATCGTTCACAATGTTGGGGGTCGATCTAGCAGTATCGGACTCGCTTCATGAGGAAATTCCTCTTACTCTCTGGGAGTTTCCATCATGGTTGTTCCTTTTTTCCCGTCACGTTATGGAATGTTCTGATGAGTTATATGAGTGTTGAACAAGAATTCTCGAAGTCGATGCAGAATAAACAACTTCTTCGCGACTCATTCGTGTCTCTGCGATTTCTTCGAGCCGACCCGTTCGCGGGAAGTTTCGTACACAGCGATGAGCGTCCTGAAAAGAACATTGGGGCTGCTGCTGGGCCTCAGCCTCAGACGACATCGTAAGCAGCATTTGCCGGTGACTGTTTTCCACACAAGCCAACACCTATGGACGCGTAATCATACGTCGAGCAAGGTGTGCGCCCTCCATATGCTGTACCATTTGTTCCAAGATCCTACCTCGGTTCTCTTGGGTGGGAGGAGTGGTCCGGTGGCCGTTTTGACCGACGGCGTCGTGCTGTCGAGTCGCCGCACCGCCTGACTGCTTCGATGTCGCAAGACATAAGGCTTCGTTTGCGAAAAAGAGCATCTTTTTTTTATTAGATCCATCCATCGAGGTACATAACCAATAAAAACATTCCTGCTAGTCTGCTGTTCCGATAACCGTCTCTCCCTCACACGTTATCATCGAATTATCTTCTATGTTGCGCTGCTCAATCGTCGGCGTCGCGTCGTCTGGACGATCCTTTCTACCGGTTACGCCCTCCTCTTCGTTCCAACAGAGATGTAACGTTTGAGTTTAAATGAAGATGCTTATGATCCGCAAAGTAGATCGCGTGGCCCCACGACTGTTCGAAACTTCTTCCTCGCTTGACCCACACGCCGATACGCAGCTCCCCCAATTTTTCCATACCGTGCTCTATAATTTCGTGAGATTGGAGCATATTCCATTTTCGAGTGCCGGCGAGGCTCAAGATGCGTTCAGACAAATCGCGATTTTGGCGAAGGGTGCTCATGGAAACTCGCGCAGCGAATCGAGACGCTGTATCGAATGCTATCCAACAAGCCACTCAGGAACCATTCGATTGCTCAGCCAGTCTAGGCGCTGTCAGAATGAGCTTTCGTCACATCAAAATCTTTTGAAGATAAAGGGATTAACAAGCTTCCCGGGAGAAGATCACAGACTCCGAACATGGGCTCCATTCGCATAGAGGATTCCCAGCGTGCAAACCTCAGGTCAGCCACGTTATACAACTTGAGAAATAAGTCCACCCTCAACACCAGATGAGTTACAAAAAACGGTCAAAACGCTTGTGATCCCTCAAAAGTCACTCAAGTATGTCTATCTAGATTTGATGGGGAAGTATGCCGGGCCGGGACGCGGGATCGAGGTTCAGAGATGGATCGCGTAGAAACTGTCCAATCCAAATTGACCACGGTATAGCAACTCTATTGATATGGTCAGATCGGATATGAGTTACGCAGTCGACTTGCAGAGGGTTGGCACAGCAGCACGATCGAGAATTTCTTGACTTGTAAGTTTTGAAGTGCCGAATACCGGAGTACAATTCGGTCTCCCCGAACTCCTCGCCTACGGAGAGAGAATATTCCTGCAAAGAATGCAGCTACCCTCGATGCAGTCGAGGGAAAATCACGCGGGAACTTTGCGAGCAGAATGTCGCGAGAAACATGACGCCACCTTTTGTTCTAAGAACTGTTTCTCCTCTCGTGTATTCCCGAATCTTCCCCACGATCTACGAGTTGCATTGCAGGATCTTGATGGGCGGAAAACGCTCCACAAGGTCCTGACCGGACCCATGCACGGTCGTGCCTTACTACAACAAGGCGAACGCTGGGAATGTCTGATTGTCGGCGACACTTCCCTCGCGTCATTCCGAACGCTCGATTTTCAACCCCCGAAAGTATGGTGCATCGGGAAATGTTCGGCCCAGACCCACGCAGTATACTCTTGCTCAACCTCCGGAGTTCTATCGGGAAAACGGCTGAATCGGTGGGCGAACGCTACCACTCAATCCCGGTGGATACTGTGCACACGGTCATTCTGGTTCAGGCCAAAACTCATTCATAGTCGGACTCAGAATAGTGCGAATTAGCCTCCTCGGATCACGTTGAATTCACAGTGACCGTGTTTGGCGCAAGGGCGCTATAACAAGCCGCGTGAGCCGAGATTTCGATTCCTGTTCGAGACTTGATCGCTGTTTTGATTATGGGTGTGAAGCCGATTCTGCCTGTTTTCGGGAGAGTGATCCCTTCCCAATGTTTTCCATGGTCGAAAAATGTCGTATGGCTGACACGAGGAGGATGGGGCTCGTAGATTCGGGATCCAATTGTCGCACGAAAAAGCCGGGATCGGTCGATCCGTAATCTGCGTTTGCTTGCATATGAAAAGATATTGGGGTGCGGGACTGGGTCTTCAGGATCGTGGCACCATCGTCTTTGGATTGTTTGATCGCCGAAAGGAACGTGCTGAACAGACGTTGCGAGAATACTCCAACATAGGGAATTCTTCCGTATATACACAGGCAGCGGTGAAACTCATATCCAATGAGAGTCGGAGGAGGAGGGAAATCTTCACGGGGGGAGGTTTGTAAATGAGCAGGTACAACAAGAACGATGGGCAGGGTATGACACATATGCGCTCCTCGAGCTTTGGTTAGACGGTGCTGAGTTCATGGGGATTCAGCGAGCTAATGAATCGATTGGATGGTCCCGCGCGGAACATAGACCTCAGCAGGCAAAGCGGCTGTCTCGAAACTCAGAACTCGCCCTGTCGATGTCATATCAGCACCCTAACGAATCCGTTCCGCGACAAATATTTTCAAACAAGAGCGAAACACATAACGCTTAATAACAAGTGCCAGGGAGCATGTAAAGTGAGTTTGCGGAGGACAATCCGAGGAGAGGGAGGTTATCGGTTTTTCTCGCGGGGAATGCTGTCGATGAAAAACTCCCGTTTTTCTCGAATCCGCGAGCTCTGATGAACACCCCATCATCAGACTTCTTCTCATTTGTCACTGGTCACGCTCATCCGAGCTCAGACGCCATAACACCCCCGCAGCAGCATCGCAGTATTCCGCGCGGAATGAATAATGATGATCGATCGATCCTCATGACTAAGCTCCCGCGGAGAGCTTGGCACAATAACGACAAACATAACGTCGGCCTTGTAAAGTTCCGCAGCCGGCAAGGGGAAAATTCGAAGGGAAACCGAAAGCGGCGGGAAGCATGCGGCCTATCGTTGCACCGCTCCGACTCGAGGAGGGCTCTGGCTCCATGTAACCACGACGTCAAGCGCAAGCAGAGAAGCTCATTCGGGGAAGGCCATGTCTGCACAGGAGCTAGACATCGAGGCTTATTCCTTCGGTTGCGGAATTCTCAGTTCGAGGGGACGACGCGCAGACTGAACAATGACCGTCTTGGTCGATTACAGCATACCCAACATACAACTCATAACACGATCAATGCGAGTAAAGCACAACATTTGTGTAATCCCCAGCGTAAGTACCGGGAACCCCATTCGTCGCATACTCTCCGAAGCGCATAGTCTCAAAAGTCGCGATAGAGCAACCCCTTCATTTCAATCAGTGTTACGCCCCGTATTTCAGTGGATCACGACTGATTCCCGTTTTCAGACAGACTTGCTTGGAGATCCAGCTACATTTTGTATCGGATCCGTAACCGATGTGATCGGATTTGAGAAGATGCGAGCTCTTGCTCGAAAGGTAAAAAAAGACGGAAAACCTCTGACATCCATCTGCTTCTCGCGATAACTTATTCCATTTGTCAAGCGAGTTTTTACTTCATACTTAGGCGCTACGCAGGCTCCAGCTTTGATTATTCCACTCATCAGGCAACCAGTCAGATGCTCAATCAAAACGGCGCACAGAGGCCCCGATATTGAACGTTTGCGACCTCTGGGTCCGAGGGTCAATCCAGCTCACTCCCAACGAGATTGATGGGAGCGTAAGGTAACACTCTGGAGTAGCATCTGCCGACAGGGATCCTTGCTACCGCGTCGATTCCTAGACGAAAATTACATTTGAAGGGAGTTCGAGCGAAGCCTCTGGCAAGCTGTTCTTATTCCTCCTCAATGAGCCACCAATATCAGTTTGAATTGGCTCGAGGTCTCAACCACCATTTGCACATCATTGATATTTTAATCATTATTAATTAGAAACGTCGCTGTCACCGTCATCGTCGGTCGGTCGGTGTAATAATATCACTAACAGATTTAGGTAACCATCCGCTGACGGGCTAGCTTCAAACTCAAACACCATTTCCTCACTTAGCCTCCCGTTTTTCTTCACTCTCTCCCTCCGACCAGCTGACTCTGCTCTCGTCGGAGTCTCGCTCTCATCGGAGTCTTTCTCTCATTCACTAAAACTTCAACTCACGATAGGTACAAAAAAGAACAAATGATTTATGAATACCGAAAGGAAGACAGTCAGTCAATCAATTAGTCGGTCGGTATGTCGATCGGTCGGGCAGGCAGGCTGATGCTACGTATACCTAAACTGACTGTTCCCTCGGATAACTGATGCAAACATTCACCATCATCATCATCATCATGACCATGACATTCGCTAACGGAACATATCCAATATCATGGTCATCATCGTAGCGTTCTCCTGTTCCAGCACGCTGTTCGTAGACTACACGTATCACGAACGACTAACGGAGGCTTATTAAAGAACAGTATGATAGTGTGAATGCCAAATCCATGTTGTTCCACATGCTCCGGCAATCATGCTCACTGCTTTGTCTGGTGTACCAATATTTGCGCGACTGGGCGACACATCGCAGTTTAGTGTCCGCGGCTGTTGGATGACAAAGACTAGCCCCCTCCGATTCACCACTGGGGTTGAGGCGGTTGATGCGGTTCCACGCGATGGGTGTCATGGCTTCTTTGCATAGAGTCTCGAGGACCTGGAATCGGAATTCACATCAGCGCACTGCATCCTCGGGATCGAGGTCTGTACCTCGAGTAGTGTAGTCTGTCGCCTACCAAGATACGCACCTTGTGATCGGAGCCCCGCGTCTCGTGGGTCACCGTAGCCCGAATCTCGATGTTGCATTGACGGACCGGCGTTCGAATAGCCCTGCATCTGTCCCTGCCCTTGTTGTGGCCCTCCTCTCCCCCCCGGCGGACCTTGGTGATAATCTTGTTGACGATTCGGGGGGCCGCCAGCGTAGTCTCGAGGCCTTCCTGCGGAACCCCCCTGATAATCTTGCTGGCGATTCGGAGGACCTGCGTGGTAATCCTGCTGGCGGTTCGGAGGGCCCCCGTGGTAGTCTTGCTGCTGTCGATTGGGAACAGATCCAGCATGGTGGTCCTGTTGCCTATTCGGAGGCATGGCTCCATGGTAATCTTGTTGGCGAGCCGGTTGGTGATTTCCATGATGGTCCTGCGGTGGCGGTCCGCCGTGAAACTCTTGCTGACGATTCGGAGGTCCTGCGGCCGAGGGGTAACCATCCCTGGCGACGTGCGGGCCTCTCCTCATGGCCGTGTCGTAATACGGGTCTTCGTGTCGCGGATCATGCGACCTCCCGTGCATGTCGTGCATGTCCTGATGATGCGCTTGCATTTGGTGTGATGACGGATGCCCTCCGTGCTGAGGGGGTCCTCTATTTGGTCCACGCATCAGCTGACCTCCCATCCTTTGTTCGGAATAATTCGGTGGCACTTCCGCGAGGAAGTTCGAGGGTACGAGTCCCCTGACACCGTTCAGCTCTGCCATGTAAAATCCATCTTCGTCCATATCACCGATGATGTTTATAATGTCACCCGTGCGGAACGAAAGCTCAATCTCGGAGTCGACATTCGGGGAAACCTATGAGAGACGATAACATTAGTGGATGACTTCATATAAATTGTATTTAGAGGTACCGAGTTTTCACCACTCGGAAGAAGGAGACTGATCCACGAGGGGTTCAAGTCTCAATGGAAAGGCTGTCCATGTTTTTCAATGCTACAGATGGCGTACCGATGTGTCGTAGTCGAAAAGAGCGAGCATCTTCTTCCGTTGGCCGCTGATTTGCTGACCTCTATTGTGCGCTTGGCTGAGCTGAAGAACTGCGGGCTGACCCGGGATCATCTGATTTCCGAAGGGACCTTGGACTTCCGACACCATATTGCAGGGGACCAATCCGCTGAGGTGGCCCAATTCACCACGATAAAAACCGTCGGCGTCTTTGTCACCGAAAATTTTGATCAGTTGACCTTCTTTGAATGGGAGTTCTTCGTGCGCTCCGTCAGGATTCGGTGACATCGTCATTGGATCGTAATCGAACAACGCCATGAACCATCGGCCGCCGCGTGACCTCGGGCCCCCTCGAGGGACCCCGCGTCTGAGACCAGGGGAAACGGGCCGACGGAGTTCATTGTGCTTTATTGGGAAAATTCAGGGTTTAATATTCCACTCGGGAGTAAATATACTAGTTTAACGAGCCGAGGAGGCTTCTCTTCCTAGACGGGAAGCAATCATCATTACAGAGCAATGTTGCGAACCTTATCGAATTCTTCTTCAGAATAACTGTCTCCCACAGATCGATCCTTCGTTATTTCTATTGCGGGCACGGCTCCTGATGCCGACATGCTCATAGCCGGATTCGAAACCTGGTTGGGGCGCATCAATGATGAGATCAATTCTCTTGTGGAGGCGGCGGGACATTCTAAAGCGAATGAATCGTGACCGAAATTTTCTATTCTCTGACTTGTTCAGCTCACCCTAGGATAGATTTCCTTATCCGAAAGGCATTCCTCGGGCTCAAGTACTAACTGTCCTGCGGAGTTTCGCCTCGGACCACGGGGCCCCAGACGCACCGCGACCTGCGGCGGGGAAGAACCATACTGGCTTGTGCGTTGAAGTCTCCCTTGAGGAGCTCCCACCAGTCTTCGGCCTCCCATGACTCCGCTCGGCATTCTCCGACCGTACTCGTCCAAAACTTCTGCTTCGGAGTAAGATTCTTCCATCAGCATTTGTTCGTCCTGAAAGAGGGGAAATCGATTGAGAAGTCGATTCGGCGGGCTCCAAGATCCGCGAGCAATCAAGCGCGCATCGGGAGGAAGGCGGAATCCTTATTGATCCCGAATATTCGGAGACGGCAGAATCTTCAAAAATTCATCTAGATAGTAGTCTTGAAAACACGCTGAATAGCTAAGGTGTCGGGTCGGTGGTCCACTAGCTTCCCACTGCCCCTAATAATGAGCTGCATGGAAAGTGCGAGTTTTCGGAAAGGTCTCTTCGGTATTCTGGATGTTCGGATCGTAATGACACCCATCAGTGTCAGACATGCGCGCGACAGGTTGTGAACACGGAGATCTGAACACTGAGGGACGGACAAACACAGTGACTTCAATCGGTCCACTTCCCATCGGTGCGACACGGACTGCTAACCGGCTTCCGGTGAGAGCCCTGGAGACCGCGATCCTTGACGGAGACTTGTTGCAGCAGCGCGGCTATTTCAGTTTCGGACTCCAGATCAGAATCTATTGAGGGCCGGGCGTCCTTCGGAGGCGGAGGACGACAGGGGGGAGATCGCTGTTGAGACTGGTGGCGCAAACCAGTTATTTCTGCTCTATTCGTTTCAATGATACGGGACCGCTCTTCAAAGCGCGAAAGACCGGACCACGTCGGCTCATCAAACTTGGGCTGTAGTATCTAAATTCATGCTTGAAGGAGCGACCTCAAACTGGGCGGTTCATTAAACTCCAAGCTTTTCCCCGCGGGGTCTCCATCCTGTCGGGGTGCCCCTTGGAGTAGACTTCGAATGGCAACTCATTGTCATCGTACAGAGAGAACAACCGTGAGAGGCAGTCTCCATCATTCAGCCGAGCGAGCAATGGAGACGAATTGACTCCGAAAATATAAGTATGTAGATCGGGCATATAATCTGTTCTTGATCGTTGAGAGGAATGAACTCACCCTTGTTGGTACTCGCTTGCCCTTCAGAACGAATTCAGGAATATGACACGGCAGCGAATCTGCCGATAACAAGGTATCTGCTTTCGTGCGCACAGTCAATGTGCGCGAGTTGAGCAGATGAGTCAATGATAGTAGAGCATGGTCTCCTGAAGGACTGTCGACCTGCGTTATCATTCGTCCTGATGCGAATACTGCGTAACCACTCACTGGAAGACCAGGTTGATCAACTGCGGAGAATTTAATTCCATTATCATCATTATTTTTATTATTATCATCATCAACCGACGTCTCCGATATACCAACAGGTGCCGGATGAATCCAGCACCTCCACGTTACGATTCCGCATGCTCGTTGCGTCTGACCATCGACTCTATCAATGGATGGGAAAATCTCCGACTGGTACTCACGACTGTTGTTCTGATGAACAGGCAACCAGGTTACGAGAATGGTGCCGTCCTGGGGGCCGGGCTCGACGCGAACGTCGACCGGCGGATCAGGAATGCCTTTTGCCAGTGTACGGAATTCCACGGCACAGACCAGGGTGGACTTTCTCGTGTTCTGGATGAGAAGTTTCCCTGGACGCGCGCGGACCGAAACTCGATAAACAGTGTTTGGTGATAGGCCAGTGATCGAGTATCGATAGACACCCGGTTTCACCAATTTCAGGTCGACGTTATTCACAGCGACGACGTGTTGAAAGTTGGAATTCGACGGAATCCAGCGGATGAGGGCAGAAGTGGAGGTGATGCTAGCCGCTTTCACAAAACTCGGGGCCAAAGGTATGTTCTTACCAATGACCATCGTGCATGCTGCATCCTTGGAGTGGTGTCCACTGACCAGCACGGATCTAACTGATACTCTATGAGGGATCGACGAATCGACATTTTCTACTAAGGCTCGCGTACGCTCTCCTGCTCGAACTACTGCGCGCAGTTCTCCGTCCACGTAAACCTAGTGGAGTATGACGATCACGGCGGAGACGGGGGGGGAGAAAAAATCACAGAGTTTAGTTTTAGTGCTGTGACCTCCGCTGAGGGAATTCTCCGAGCCCGGGCTCGGATTTCCTCGAGCTTCGAGTACTTGTCTAAGTCCATACATAGAGCGCGCCTAAATGAAATTTTCAACGAAACCCATTCATTCTCCAGAGTTGTGAAACCGCACCTGATAGCTCTCTAGAGAGCCAAGCACCACTTCCGGGGGTAGCCAGCCAATCAGGATGGACTTGTTCAGCTGACGTTCTAGGACGAGGCGCATAGGCGGGGGTACTGTGAAATCGGTTTTAGGCCTTCCGCTAGGGTAGTGTGGCAACGCTCCATCCATCTCTGTAAAACTTTCCTCGTCCCCTCCTGGCTCATCATCCTCCTCCATATCTGTTGAGAGCGCGCACCGTTTCAGTGTATGTTCCGGAAATTCATTATATTCGAACACTCACACCGATCTGACATTCGACGGATCCGGAAATTCGGTAAATCGGTTGGGAAAGTGTGCGGAGTCCGTCGGATAGTGAGTCTAGGTGTCTCCCGAGCTCATGGGCTGCAGCCGTTCGTCACGGCCGATCATTAATCCATGATACAAACTCACCAATATAGTCGTTCATCCGGTGATAATCCTCTGGGGCGATTCGCAGTGGAGGATCGACCACGTACTGACCTTCATCTGGTGTCATATAAGCCGTACCGGCTACACTGCTTTCATCCGAGTCTCGGTAGCAATACAATACAGTCGTTTGGAATTGGAAAAGGTCTTCGCCTGGAAAGGAGACGCTCGGAATGTATCGTCGATAGGTGTGGTCGGATCCCCAGGGCATTGCACGCTAGACTCTTCCTTCCTCTTTATCTGAGTTATTCGAGCCGCGAACCATGTTTACGCAAAGAGGCCAACGGGAGTCGAATCGGTGGGCTCCGCCGCTACTTGTAAGCGGCGAATGTGATATCGAGCTCAAAGTCGTCCGACTACTGCTCCATGAGAATGGGTTCCTATGAATCCGGTTTCCATATCACGCTGACCGTTCGCATCACGGGCTCCGATATAGGCGTCACCCTCAGACCGCAAGCAAGCAAAACTCAATCGATAATAAAAAACGGCCAACAGCTCAGTCGAATTGCTCTGTCACAAGTCTAGTGATTGAAGGACCCTCCTCAGTCAGTGAGAAATAACGTTGAAAGTCGATCATGGGCCCCGAAACTGAGGTCATCATTTGCAGTCATCCACGCCGCCGTAAGTGTCTAGTCGGAGCTCCCCCGCGAGTCCGGCGACGAGAAAGCATTTGACTCCTCTCGGCTGAGCTCAATCACATCCATGTCGATGAGGAGGAGCTCTCTAGAAATAGAATATAGCCAAAGCGAAATTCTCACCTGTCAATTTGTCGATGAAATTCGAAGGGACCAGACCTCGCTGACCGTCCAATAACTCTCCGTTATAAAAGCCGTCGTCGTCGATTTCGCCGAAAATTAGTACATATTCCCCTGCCGACAGGGATAATTCGAGTTCGGGATTCTCGTTCGGAGATTGTTTGAACGGATCGTAGCTGTAACGTGCCAAGTATACACGACACCGTCCTCGACCGGGGATATCGACGAAATCCACGGAATCTATGCCCAGATCATCTGAAAGACGAACTCGTCCGAAGTTTTTTCATCTAGTTTCCACGCATCGGTGGGATCGCGTTGCTCTCATTCGCATTGGTTAATATCGGCGCGCAGAGGGAGCGAAGCCTTGAGGTCGCGGTTCTGGAGTTGGTTTTGTGGAGGATTCTAGATAACAGACAAAGTCTCCAAGTTCAGTCGTCCGGAGTTCTTACCGAAAATTTCCTTCTGGGACATAGCGCTATATGAAGACAGAGCGGTGTCGGGCGTGTTAACGGCGTGTTGGAACGTGCTCGCGTGCTGGACAAATTTGTTCTGTTGAAGAGCAGTCGCTCCCAGAGGGGTGTGCGTCCTCAAAGTGTTGATGCCCTGCTGCTGTATTGAGCAAGTGGGGAGAACAGCCCCTACGGATGCACAGCGAACCGTGGTCGGGCCCACAGCACAAGTATGACCGACCCCGGGCGGTGGCGTCATTGTTTGGCAGTGGTGCGTCGCTGTCCCATGACCGCAGCAACGGTGCGAAGTCACGAGACACGATGAAGTCGCTGCAGGTGCAAAGAGCGGAACTATTCGAGAGAGAATAGTCGCCGGAAGAAATCGTGAGTTAGGGTAGACGAAGCAGATTAGGCTATGCATGTTTTTAGACTTCTTTTTTCCCTCGGTCAGGATCAAGATCGTCGACTCACCCTGCTGTGAGGCACAACAAGTGGTTTGCGTCGTTCCATGCGAGGGATCGGCTGTGACTCCGCACGTGCACGGCAGCTGCGGAAGGTGGTTCTGGGTAGACTGCTGGTTTGGCAGGTGAACTTGTGTGCTACAGCTGTCTTTGTGCAGACGTTTTCGGTCCAGTTCTGCGAGGATCTTGTTGTCCTGCTCGAGTTTCTTCATGAGACCCTCGAGCTCTTGCGAAGACACAGTGTGCGCGCTGGGGACTTGGCCCGCGGCCCCGCATGGCATTTCAGTGGATTGAGCTGTTTGCGGGGCTTCTGAAAAAAGTACAAGCTCGCTCGTTATGGACACGAGAATCGTCCGGCAAACGCTTCCTCCTTTCACTCGTTCCCCGGCTATTCCTTCAACAGGCGCCGATCAAACGCTACGAAGAACGGGGTGCTGCGTCGCATTTCCCGCTGCCAGTCAGCGGGCATGCTCGTTAGCTCGACAATTCGCTGGACGCTCGAAGCCCGCTCCCTGCTCAACTACAAATCTACGAACTAAGGCAGAGCTCCAAGCGGCGCCAAATCTACAATCTGATCGTGAATCATTCAGTTGGCATCAATCAAAGTCGGCAATTCCAGGCAAGTCAACCCAAGCTCGAAACGAGAGTTCTCAGTGTTAAACGGTGTGAATTTCAGTCTCTGAATCAAAGTCTCCGCAGCGCGGATCCTACTATGTATGGCGGATAGTGTGAGGAGGACTGGACATTATTGGGATTCACTATAAAAATAACTTTATATCATGATGACAATCATAATATTGATATTACTGGACTTAAAAGTCACTCCAAATAGGAATAAGAAGCTATCTCCGGAAATCTCATTTCTCAATAGCCATGAGTGGCAATAATCATGATCAGTCAGAAGATGGGGTTGCGACAGAATCGATACGTGCAGACCATCAAATTAGCCCAGAGCACACAGCTTTTTGTTCAGCACATTTTGTTTCTGCATCTCGATCGAGAGTCTCAACATCGCATCATCCCAGGCTGTCGGTGACGAACCTAGACCCTCTCAAGTTCGAAGGGCCTCCCCCGCAATCTGGCCCTGCTGCTCTATTCCTGCTGGTTTACACCCTATCATTTGCCATCGATCCTCCACGCTCGGCCGTGCTCCAGGGCAATTTCTGATTAATTATATCTGCTCCTTATACAGACTGCGCCCATTGTCAATTGAGGAACCAATGAAGCCCCGGATCTCTGATTGGTGATCACGTATCACGTAGGAGAGAAGTTATCGCAACAGAAACGCACAGTCTATCGGAGCGAGAGAGCTGAATATTTATCAGTGTCAAGAAATCAACCGTTAAAGGGCTGCCCATGTGTTTCGGACCCGGCAACGCAATTATAGAGCTATGTGGAATGCTTCTGAGTGTCTCTATTGGATTGCTCTATGGTAGGTTGGTTTGTTTGTTTGTCCGTTCGTTCGTTGATTCGTGAGGGATAAATGGAGGACATAAATCGAATGTGTGATCAATCGATTCGATTGTCATTCGTTTCAAGTATCTACAGTCACGGGGAGGATATGAACTCAATGAACGATACAAACCACTCCTGATTTCGTGACCGTATAGCGAGCCAAAGGAAACAAACCAATTAGACCATAGGAATCCTGTCCAGTTCAGGGGAGATGTCATTCATTAAATCTATCAACCATTCTCATCCAATCGATCATTCACCCAGCTATCATGAGTCAATCAACCAATCAATCAGTCAATCAATCAATTAGGTCATTTGATCGATCGATCAATCAATTATCCAGTCAATCATTCAATGTACAATCCAATAATTCAGTCGATCAGTCAATCAATCAACCAACCAACAAGTTCAATTGAAGTCATCATCCTCAACATCATCATTGCACATGCCGTCTACGTGGGCTGAGTCGCGCGGTTTCGGTGGATAAAGAACTTTCTGGTTTTCGAGAGCAGTGTTGAAAAAGCGCAGTCTTACTTTTGACCGCTCGAGGTCTATGGATGACTTGTGAGTGGTTCAAGCTTCCATCGATGCTGTTCGTAATGTTGACCGATCGATCATGCGCGATTCCTCCGAATAACGTCGCCCTCGCGTTCGTCGGCACACCGAGGGAACTGACAGGTCTCGGATCCAGTAAGCTGCGGCCGCCTAGCGTTGTCGACGTCGACAGCCTGGGCGACAAGCGCAGACTTTGTCCTGGAGCTGCGAGGCTGGAGTACGACGCCGATTTGTGGCCGGTGGCGGCGGCGGCGGCAGCCGATCGGCTCATCATCTCGACGAAGGATGCACTGCCGACTGGAATTTCTCTTTGATGGCCAGGCCCCAATCTGTCGTCGAGAATTTCCGGGAGGTTCGGAGGAACCACTGATCCGCTTCGCCCGAGCAGCTGGTGTTCTGACATCGATCGTCTCCGTTGCTCCCGTGTTATATTAGGGAGCAGCCGTCGTGAAGATCGCACGGAAGGAGGACGCTCCAAATTTTGCGATAACGATTTCTCTACAATAATGATGTCACATTGAAATTAGACTTCAAACAAGCAGCAGACGGCTCTGCATAGTGAGTCTCTGTCAGCGTGCCGCATCAACTCAGAGCTAAGCCGGAATAGGAAGTTTGAATCGAGAGTGTCGACACGGGTCTAGGACCTTCTCGGAGCTGAATTTTCCCCGGCGGCTTTCCCGAATCGAATCTGTGTATGTACATGTGAGTTCGGGAAGGAAATCTTGTGCTACAAAAATCTGGCTTCTAGCGAGACCGCTCCTGAATTTTCTAAATTCCCTACACTAGCAGCTCAAGTGTGCCACGTGGGTAGGAATAATCGAGAAATCGAGGATAAACCGATAATTCGTTCAGATAGGAATGAAGAATAGATGAATAGAGAGGGTATCAGTTTGACAGATTTGAAAAGGATGGGGGAAATGTAAGGCCCAGGAAGCGAGAAGTCGATATTCGTCGAGAGAGGCTGCTTAGGTTCGTAGATTTGTAGTGAGGTTCGCCATGTAGCTGACGAGAGCCATGGAAGATTAGAGACTAGACATTGAGCCGAATCCACGAATTAAGAGAGAGGGATACATGGATGAGTATGGATAGATTTCTAAGTAGAGTTTGATACGAAAGAACGAATTAGGAGAAACGGTCGCATGAAATCATTTCATACAGCAGCTTACAGTGGTAAAGTCTTTCAACAGTGCTGCACAGAGTCGCCTCGCCGCACACTATTGAAATCAAAAACGGTTCGACTAATCTGACGTGCTCCCACATTACCTGATGTTCGCGGTTTCGCGCGGTCAAGTTCTTCGAGAAGGCGGTTATCTTGTTCGATTTTACTCAAAAGCCTGTCCTCGTCTGAGTTACTAAAGTCTTTGTAGTCTAACGAAGTTCCTCGTCGAAGAGATCGGCCACCTGCGGATTCGCCTGTCGTTCAGATCCTGTCCCATTGTGACATCAACGGTTGTCACCTCGAATCGTAGCTCATCGAATATTGCAAGGCAGTTGAGCGTGAGGAGCTGCTTCCGAGATCTACTCACTCCGAGTTTCAGAGCTGAGCCGTGTCTTGACGTCTAGGTCGTCGCGAGTATGCGAGGGGGTCTTCGGCCTCTAAAAGCGTCAAAGAGCGGTGGTTGGACATCCGTAGAGATACTCCGGAACTGTGAGTTGGCTAGTGTGCCGAGTGTTCCATCGGCCGAGGGACCGAGCGTCCGGCCCTCTTCACCCGCTGTCTGGAAGTAGCGTCTTTCGAACGCCGAGTTACGGTCCAACATGCGAATTTGTTCGCGGAATTCACGGGAGCGGTCCACACCATCTAGTGCCTGTGAATTCAAGTCTTGAGAAACACTGTCACCATTCACAAGCGGAGCCTCCAGATCAGCTTTTACTGATATTCACAGAACTATTTTCTTTCGACCAATCATTGAACCGGAATCGATCCGGAGCCAAAGCTCATCCGGTTTTCGTGGAGCTCGTATTCGATAAAGGCATAGCAAAACTCACTGTGCTCTTCGATAATAAAGTGAGCGCTAGGTCGTCGTCATCATCAGGGTAACCTCGGAGATCCATGGCCGATCGCCTTTCATCGTGCGACAGGCTGGAACTCGAACGTTCTCTCCCTGTACCGAAACGCTCCCTGAAAAAAATAGTTCCCCGATTTAAATCAACTTTCATTTTCCTGCTTTCGTCGGTGATTGATCGAGAAGCTCGGACTGCTTATCACATCAGCTGCAAATCGGATTTAATGCTCTTATTTGCCCGGAAATTCGATTGTTGTCCCTCGGAAACGTTTTTTTGCCGCCTCGCTCACCTCTCGGAGTCCAGAAAAACACGATCTCTTTCTGAGGTTCCAAAGAGGCGGCGTTCGGCTTCTGCGAGGAATAAGTCGTCCACGCAACCTTTGGGTCCGCTGCTTGCCAACGAGCTCTTCTTGAAGCGTTTCTCGGCGAGGAGTCCGTCGGTCGAAGAACCAAGGTACTTCGAGGCACTGTGGAGGCACATCATGGGAAAATTCCTTATGAGGCCGACAACTACCCCATTGTTCCGTTTCTTCCGGATATCCATAAGAAGAATTATTGTTCATTCCCTCCCGAATAGTTGTGTCCCGAATGATCATTGTTCCGTCCCCATTACGTAGGTACTTACAAATCACTAGAGAACGCCGGGTTGGAGTGGAGCGACTTATCCCGATGATCTGAGAGGAAGTCCTCCCGAGGATGCGACCGTCTTTCTCTCGAATCAGACTCGGCTTTCTCAATGAGATAATCTCGAGGTTGCGAGCTTGCTCGTCCGCCGCCGTAGGGACTTTTCAGTGTGGCGCGCTCGATAGCCTCACGACGCAGCATATCATTGCGCCTGATAGCCGATGAGCTCAAAACCCCGCTGCTGCCGCCGCGTTCGCCACTGGTTATAGTTCCTAGTCCGCCGATGCTGCCGCTGAGACCGGAGGCATTCGCGTTGCTCGGAAGTGGCTGTGACGAAGACGACATGCTCGAAGAAAGATGAGAATGATGCGTAGACTGCGCAAGAATCGAGGTCGGGGCTCCTGTGGCCTGCGTCGACTCGGTCGACCTCGTTCTATTGTGGTCTAGGGGCTTGAACATCGGCTGGTCTCTCAGGTCTTCGTGGCTTCTCCGCTCCATGCCTCGAGATAGGCCCATGCTCATGCTCCCTGATCGTTCGTCGTCCTTCTCAGACTGCAACGGGTAGAGATTTTCAGCGCTGCGGCGCTCGCTTGGATGTGAGTAGCGACTGGAAGTTGTTGTTCCCGTGATGTCGTCCACGATATCGGTGGACTTCGTCGTGGGATTTCGCTGTTCTCGTCCATGGAACGATGCTTCACTAGTTCCGAGCGCCCGAGAGCCTGACCACGACGAAGTCGAATCCAATCTTGTGGTCGTCGTTCCAGATGCTGATCCTAGTGCTGATGCTGACGTCATCAGAGATGATCCTGTCAACGGACCGGCACTTCTATCCCTCGTTTCTCGATCGATGTCCTGACGACGGTCGAGCCGTGAGGACGTCTTGAGACCGCTGGCCTTGGACGACAGACCAGAACCGACGTCTCTGTCCCCACGCATGGGTCCTTCATCGAGGAACCTCACCTCGGCCTTCGTCGGAGAACGATCTCTGTCGAGGAAACAATACACGGCCGGGATTAAGCAACAGATCAATTCGAAGATGCAACGTCAGTTGCCTGTTCCAAGATTAGAGACATGCTACTCACCGATCTTGACGATTGGAAGTTCTTAAAGTGGGTGCCAATTCTCGGATCGACTTCTTGTCGGAGTAGTATTTGTGCTCGTCCTGAGCGTCGCTGCTTCCATATGAATCCGATATTTTCCGACTGAAAGCATGGACGAGCGAATGGATGAATGAGCACGAGCTTTGATTGTCTCTAGTGTTCTTTGTTTCCCCTCGATCTCGCTAGCCTTGCATAAGAGCTTGTCGCTCGAGCTGATCCAGGGTTCCGGTTTGGCGACAGGCCAGGGATCGGATCGCTCGTAGGGCTACTCGACCGTCGCCGGTCGCAGCGGGGAACACGTCCTTCAGCTAATCGACTACGGCAAAAAATCTAAACAAAACTCTCCCATGCCGGGTGTCCCCGGCGGAATGACACGAGACCAGCCTTAAAGAGCATCGATCTTTTTCTCACGTCAAAACGGTCCCGCAGATCCGTCGGATTGCCGGATCGCATTGATTTTCAAGCCTATGCATCTTATCGTCGGTTATTAAGGAGCCGCCCATCAGCCGCTTTTCCGGGCTACGCTTTTCCGAGACCTACGGTTGTCGCGAGATCCGCGAACGTTCCGACTCACTCAGACACAACACTTACCTACTCTCGGTCGTCGATGTTCTGTCTGTGTCGCGAAATCTCTGTCCGGATTGATGCTTATAATCTCGGTTTTCAATGTCCGGATCAAAGTGTCGACGGCCGGCAGAATAGCGGGATGAGCCGGTGGCGTATAGGTCATCCGTCGAGCGGTTGGTCGTCGATCGATCGCCGACTCCGACGGCATCGGATGTCACATCGAAGTTCCGACGCTCTCGGAACTCAACCACAGACTGCGGGCGTTCTGGAAGATCTTCTATGGAACGATACGACGAACCGCGTTGCCCCACGCTATCGAACGGCCGCTTCGGGTCTCCTGGAATGACAAGGGTCAAAAACTCAGGTCCGACCCTCAATTCTACGCAACATGCTATCCGAGTGCGGACAGAGAAAAATCAAGAACGAGGAATTTCCGTTGAGGAGCGGGCCCACTCACCGTCGGACACGGATTTTCCATAGGTCACTGTAGAAGACCGGTAAGCGGGCGCATAGTCCTTCCGAGTCGAGTGGGGCGGCGACGATCGTTTGTCGATGTAATCATCACGATATAGCTGTTCACGTTCGTGTTCGACTGTCGTGTGCACTTCGGCTGAAAAGCTCCTCTTTTTCCAATTCTGCTTCTTCCGCAAATTCTGGATTTCCAGATGCAACTCTTCGTTCTTGACGCTCTCCTCGTCGAGTTTCCTTTTGGCGTCACGAACCTGAGGGAGAGGAGAGGGATTTCCGGGTAAAAAATTACCTCACGCTTGTCAAGGAATCCCCGGTCGTAGACCCGTCGACATTCATTGGCGCCGATTCGTCTATATTCGTCTCGTCGAAATGATTCGTTGAAATGGATATGCAGGCATCGCCCGGCCGGTGTTTCCCCCGAGCACTCTCTCAGGCCCCGCCCTCATGGGAACTATCAAGGACGTATTCTTCCCGGGAGGCGAGCTCGTGTTCTGGGGGCGATCGAACGGGACGTATGACGCGCCTTTCCGGAGCCTGTGCTCAGTATCAGGGGGAGGGAAGACATGCTCACCTTGGCCTCAAGTCCACGAATAGTCTGTTGAGAACGGTGATCATTCTCAGCACCAGTTCGTGAACTTCTCGAGAATTCCATCTGGGTGCGTTTTAGTTCCGCTACGGCATCGTGATGCAAACGTTCTAAGGAGCGTTTCCGGTCCTCCCCGATTTGGAGCTGCTCTTCGAGACTCTCGATCTTTCTACGCGCGTCCTGGAAGGCCATCTTGCTCGTATCCAACTGCTTCTCTAGTGATCGGATATTGTCCTGTTGGCCTCGAACCAGGTGTCGGAGCTCTTCCTCATTCAGGTTGAGCCTGTCCAGTCGAGATTCAAGTTCCTCGCGCGTTCCTTGCAACAGTTCGCGTTCGGACCGCAACGCCTCATGCCGCCCGATGAGATCTTCATGCACTTGGCGAAGCTGAAATAAGTCGCACGTCCGTGTAGTTTAGAAGCATTCATTCGTACGTCAGCGTCATCGTCATTCAGAGCTCCCTCAAAATTGAAAGGTAATAGAATAAGGTGTGACTTTTGAAAAGGAAGAAGTACCGAGGAGCCCGCGCATTGTCCGATGGGAAAGGTGGGGTAAATGAGCGCTGCTTCTGCCGCAGCAACCACAAAAACAACTCGGTCGCTCGACCATGTACGTGTGACCTTTTTTTTTCCTTTCGAGAGGCAGCAGAGTTATTCAGACCTCTTCTAGGGGGGCAGGGCCTCGACGGTCTTCCCCAAGTCCCCGTTCAAGCATTAGCGTCCGAGTTCTCATTGATCCATTGTTTCATCATTTTCAGATACTGAGAGATGTCTACGAGCTCTCGATTGGAGTTCACAGCGTAATTTAGATAGAGATCCGTCACTGACGGATACGTTCGAATTCGGAATCCCTATAGAGGTGCGGTAAAACGTGGCGAACGCTCACGATTCGCGATCGCGACTCTATCACTCGGCCTTCGCGAAGCCTGCGGGAAGATGCGCAATGTCTTCCGTTCGATGGTTCTAAATGCGACGACGTGACTGCATCATGAGCCGGCGCACTCCAGATCGTGGAATCACCCCCGAGATGGAGATACAATCGAACCTCTCTCGGCCGCTCAGAGCGAGGGAAAGAAATTACTCAGAAAGCTCGGCGCTAATGAAAACCGAAAAACTCGAACTTACCTGATTGAGTTCGTCTTCGAGGGAATCCGATTTCGATTTGAGCTGGTGTTTGCTGTCGAGTGTGTTCAGCAACTGTTGCTGGAGCGTTCCGCACAGTTCCTGCCGTTTGTGCAATTCCTCTCTCACCTCTGAGAGCTCCTGTTCGGCGACTTCGCGCCGGTTGTCCAGCCGGAAAAACTCAATCGCCTAGAACGAGACGCCAAGGTGAACGTCGACTGCGCTTCCTTGGATGCCACCTTGCGCGTGGATGACATCATAGCCTTCGCAAGTCCTCTCCCCGCAACCGTTATTCCTGGCAGGCTCCACCGAGGCACCACTCGTCGTTTCCGCGGGAGAATCCGCTCGAGGGAGCGGACGCGAGCGCGGATGCCGCACCGATCCCCGATTCAAGGGACAGGGTCCGAGCTTTTCATCACTTGGAGCGAAATCCGATGCGATGTCCAGTCACCAGGCTAGACAGCGCTGCGACTCCGTCACTCCTTCCAGAGTGAGCCGAGATCGCTCTTTGACAGACTATTCTGTTTCACTTGTTTGCACAGACACATCGACTCGATACAACAAGCTCTGACCCGGACTCCGCTCGACTGAGGAAAGTTTCGTCATCTCCAGAGGCGTCGGGATCCCCCTCGTGATCCCGAGTGGGTAGAGGAGACCTCGTCACGCTCATGCGCTTCCCCGGAAGTTCTGGACTGCCGCCGTCGCTCCCGCTCATCTCGACTCGGAGCCAGGTCTCCCGGAGGAGCGCACGGAATGTTCCTGCTCACTCTTCACAGCTCTACCCCGAATCCGAAGGGTCGCAATCGCGATCCACCATTAGGGCCACGTTACCCTTTCCACTGGTTGTTTCATACCCACAGATCGCGATTTGTCAATCTCTACTGAATTCTTCCCGAATGAGACGATTCCGAGCATTCGATCAGCTCCGGGAGCTGTCCGTAGTCGAATCGGTGAACGAGAGGCACTGCGAACAGCGACAGGAGCGAAATCGAACGTTTCAGGTATCCTCGGCAGTAATCGCCATTTTACGCCCAAACAGAGCATTGGAATGCGTTTTCCGAGCTCGCTTGCGTACGAGAATGGCGGACAGAGCTCGTTGGTTCGTGTGTGCTCACGAAAAACGAGGGGAAACTCGTTGACCGCAAGCAGAAAAATATTCGTACCTCACATGGCCTCGGCGCGGACCTACTGCGTTTTTGACACAACGTATGATTCGATGAGAGTTGCTCGCTGATGACTTCAGCCACTTCAACTGCATAGGCGATCCATGTTGTATAGCTAGTGCGCCCAACTTGGCGCTGAGGTTGTCGAGGCCCTTGCCGATAGGGCCCTCACCGGTCCCTTTCCCGGCGGTCTGCACCAGGCCCCCGAGAGAGCATGGGAGCCGAGTGTGGCCACTTCGCTCGCGGAGCTGGGCCCAACGCAGAGCCATCTGCCCCGCTGTTTCGCGGAGCCTCTGCTCGCGGACAAAGCGGCGTCCCCCTACCTCGCCTCGCCTGCCCCCTCACTCGGGGTGCTCGAGTTCCTATTTCGGCGAATTCGGATAGAGCTCTGCGGATAGACTCCCGTTAGGACTGACGCATATCGGAGATTCTCGTCCAGCTCTCGACTCTTCGTCGTTTGCCTGCCATGCGATCGTCCCGACACCGGGCCCTTGTCCTTCAAGTTCCTCTTTTGCTTCCGTTCTGCATCTTCGATCTCCGCAGGTCGTCTCATTCTTTTTCTCGAGTTCCCTGCCCCCGCTCTCCCTGAACCGCCCGCAGAGGGACGATCAGGACCGACGAACTTCGACGAATTTCCTCCCGAGCCTCGAGAGTCTCTCTTTTCAAAGCTCCATTCCCAGGAAATTTATACAGTGAGCAATACAGCCCTTGAACTCCAGAAGGCGCAGCTGTGCGCGAGCCGAACGAGATCTTGCCATGATTGAATAACGTCACGTTATTTGGGGTTTGGAAGTCGAGGATATTCCTCGGGTCGTCGGTTCCCCCATCCTGCGATGAGGGTTTACCATTATTCCCGGCGTTCGAGGCGCGCCTCGACGCATGAGACACATCCATTTTTAGGGGATACGACGCACCCCCTTATTTTCCGGAACAAAGGCGCGCCTCATACATACGCCCTTGAATACGGTATCGGGATAATTGTTGTCCGCTTTCAGCCCGAATCGACGCATGAATTTTGGTAGCTGTTCTCCGAACGACATTGCGAATGCGATTGCTCGCATCGAGCGCGGAATTTCTAATGTTTGGATCATAATTTTTCAGCTGACAGGGAGCGATCGAATCTGAGATACTTCAGAAGCGACACACCCCCGTAGATTTTCACCATGATCTTCGTTCGCGTTAAAAGTGCCATGAGAGTCTCACCTTGTGGTACTTGGCGAAGATCCTTTCCAACGACAAAGCCTCCGTCTGCGACTGACGCACAATTTTCTGAAGCTCGCCGACATTTTGATAGAGCATGCAGTTCTGAAATAAGGGAGAGGCTGAGGGAGAATAAACAGCGAATCACCCAAAGGAGCTGAGGAGATGCCTCCGTGGAGGTAATCTCTGGAGCCTCGCTCACGTTTATGTGTCTTTCCTTGGACAGAGGCCCCGCCATGGCGGTGAGTAGAACACTGCGACGTCGTTGATCCAGTTTGCCGCTGGTTGGCTTCCAATTCTAGAAGGGACAATCCCATTGAGTTTTCACGATTACACAAACGTGAGCAACATTTACTTTGTGTTTTCCCTTCCGCAGAGACCTGAAAAGCGTCTCCGATACCCCGCACCTCCATCTTGGACCAGATGGGAAGGAAATATTCATAATCTGCCCCAGCCGTCATGAGTCCACGAATAGTTATTGGACCCCTGAGATCCGATTCGTCTCGAAATCAGACTGTCTCGGTCTTGAGACCAGATGAGGAGTCTGAAGATAACTCTTCATGGCTCCGCAAGCCGTGACGAGAAGGATTTTCCTAGCCAAAATTCTTTAACAATCGCAAAGCCCTCCATCATTGTCGGTGACTGTGGAAGGTAGGATGCATCGGAGTATTGATACACAGAAATAAAGTCGAATTCGGCAGAAATTGTCAAATGAGGCAGTCGGATCCGAGACTTGCAGAGCGCAGTTTGAGGAAGAGTGAAAAAGAGGCCGAAAAGTGGGGTGAGCGTCGGAGGTCGCGAATGGCGGGCGTTCTGTTCTCATGAGGACTCAATATAAAATATGAAAGACATAGTATTATAGACCATGACCCGGGCTGGGAGAAACACCTCAATGAGGGCGTGAGAAAATCGAATACGCATGTCGGAGAGATCCCGGCCCCGGTAACACCTCGAGGTTACATTTCGAATGCTCAGCTCGGGTCCTGTCAGATACGCGCAGATCCCCGATCCGTAGGAACGATCTCGCTCACAATCAGCGAGAAGAACATCGATGAGATATCGAAGTCGGGAGGAAACTTCCGAAATCCTTGGATCTTAGTTCCCTGCAATCAGTGGACAGTCTGGGTCGTCCGGTGAAACGTGATCGTGCCAAGTGTGCGAAGTCCGGTGGAGAACCTTGAAGCAGACGCTGCCCACTTGTTGAACAGCAATCGGTATCGGACTTAGGAACAGACTGTCTCGATGGAGATGTTGAGCGGAATGGTGGAGCGTGGACTTGTCCGCAAATCGACTTCTGATATCTCTTTGAGACAGAGCCTCAGATGCGACTTTCCCTCGACAATCAACGGCAATATTCACCGAACGCTTGCGCTCTGCTCTATTCCAAAATAGCCCAGTCACCAAACGAGCTCTTAAGACGGATCCCTTCTCCTGACTTCACTCAGATTAGAGTGGAAGCGACGACCATATCTCCTCATGAGCCCGCCCGATTGGGAGTGGCCCCAGCGGAGCTGGGACAAATCTACTAGTGCAAATCTCGAAGCTTCTTCCTCTGGGATTGTCATTAGCAAACTCCTCGAGGGTAGGCAAGGGACTACATTCCCGATCGTATTCGTCCCCCCGTATTCGCGTAGCGCAACAAGGCAGCACTGAGTAAGAATTGGCAGAGCGTCGAAACGCTGGGTTTGACCCGGACGCGAAATGGCTCTCATTGTGTTCATCGGCGAAGTAGCCAGTACCAAAACTCCGGCTAGGCCACACTCGATCCCCCCTACTCGATTGGAGGGTCATGTGACCCGGGGCATTCCGGTGGTCAGAGCCCTACCTGAAACGTCATTGGGGGTATCGCTTCGAACATGGAAGAGGAGCTACCAGAATAACGTCAGGAGACTCGTTCGCGGTTTTCCAGCTGGGAAAGACTTGCTGTGTGAGCTGGCAGTCCTCCTAGCCCGGAATATCTTCCATCGAACACTGCATCCGCCGGGTAAGTTTTTCCGCATTCTATGATTAGGAAAATCATCCCCATTGTATTTTAATTGAAGCGGGATTTTAGGGCTTGGCCCGGATATTTTTCAGCAAGAAAGGTTCCGGTCAGCGTACTGATCACACCGATCACTTTGACATCGGAGCCGAGGGTCCGATCGCCGCATTGGTTCTCGCCTTCATTATCAGCCTGTACTGAGATGACAACCCTCCTCAGAATTACAACGAGCATCATTTGAAAACTTAGAAGTCGGAAGACTCCCGAGCGAACACCTTGGGCATGACGAAATTAGGTGAATGTCCACGACCGCATCATCCCACCCAATACCGCATCTGCCGAACTAACAGACGAGATCGTTCCTGGATGATAACGGCGAAATCAAGCGTGATATCGACCGATTTCCGGTCTTATGTATACACCAACACTGAGGTCCAAGTTCTTGCAGTGTTCGATGTGTTCTGTGAGGTTGATGGTCAGACATGAAAAACCCCTTCATTCCTTATCGAGCCTAAATCTATTGAACGTATTTCTGGATATTAACAGCCAAGTCCGACCAGATATTAGCCAGAGTTAGCATGTACGTCAGGGAGGCGTTTCCTGTATACGGGCTTCAGGATACAGAAGAAGACCGACGGAACGATCCGGAGATCAACATGCCCTCATTTTCACTTGCAGGAGGTATTCGCGTGCATATCTCTCCGGGGGATGCCGCTCTCGTTTGTGGAGCAGTCCCGTCTGAGCGGAGTTGGCCCGGAGTCCGCAGGAAACCTCACAAGCAGAGAAGAGACCGGCTCCGATGCTCCGGGGGCGATTCTCGCCGGGGCATTTAGCAATCCTGGGATTCGCTAAAATGGTAACCTTCGAATTCCAGGAAGCTCCGGAAAGCGCATCGCTCTTGCTGTCTCTATGCATGGTTCTGAGAGGAGAATTCCCCGCGATCTGAAGAAATCGAGACTTGGAGATCTCGATCGAGGGGAACGTTCAGCATCTTGACTGATCGTTCACAAGTACGGAACCCAGGACAACCTTCGGGAAACTTTTCCTTGACATAATTTTCAAGCTCTTCATTGGGCTGACCAAGCCTCCTCAGGACCAAACCTCCGAAGCTGAATTTTTCCACAGATCAGGTGATCTTCGACATGCGGTTGCCAGACCATTGATCCCTATGTTTCTCTCCTGTCCCTGTCTTCAACTGACCTGCCGCGAAAAAAACCTCCTCAGCACGCCGCTAGTCGCGGCGAGGCATCTCCTGGCAACGGCCACATCTTGGAAACTTTCACTTGCTGTAGCGAGGCGGTACCGTGCTTGAAGTTGACCACTTCATCTATTCACAGAGATGGAACGAGCCGATGCACTCCACATGAACACTCTTTTCTTCTTCGTCGTCGTCGGCAGAAACGGCGCTCACAGCAACAACGACAAACGAAACTCTTCGACTTCCGATCTGGTGGCAGCCTATCTCGACTATTTCGACTACGGCCCGTCGTAACGGTAGACCCTGTGTGCTTCAGAACAGTGTCTGACCGTAGCCTTCCCCGCCCACGTTGAACATCTCGCAGCTGTCACGGCAGGCAGGCAGATCGAAACGATACGATGTGGAACGTTTTCAGACCGTTCTTCGATGGCATCGTGACAGTCTGTCTGAGGGCTCTGTCAGGAATTCACTAACATAACGACGACGTCAACAACAACAATGCTGCCGACGATGACAACATCAACGATTGATGACCAATGAGTGTTTTCCCCACTTCCTCGGATGTTCTTCGCAGGTCTTAAATGTCCCCCCTCTCTTATCGCTCACACGAAGCGGACCTGTTGATTCGCCCAAACTGAGTTCTCGGTCTCCGATTTCCGCGTTGCTTTTTTCAAAAATACCAAATTAGAGCTACTGAGGAGTTTCACGGGTTTCGTCACAATGCCGCCCGAGTCTCCGGTCTCATACCACAAGAACTTCTGCCCGCTTAAAATCTATTACGCATGACTTGGTGACAGTCCCCAGCCCCCTTTGTATGCCGTATTTCCTTTCCAATCATTATTGCGAGAGACTCTGGGGCGTTTACACAGCGAATCGATCTCTTCATTCGGAGTGGATCCCCCTCCCCCCGAGAAAGCCCTCATCGAGCGAGCTCGGTCAAATATCCGCTCACAGTTCGAGTTCTGCGGAAAACGGGATGCGGGCCGTTGATTCCACTCTGACTGGAAAATGCACGTCAACCGAAACACGCGCGCTTCGGGTAGGTACCGCACCGGCTTTCCGTGCAGGCCCACCAAGCAAAGCTCAAAGAGGACGAGATTGACCAATTATTATTCATCAAGGGTACAGGACAGAATATACCGACGATTCTCGGGCGGATCGCAATGAGGGGTCGATAGGGATCGCTCAACGCGGAAGAAAACACCGTCGATGATTCTGGAGACCTGCAAGGGGTGAACAGGGGCTGAAGATCAATCCGCCCGCCCCAGCTCAGTGCTCAAAATAGTCAACACGCCTCAAATCCCTCTGAATACGACTTCAGATACCTCGGAATAATATACCGAGCGTGCTTGTGAATAAACCCAGGGAAAGAGAGAGCTCATTCTTCAGGAATGAAACAGAACCCCCATGACTTCCTATCAGACCGGAAGTCGACTGGAAAGGCGAGGAGCGACCAAACTCCAAAGAGACTCTTGAATCCTTGCTGGATCCATCTCTGGGAGGTTCCAAATCAGAAGACGGATGCTCGAGCACGGTAATTCGAATTTCACTCCCGCTGTCGGTACCCGCAAGAATGCTTGCCAGGAGTTTCGTGGCAGCTTGGAATCTCGGGCCCTATCGCTCAGTCCATCAATATAGGTACGTATATTTAGGGGTCTCCGAGAGGTATTCCGAGCGGATCGATTCATTGATGTCGCGATCGTCTCCCTGGCGGGCTCCCAAATTGATTCGGACGTGAAATCATCGTTGGTTGAGAGAGCGGAGGCGCAGAGCCGGTAAGTTAAGCAGTCGACGACTTGACGGTTTCAAAACAAATGGAAGGTAGACCTTAAGTTCGACGCGTGCGGCTGCAGTCTTGTACGCCGTACTCTCCGAAGGTACTGTCGTTCGGTCTACTGGGACGCTGTAAATGGCCCGGATGATAATTCTGTGAGATTCTCATACTTCTCTCACGGGTTTCCCGCGGAAAGAGTCGGTTGTTTAGCGCGCTGAAGAATGGTCAAGAAGAGCTTTCCATTCGGTGAGTCGCCGTGATGTGGTCCTTGCGAGAGGTGGCCTGTGGGGAAACGCGTTCCGAAAGCATTTCCGTCGGAATCACAGTCAGGTTTACCTCCCCGATTATGAGTGAGGTAATTCAGCGAGGAATATTTTGGATTAGATGACTCGACCAATTCTAGCTTGACCGCGGCTATCGGTAAGCAGCGCGTGCCTTGCTATTTCGCGGGAAGTTTTGTGTCTGCATCTGACTACCGCCGTCTGAAATAACGCCGCGATAATACCCCGGGACCTGTATTTCGGAGCATGACGTTCCGTGAGGCGAAGGCGAAAGAAGGAGAAACCTAGGTCTCGATCATGGTCTGAGCATCATTGATCATGACTCCTGAGTCTTTGGAGCCAGTCTAGTTCTTCTGAAGAGACCCGTGAAATCTACACCGGTGACAGATCGATGTTCAGAGTCGCTTATTTCCCTGTCCCCGAGCTTGGAGTAGCCACTTGCTAATTCATCAAGCAAACCTTCGGTGATTGGAAAAAAAAACGGAGATCCAACGGAACTCTGCTCACCTTGCGGATCGAGTAAGTCGGACTTCGAGAGCCACGTCGCTCCGGGTCCTAGTCATCGCAAACTTTACTTCCGGGCAAGACTGAAACGGGAGACTCGCGGAAACACATCCTAGCACGGATGTGGGGAATCTTAGTCTTTGGTATTTCGGGGCTATCGAGACGCCGGCAACCGTGAATTTGCCTGGCCACCGATCCTTTTCGCCGACGCTACGGCAGGAGACCATTAGGGTACATCATGGATCGAGTCGTCGTCGAATCCTCAAGATCAGCCATCATCTGCCGATTTCCCTCCGAGGTGCCGAACAATCTGACGATGGAGCCAGATATATTCAATTGATGATTTCAAAGTTTAAGTTGTGAGCTCGGTGAAGTTCATCTCTGAAATAAACAAATGCCGACCAATACTGATCTCGATCACTCTTTCGACGAATTTTCGAGCTTCGAGACGCGCTAGCCGCTAGGACGTACGTGATACGCCAGACAGGTGCCTCACCGATCGTCGCAGGGCGGAAATCAACCGAGGAAGCTTTCTTATCTCCTAACCTAACCATTAAACCCAGTCTTCAGATTGGTTCTGAGGGCAATTTCGCCATGCGGTTCCGTTGGCCCGGTGAAGATTTTCCACAACGGTGCTTGCTCTTAAAACCAGATCAAGCCCATGTGATTAGCTGGTTCTAGCTCTTCATACTCGATGATCTGGTTACATCTCAGAATTCGGCTTCAGATTCCATACACGTGATGATGATGAGTCTTTGAAATAATCTATCGACATGATACGAGTCTTTCTCCCAATAAAAGTCGTTCCCAATGAGCAGCCTAGTCTCGGTGATGTTCCTCTTGAGAAGGAGGCTCTCTTGAACACGGGCATACAATCGTGGTCCTTCTCTCATTGAGCCCTCGAAGCCTCTTGATGAGAAGTTCACCTATCCCGAGTATCTTCGAGCTGATGAAGTTGTACCCGAAGAGACAATGCAGAAGAATTCAGCTGGATTCTAGATGTCACCTGCTGATTCCGATAAGGAGAGGTCCCGCTGTATAAACGAATCGTTGTAAGTCTCCCTGCAACATTCGGACGCGCGCCTCTCCATTTGAAGCCCCTCGCTCACTGCTCCACAAAGATAAAAGGATGATAGGGTCTCTATACAGAGCTATATTTTTTTTGATATCTCGGGTCCAGAGTCATGAGCAAGAATTGCGCCCTGAATTTTCTCATTCCGAAATGTTTGTCTCCATCGGGTTGATGTTTCAGAGACGCGCAAGAATCAGGTTGCGAATAAGTCTTCCTCTTTTCTCAGTGTTATCGAAGAACTTTGAGACGATTTCCACAATTCATTCCATCAAGCGTCAGTGTGAGTGTACCGGCTAGACTCCACCGAAGTGAAGTTTTTGACAGGGTCAATCCAGTATGGTGTTTCTCATCCGATCTCGCTATGACGCCATGTAGAGTATCCGAACGAGAAATGTTTTCGAATGGAACTATGCACTCCTCTTGCTCGACGTACGGTCGATCGGGGATGTTTTTGAACTTTGCACTCTTACACGGCATCATCGAGACGGGTGATCCCGTTACGGAATACAGAAAGGGTCATTTTTATAATATTCTCCCAGGGAGTCGTCAAGTTGCTCGAATCAGCGATATTTTTCAATAACGTTGACTGAGTGCCATCGAGGAGGGTGATACGTACAACGAGACCGCGTCAGAGTAAGTCACTTGACAATGGTGCCTATTGGTCGAGAGCATGAAGCTTCTTGACGAGAAGCGAATACCGAGAGGCTTCAGCCGGGGAGAACAGAGGCGCCCCAAGCGGGTCTCTAGAATTCTAGAAGAGCCGCATCCTCGACTATCAAGCCGTGGGAGTTTTTAATTTTTTCTCGGAATTCGGCACCCTGCTCGGGCTCGTTCGTCAAAACGGAGACTATCGGATACGGCCGCCGAGCCTCGGATGCGAGATCACAAACGTCAGCAAGCTCACATAGTCCGCCTCGTCGAGGGTTTCTCCACGGGAGTCCGATCAGAGATACATAATCAGATTTCCAGAAAGACTGGCGCATGCACGGATCGAACCGGCGAACCGCGGACTCAACCAAGTGTATGGAATGTCTAGAATCGGCTGTCCGACGAGCAGGGATTCCTGGCGTCGAGAGCTTCATTTGTATAACGCTTGTGCGAGCTAGCGGGTTTCAACGAGGGTTCCAATGAAGACCGAATCCTTGACTGTGTCGAGATGATTGGATATCCCGGTGGACTTCGAAGACGAAAGAGAACGCAAAGACTCGGATTTCAATGTTTCATCTTGTTTGGAAAATAAGCAATAATTCCATATCTTCTCACGCCTTACAACAATCTGAGTTTCTCATCCAACAAGCTAAGGCCATGCCATCCAGAAGCGTAAATCGATCTAACCACATGATTCGCTGGTTCCGCGCATGTTCTTCATACTTATGACGTACGCCTCTTATCTTCAATCTATTTCCATAAACTATTACGACGTAATCTCGTATTCTGCTCCTGTTTTCTCAACAGGGTAACCGGAGAATCCCTTCGGAGCGATATGAGATCAGGCGATCTGAGATTTCATCGAGACAATCTCGCGAAAAGGTAACTTTCTTTTAATGGATTCTCCTAGATTCTTCCCGCTTTATATCCTCTCTGTACATACAATTCGGAGCGATATCCCATCGCTCTCGACTTTCTCTTAGGGCTAAACGAATGCTGAGACTATCTCAAGCGGAGAACGAAATCTGCCCGGGAATTATCTTCGTTTGAAGCACACTTTACATTATTTTCATTTAATGAAGGAGAGGCTTGGGATCAGCAGAATCCCAGACCGATGATGTGGGGCCATTGAATAAATAGCATCGGTAGGTTGGCTAGGCACCTGAGTGAACAGGGAGATTCACAGAGCCGTTCTCACTCGTTGATGACGGAGCAATCGGGCACCGCAAACCCAAGCTCTTTCCACTTGGCCAGAAATTGCCGTTGGGATACGTTGGCGTACCTGACGAACTCCGAGTCGGGTTCGTTGAAAATCCGACAGTTCTCGAAAATTCGGATCATGTCCGCGAAGAACAATCTCTGGTGGGTGTAGAACTTGTTTTTGAGGCGTTGGCTCATCGTGCTGAAATCCATAGGAAACTTAATGTGATCGTAGTAACCGGGGGCATAGGCTTCGTCGACAGGCTCAACAAAGCATTTCGCCGGGGTGTAATTCCGCATAGAGGTGAGAATTTGACGCAGCAGATGATCCTGATGAGTTTGCTGAGCTACGGCCGGCGGCAGTTTCCAACCGGTTTCGGCGACTCCGGGGATTTGTTCTGGAGGCGTGAAGCGGACGCCCTCTTTGAAACATGTCAATCCTGGGAAGCTTTTCGGTTTTCGCTGCTGTTTCGCTATCAGGGCGGCGACCAGGAGTTTCTGCCGGCGAATAATATCACTCGACTGACTGTACGCGATCCTGGGGTCCAGAGGACAGCCCATCAAAATGGCGCCCTCGTAGTCTTTGATGTAGCCGGCGAATCTGTGCCTCGGGAAGGCGATGTCTTGGGAGAAGCCTTGCTTACGGAAATAACCGATGGCGAACTCATCGGCGTACGTCAGGAAATAGTAGATGTTATGCTTCATGTTGTAGTCTTTCAAATTGTTCATGAGATACGTGCCGTAGCCTTTCACCTGTTCGTCACCCATGACGGCGCAGAAGACGATTTCTGTGAAACCTTGCATGGGGAAAGGCCGGAAACAAATGCCCCCGATGACTCGTTTGTTCTTGACCAGAGCGAGCGTTCGGTGTTTCGTATCGAAAATCAATCTCGTGATGTACTCTTTTGGCATTTTGGGGAGCTGGTACGAAAACACCTGCTTCAAGGCGATCAAATACTCGAGGGTCTGCTCGTCGGTAGGAGGTGAGACCGTGTTGCCAACCATATGCAATTGGATCACCCCTTGGCGTTCCTCTTGCCGAGGAACGTCACCTGGAGCGATTTCGTCCAACGCCGGACCGTAAACATGATCGAGTTCGTCGTTCGTCTTCCGCACGAGCTCAGCGTCGATGTCGCCTTCGAGATGACGTCGCTTCAAGAATGGCGGTTTCATATCGCAGCCGGTTCGCTTCTCGCCGGCGACTCCTCGTTTGGAAGTCACTTTCTCCGAAGTTGAAGTTCTCTTGCGTGACCTCGAACTGGGACCGCCCTTTTCCGTTGAGGCTTGTTCTCTGTGGCTGCCGAAGTCCGGATCCCAACACACGGATGTGAATGCGTGCAGCTCCACGTCGAAAATCGGAATGAGCTTCAGCATGTGCGCGATTATCTCTTTCCGCTTCTCAGCCGGTTGGATTTCGACTCCCAACTCCCCCGACTCGAGTTTATCGGTGAGCTGGCGCCGGACCACGTAGAAAATTTGCTGCATGAAGCGCTGACCGAAAATGTCAACGAGGTTGTGGGCTTTGAGGGAATCACAAAAATGCGGAACGTGACAGAAAAGCAGCCATCTCTGATAGGCCAGCTTGTAGTTCTGTTTGCATTGAGCGTCGTCGTTGTCGCCTTTTTCGGCGAGTGTTCGTTTGGCACGCGTCCTTGGTGTTTCGGGAACCCATTTGTTGATTAGGTGGAGGATCCAATTCGCGGCTTCTCGCCACACTTTGCTCTCACCGCGAGAGAGATGCCCGAATCGGGTTATGATGATGTTGTTCATCGCTTTACGAAGGGATGGCTTCTCGAACGGTGGACTGTCGAAGAAGTCATCGAATTTATATTCCCGGTGACGCAGCGAGAGTCGGTTCCGCATCGCTCTCAACAGGATCTGGTACAAGTCTTTCGAGTCCGGATCTCTTTCGTTGCGGACGCATGTGTAGATGTGTTCGGCGTCTATGGCGATACTCAAGAGTCTGTGGAGGGAATATTCGGTCAGAAATACGTGGCTTGAGGATGTCTGAAATAGGAGCGACTTCTGATCCGAGTCGCACGGTCAGGATCAAATGTTCGCTTGATGGACGGATCGACCGACACTCACTTCCGTTGCTCCTCCTCCGGGAGTTTCTGGAGATGGTGAACATGGTTATGGATCGAATGATTGCAGTGCTTGCACATCTCGTCCAAGTGCAACTCCGGCTGCTGGGTCGGCGGTCCAGGCGGCTGCTTGGGGAACGGTCTATAGCTCCGGCATTCGCATTCGGGGAATTTACACGAATTAAAATGCCCAAGTTTCTCCATCCTGCGTTTGAGCGGCATATTCATCGCCTGCGGAACCGTACGGAAATGTGAATATTAGAGTCAATTTCCAAATACTGCTGTCCTTACATCCCATCGCGTTCAGCCAAATCATCTTCATGAAGATCAGCCGCCAGCTTATTCCTGAGTATTTTTTCTCGAAAGAAAGATCCAGCCTCACCTCTTCCTTGTGCCTTCGTATCTCAGCCAGATCCTCAATCATGTTTACTCGTTTTTTCTCGTAAAAGGACGTATAGCGCGACTTCTGAGGCTTTTTCTGCTGGGGTGGAGGGGGAGGAGCTACGGCGGAGCCGGCTGCCGCGAGTGACGTCGCGCTTGCGGTCGGTGCCGTATTATGCGTCGAGGACTTGTTCGAGTGACGTGATGACGTGGAACTGGCACTCGAGTTCCGCGACGATGAGGCCCTCGAGCGACTCCGGCTTCGCCTTCGCTGGCTCGTACTTGTCGAGTGATGGTTGTTGGTATGTCGAGAATGATTATGATGGTGGTGGTGATGAGTTTTCCCGTTGCTTTTCGAACTTGAGGAGCTTGACATCTGCGAGAATGAGAACACGAACGTTCAGAAAACATCCAACGTGCGATTCACAACGTTAGCACAATCCGATCGTCCGCGCTTCAGCATGCGCCCCCGTAACCGCTCTCCCGCCCTGTTTCTCGCCTGCCTCTGGCTTAGGAGGCATATTGGAATAGATAACTTCGATTTCTCATGCATCATCATTGATGATGAATTAGGGAAGGCTATCGGGCGCATATACATATGTCTGAGGGAGACTTAGCGAGATGCCTCGATCTCTAATCTCTAGCAGTTGCGCGGTCTCCGATCATAATGCGGCGTGGAGCAGTTTCGTTGTGGCAGTCTGCGAGAGTCAGTCGTGACCAGGCCGAGCAGCTGTATTCGAGCGGCTGAGTAGGTATCGGACAGCGGTCATTGACCATAATTTCACGCAACTCATGGGCTCTGAGAATGTTCAGCGCTCGAACTCGAACTTTCGAGACCTACAGGACAATTTCCGCGAATCGGGAACATAGGGCTGTGTCCCATTCACATCTGGATTCTGAGCGACTTTTATGACCGGCACTTCCCAGCCGCCTCGAGATACAGAAAAAATAATAGGTCTCAATTTTTCACTGCTCCCTGATATGGCATGTCTGGGGTTTGGAGATGTGCATGCCTGATTCTCCAGGAACCCGATTCGAATGCCTCTTTGTTTACAATAATTCGCTTACCTCGGAGCCGTCAACGACGTCGCTGAGTCGATTGCAAACTATTCAAGCTCACAACCAAGCAGCGTATCTCGTCAGGAGCTCATCGGGAGATCAGAACCAACTTGCTGAAGAACTCCAACGATCGACATCAGATTGACGAAGCTCTCAAACGTGATTCTCGCTGCTGGGAACACCGACTTCGGCACATCTCACGGCCCAGGCACTCAGCGCCTGAGTAACGCTTGCGAGCGGCTCGACTCTCTGTCGATTAGCAGCAGCCGGTCTCTCTCAGTTTTCTCGATCTCAATCGGAGCTCCCGTGATCGAGCCGGAGAGTTGATCACGGCTCTCTGAGACTCTCCGTGAATGCGCCTGATCCGGTCGGGGTGATGAATCGTTTGCCCGTGACTTGGTTATCATGTCATCACTTATGAAAATATCATCCATGGTTGGAGAACCTAGGAAGGCTGGCAGATTGCGAGAGTTTGAAGGAGTGAATGTTGTTGAAAATGGAGAAACATAGATAGCGATGCCTCCGAGTCACCCCGCGAGGACGCATCTTCAATCTCTGGAAGACCGCTCAAACATTCGCCTCGAACAACCTGTCATCGGTACGGAATCTTCCGAAATGGGTTGAGCCGTCTTCAAGAGAAGCTAGCTGGAAGTCAGCCGATCTCGGATTCTCATATCTAACTACATCCGGGTCTCATTGGACCTCGGTTTGCGAAACAGTACGGAGTTGAGAATCAGAGCGGCTCCGCATACGCTTGCGCACGACCACAAGTGCCGACAAAGCGCTCGGCTCGTGAGAGCCCAGCGTTTAATTATGGGGACCCATAGTGTACGGGGGTGTGCTCATCAGTCAAGTAGAAGGGGTGCCGGATCGGCGCCTCAACATAGGTCCCCCTTTCTCACAGACAATAGTATAAGAAACAACCTCTCAATCAATAAACACACTGTCTTGTCGAAACTCTACCCGAGTGCTTCTTCGATTCTTCACGAGTGTAGTGATTGAACTTCGGATTCGCCTCGGTGACGCTGAGCGACAGCGGAGACGACCCTACTGCCTTCTACCCTATCTCACCAACCAATCTTGTGTGCCAGTACACGCTTTCCAATTCCCTGCTTATCAAATGTGTATTACCTTGGATACCTGAATGATTCTGAACTAGAATTGGTGTCGCGCCGGAGTCTTCAGCTCCAGGGAACTGAGAAAGCTCTGCGGAAAATTCCATCGATACGAAACATCATTACATGGAATCAAAATCTACGATCCGGAACCCCGCTCCTTGCAGATTCTTATCGATTATCTTTGGAGAACTAACTCTTCCCCGAACTTTTTTACACCACCAGCGTTCCTGATCTGCGCTTAAACGTCGGAGCGCGGTTCCATCGAACGAAAGACTACGTGTACCTACAGCCGTGTGGCCAGCTGTGCGGTGGTGACGGTGTCCGACGTATCAGAAGCCGGTCGGTGCCCGAATTTACAACTCAGAAGCCTCCGGAAAGCCTTGGCAAAATCAGAAAAAATCTCCGGAAGCAGCGAAGAGTACTTCTCAGGCCAGAATGCGATGCGCAGGGCTGACGACCTCGAGGTGGTGATTGATCGCACCGGTGAGCTCTCGGAGAAACGAGCGGTTTCCAAGCTGGTCAGAGGTGACTCTACTGTGGTTCGTCATCAAACGGAGAAAATGAAGTTCTCTGTGAAGTTGATCATCTACGCCGCGGGAATTTTCATCTCGTACGCGGTTTTTGGTATTTTTCAAGAGAAAATTCTCCGCGGTCGCTACGGAGCCGATCGGGAACGATTCGAATATCCCTTCACGTTGCTGTTCTTGCAATGTTTCGTGAATGCCGCGCTGGCCAGGATTCTCCTCAGCACAATCTGGAAACAAGGCCGAGACCTCACCACCTACGGATACTACATCTCGGCGTCGTTCTTCTACATGCTCGCCATGCTCACGAGCACCGCAGCGCTGAAGTACGTGAACTATCCGACGCAGGTCGTTGCAAAGTCGTGTAAGCCGATTCCCGTCATGCTGCTTGGCGTACTTCTCGCTCGGAAACGGTATTCCCTCTTGAAGTATTGCTTCGTCACCCTGATCGTTGTCGGCGTTGCGATATTCTCCTACAAAAACGACAAAGGTGCTGCGGGCGAGAGCTCCCTTTTTGGAAACACGTTCCTGTGCATCTCTTTGATTTCCGACGGTCTCATCGCCGCTCTGCAGGATAGGATGCGGCAGAACTTCCAGTCGAAATCTCTGCACATGATGAGCCAGCTCAACTTCTTCTCCGTCGTGTACGTCTCGGTGGCCATTGTTTTCACCGGCGAGTTCCCGCTGTTCCTGAATTTCGTTCAGAAGTACCCCCAGGTCTTGGGCGAACTGGCTCTTTTCGCTGGGTGTTCGGCGGTCGGGCAGATATTCATCTACTCGATGGTGGCGGAGTTCGGACCCTTGAACTGCTCGATTGTCACCACGTGTCGGAAGCTATTCACCGTGCTCTGCTCGATTCTCCTGTTCGGGAACGCTCTCAACACTCAACAGTGGATAGGTACCGTGTTGGTGTTCGTGGGCCTGTTCCTGGATGCGTTCTTTGGCAAATCTGGTCAAGCTGTCAAAAAGGCGTAAAAAGAGTCCTCCCGGAGGATCTCTGACCGTCTTCGACCATCCTTCCGAGGCTGCTCCCTCTTGCCGAAACCCTGGTATTCATTTTCGATGTGTCTCCGGATCTGTACAGCCCCTCTATTCTCGGTGATACATCGTGATGCGAACCTTTAATTTAAGAAAGCTCTCATTATCAAAGTGGACTGCTTCGTGGTGTTGGTCATGATGACTGTATGCCCGACAGCGGGAGATCCAGCAGACTGCGGGGTATAACACGTCCCCGGGATTCGCGTCTTGCTTCGAGTGACTTTTCCTCTCATTATGGGGATTGTAATACGAATACCCTATTCTAAGCGAAATTCCTATCCTGAGAAACCTTGTCCATCACGAGAAGAACATTTGTCTTGGGTAACCGATTTGGGCGGAGCGACGGAAGCACCGTTTTTATTTTCAAAGAGCGTCGGGAACACCGGGGAGTCGACGTGCAGTCTCCCGAGCTTCGTGCTCCCCGCCGTCGAAACGCTCTGTAAGACGGGACTTGCGGACAGATATCTACCCCCTGACTAGAGGCTCGATAAAGCAGGGACGAGAAGTCCGTGAGTGCAATTTACTTATCAATCTTGAGGGAATCAGTCTGGAGGGTTCAATTGTTGCTCCGAGGAGCTTCTCGATATGAGTCTCTGAGCAACGTGGCTGAAGCTGAATCATCCGCGATTTCCGAAACTAGAGGGGGAAACAATGGCAGTAAAATCGAAGGGTAACACGAGCTCATTCCGCACAAGCCTGGTATCTCGGAGTCACTGTTTCAGTCGTTATTCTTGACATCCATCGACCCTGTGAATTATTTATCATAGAGTACGTTTTCGTTTATATATCTGTTCATTATTCTACGGACGAGACTTTGAACTTATCGAGAAATTCTGCGTGAGACGGGTTTTAAAACTCAGCTCATATGCGGGTGACTTCATACAGAAGACTTGGAGCGATTTAGGGGAAATTATGTTCGAGGGGAAACGAATGTCTAAAAAGAGTCTGGAAGCGTGGTACGGGATAGAGGATCTGAGGCGATGATTTCCCAAGGTTCATGTATGTAGATCGTCGCACAGGCCTGGAAATCGTTGTCCCGAGCCTGACGAGTGTGATAATAAATCTTTGAACCTCAATAAAAGTGTACATCCCATATTCTCCCATTTTCTCATTCCCATCATAATTTGAGTCCGGTCGCACACGAGCCTCAGGGACGCAGCGCGGCTCAAGGTCGGCCCTACATCAGAAGCTTGCTCCGGCTTGAGTCCCCCTAAAACTCGGAGAAATGAAGTGATTAATCGTCGATCAGAGGTTTCCACAAGCTGTAGATTTATTTCGAAAGTATCACAATCTATACATATAAAAGAGAGATGGCTTCTGTATGTATGTCCTCTATGCATTCCTAAACGACCCATAGTATCGGCATGAAATTCGGCAAGAATGTCGACACCGATTCCGAATAGGTTTTAGGCCAGGCAAAACACGACGAGGATCCTCCTAATTCCGGGAAATGCCAATTTTCCCTGTTCCCTCACATTGTCGTCCTCCGATTCTGGAAGAAAGAGAGCACTAGCGGGCGCTCTTTAGCGCTCAGGGCAATACCGGGAAACGCGAGTTTTTGGTTCCACACATAGTCGTCCTCTGATTCAGTTTGAATGAGAGCACCCGTGAGCAGTCCTAAACGGAATATCGAAACGTATCGAATCGAGCTTCCGAGGAGGTGCTGCTCCTTTTTGACGGTGTCCGAGGAGGCGTTGCTCCTTTTTTGACGGTGTTGACAATTCTGCAGCGTGGATTCGAAGGCATGTAGACCAGCCAAATGGCATAATTTTTCTATAATCAAATTTTCATATGCATGCGAAGTGATGCCACCTAAACGTTCGGCACTCGGTCGTACGACCCATCAAGCTCAGCAGAAACGAACTAGGAGGATTCTGGAGACAGATTCGGAAAACCGAGCTCGATTGGAACAAAATCGGACCTATATCGCCGAAGTCCGATCGTTCGAGACCACTTCACAACGCCAATCGAGGTTGTCAGCCAGTCTTGCTCGCGTTTCGCAAAGACGGGCTGAGGAGTCTGATGAGCAACGTATCTCTCGAATGCGAGCTGATAGGGATTGTCATACCCAAAACCTTGCTAGCGAGACTGATGATCAGAGAGTTGAGCGTTTACACGCCCGTCGCGAGCGTAATCGGCGTTATCAGCTAAATTTTAATGTTGATTTGAAGTGTGCCGCATTTGACTATTCTCCTGACTTCGATTATAGCTCTCATCCATGCGCCGTTATTGGAGCCATGGATAAGATTTGTGCTCATTGTCGTGCGATCAAATTCAAAGCTGAACCCCCTGGAATGTGCTCTGGCGGTCGAGTTAAACTGCCGGAATTATCTCCACCACCCGAACCTTTAGCATCAAGGCTCTTGGGCGAAACAACTCAAGCGAAACATTTCTTGGCCAACATTCGGAGATACAACTCATGCTTCCAAATGACGTCATTCGGGGCGACAGAGATTTCTCACGGTAATTTCATGCCAACCTTCAAGGTGCAGGGGCAGACTTACCATCTGGCAGGATCACTCCTCCCGCTTCCCGAGTCTGACCATAAGTTCCTCCAAATTTACTTCATGGGGAACTCAGAGGATCAAATTGAGCAGCGATGTCGCATAGACTCGCAAACTCACCGAGAGATAATTGCTGCTCTTCAAATATTGTTCGATCAGCATAATTCTTTAGTCAGACTTTTCAGGACCGCTCTTGAACTTATGCCGACAGATGAGTACGTGATTGGCATCAAAGCCGACAAAGTTCCTGTCGGCGAGCACAGAGGTCGATACAATGCACCTTCGATTGACGAAGAAGCCATTGTCATTGTGGGGGAAAATTTCGATTCGCGGGATATTGTATTACATAGGAAAAGCGGCGTCTTGAAACGTCTGAGTGAGACTCATCGATCATACGATGCTTTGCAGTATCCGATCCTTTTCTGGCAAGGGGAGGATGGCTATCATTTTAATATTCGTATGAGGGAGCCATTTTCAGACATTGAGACCGACAAAAAAGTCAGCGCAATGAACTATTATTCGTATCGATTGATGATGAGAGACGATTCGGACAATCATATCTTGAGATGTCGACAACGATTTCATCAGTACGTTGTGGATATGTATGCAAAGATTGAGACAGAACGTCTCCTATACATCCGATTGAATCAAACCAAATTGCGAGCTGAGCAATACATACATTTACGGGATGCGATAAGCACGGATGCGGTGTCATTGAAAATTCTTCGAGAGCGAGAAGCATTCGAATAAATCAGTTTCTATGAATGAGAGCACTTAAATGAACAACTTTGAAACGGGAACGTTTTCCGTGCTACGCAATCCAAAAAGAGGAACACAGCCGCGAAGCGGCGACGGGCTCCGCTAGTACATTAATATATCGGTGTCGAACTTTCGATTCCCGTTGATGAGCAATTCAGGAGAAAGTCGTCGCGTCGGGAGGAGGAAACGAACATCAAAGCGTTGCCGCCCTCGAGCCCTATCTTGGAGAGTCACGTCGCCCGCGAGAACTGAAGTTCACGGCTCACTGAGGGTGTTCACTTGACCAATACATCGATTTTCGACTTCGAAGCCACTGACGCCGGGTTCTTGACTTTCGGGAACCATCTATGGTCTCCTCCGGGAGGAGATGGCTCCCGGACTCGGGAGAGCCATTTCATGATCGAGAGAAGGTGGGGAAGGCGGCAAATCTGCATGCTATACACAAACCGCTCTCTGGACCGGGCCATCGGCAGCCATGCTCTCCACAATAAATCTTCATCAGATCCGAGAGATACCTAGAGACCTAAATTAGATCAGAGAGCTTCCAACGGGTGGCGCGGAGCTGTCAGAGAGTATTCACTGAGTGCAATGATGGATATATGACGTTCAGAAGCATGGTTTAATCGCCAGGTCGTTCGTCGTCTTTACAATAACGACCGGCAAATTGCGATCCCGGACGCGAGCGCCTGAAGATAGGAAGAATGAATGATCCACCACTGATGAGCTATTCTATCGCAAGTGTATCCGGTTTTTACATTCGAATTAGGCACTCATTGGTGCATCTGCACGGTCAAGATCTGCGTGATTAACATTTTCAATCCCGGAGCAAATTCTCGGGCGCAGCCCGCTGACGATCGCCCGGAACGTTGCCTGGTCGTACCTATACGTTTCTGCTAAACATCCCAGCTCGGAACATGGAGAAAGACTTGGACAGGCCACATGTGAGCCCCAGAGGAGCTCACGGGCCTTTTCTTCGTATCGAGGTGTTGATATGCACACCGGAGCGAGGAAAGCAAGACTTGAGAAAAGACAACATGATCTTCTGTCCTCGACACCGGAGCTCCTCAGATACTTGAAGCCCCTTTGAACTTTCTCTCCTGGACCGGACGAAGGGAGCCTCGCGCTTTGGCACTCGCAGGGCCCTCAGGGTTGACTAAGCAGCGGAGTATCTGGGGAGACGCTCGCGGGCCACACGAAGAGACCACACGGGACACAATTGGCCCGCGGGCCACGATCCCTACCCCCAGGCTCCGAAGTCCACGAAGAGCAGATTCACTACTTCTGCATGATCACCGTATTCCTGATAATTATGCATATGAGGGCGAGCACACCCCTTTCTCGATTGCCTCTCAGCCCGACCCCCTGGGGGCACCCTCCCAATAATGGCTGCCCTCTCATCACCAGGTATCGAATCTATTCTGTGTACGATGGAACAACTGAAAAAAATCGGCTGATTCACAGGAGGGCTCGTTCCGGCCTGCAGCGACTTCTCTCGATTCTTCCATCGTCCTCGCTATACACTGGCGGCGCAGCGCTCGTCCGGAAAATCCCGTCGAATAGAGGTTGCCCTTCTTACAGAAATTCCTAGTGTTCCTGGGTAGAAATTACGGGATGCAAGAGCTCCGCTCCGCAGCGAGCATCGTTGCATCCTCGGTCTCAGGATAACTCGGAGTTCCTCTCGACCCTCTCACTCAGTCTCCTTGTCGCAAACACATTCGAGGAAGAGTTCGAACTGTTTGTGGACATAGCTCATATTCGGTCGAAACGCCCTCTTCTTCTGTACACATGATATAATGTCTCGGAAGCAGTCTTCCCGGACGCTCTCCGAAAGACGAACGATGCGAGAGTCACAAACCTGAAATGATTCATCCAAGTTTTACGTTTCTCCTCCCTATAATTCATTTATGCCGAACCGTTCAGTTTCTTGTGAAAATATCCTGCCGCTCGCCTCGAAAAATTCACCTCTTCTGAGCTTTTCCCCTTCACGTGGTCTCGGATATGTTCCCCTTCACGCGAAGAGTCGTAAACACGGAGACCGGTGAAAATTTCCAGAGCCACCACTCCGAAAGAAAATACATCCGATGCCAAGTCCACGATACCGTTCCTGACTTCGGGCGCCATATAATCCAACGATCCCGCGTAATGTTGTGTCACTTCCGTACTGTCGGTGAACTTCTTGCGGGCCGTTCCGAAATCAGCTGTAAATCGTGGAACCAAAGTCAGAGAGGAGATCATCGCGATTGCCATGGGTTTCCGGATCACGGTATGACGATATCGAAGACGAACTCACCCAGCACAGCGTTCATGTTTTCGTCGAGGAGGATGTTCGCCGGCTTGACATCCCTGTGCTCGACGTTGAAGGAGTGGACGTATTCCAAGCCGGCTGCGACGTCCCTCAGGATTCGGAACCTTAGCGGCCATTCCACGGGCGGCTGCTTCAACAACAGCTCCTGGAGGCTACCGTTTCGCATGTATCTGCAAAGGCGCGACGACGTCAATGGTAGCACGTTAGGGGTCGGATTCTCATTTCAGCGACGGATCCTCCGCGAGTGTCCCAGGATCTCGAACCTACCTCGTGATCAAGCAGAACGATTCACCTTCTCCGAGAGCGATTCCGTAGAGAGAGAGTACATTCGGATGATCGAACGTGTTCAACATTTCGATTTCATTGGCTATCTGCTTGATATCCTGTTTGGAAAATTTCACTGCCATGTCCTCGCCGTCGATTCTAACTTTGTAGACGACACCGAAATTGCCTTCGCCGATTTTAGCTGTGCTCGTGTGCGAGAAATGGTCGGTGGCGGTGTCCATGTCGTTGAAACATATTTGATACACATTCGAGAGACAGGCCGGCACATTAAGGAAATTAGCTGTGCTGACCTCAGATCCCATGAGGACCTGTCCCGATTCCGTAGCAAAATCAAAGGAGATCGACGTTCCCGTGACCTCTCTCATGAGTCGTTGAGCGATCTTGAGCTGTTTGATATCCACCAATACATCGTAGAGGTCCTGGATCCGGGGTCGGTTCCGCCCGGTTGTGGACCAGGTTTTGAGTATTTCCTCGGACGGGCTCTTCACTTTTTTCTCGTCGTTGAGGAGCTGGATGTCCGTGAGTAGGAGGTCGGATGGCCGGTCCGGATGTCTAAGTCGTCCTGCGAGAGCTTCCCATGCGTTGTTGGCGTCTAATTCGTTTGTGATGCTGCTTCTAATCTTCAGGTCGAGGTGACGCAACTCGTTCCCGAAGCTGTTTCGCTCGGGCGCCACGGTTTTCACGCTTCCTGAGAGGCTTCTCACGGACGATGCTGGGTCCACCGAGCCACTCAGTTCTCCGAGTCTTGATCTGAGAATGCTTATCGAAACTTGATTCGGAGGCTGAGACCGAGAAATCGGACTCAGTTTCAGAGTCGACAGCTGACCGGGCGCTGCCGTTTGCGGTTTCGGTGACGCCCTGATGACTTTCTTGATCAGCGATGAGGAGTTGTTGTTCGAGCGAGTAGTCTCATCTCGCATCGAACTTACCACGGGAAAATCCTCGATGTACGAGTCGGAGCCGGATATAATCGGGCCCGATGATTGGGTGGTGCCGGTCGAGTGCTTTTTCCGACGGAAATGTTTTTTCAAGAAACTCATGGCGGAGGCTCCCGGGATTGCTTCTCTGGGCTTTGAGCTTTCTCCTATAGGACACCGAACCTGGAGAGGGAGACCACGATCGACTGAGGAAATATTCATGGGTATAGCGATGTCTTGCACATCTTAGTGGGTCATGCTTGAAAATCGAAAATATGCTCCTCCATACAAGCGGCCATATGGATCTGAAACTCTTTCGAAGGGTGCGTCAAATCCAACCCGTCGCCCCATCACCAACCCAAACCAGATAGGTCATTCGACTCCTGACTGAAGAGTTCTGATGGATCCTTAGATCAGGAACATTATCTCGACCCCAAACGAGACTTCCAGAGCGGACTCCGAAGACAAGAAATTCCCAGCACACCGTGAAGTCTCATCGATGCCACGCTCGCCCGAGGGAGCTTCTTGAGACTGTTGACGATTCTCAAATTCTTTGTGATTATCAGCTGCATTTTCCGCGAAAGAGTGCGAGCTCCTGCGCTAAAATGCTCCGCGAGTGCGGTTCAATCTTTGGAGGAGAGCCTGTGCGTCTCCTCTGGCGCCGCCTAATTTCGCAGTACCCGATATGAGTTCGGGGGGATGATCGAGACCTCCGCCAGAATCTTACTGTCGGCAGGCGGAGTTCCCGAACTCCTGCAACATTTGCGCAGTGAACCCCCTTTATGGATACCCTTGTGCAACGGGTTCGGTTCCTAAGGCCCCGATGCACTCGAAAGCCCGGCGATGATCGTATGAATGACCGATGAGAAACTTGATACGCTCGAGATATCAACAAGAAACTCCTGATGGAACAGAATGCGGTGCATGAGACGCTCAGATCTAGCAGCGACCTATCGCAACCCTAGTCGTTCATCGAGTAGATTGTGAACCCCGGCTCTAACGAGAAGAGGGACTGGTGGAACCTCGGACAGAGCCATCGTCGAAGATGAAGCAGTGGTGCCGTAACTTCGGACTTTCCCATCGCTCCACCGTAGTCATTGGCGAGGATATAATCTGAGAAACTCTTTCGGGGAGCCACATGCACCCGAATTCGGATTCTCTTTCCGAAAGGAACAGGATCTCCGAGTCTCCGAGCGACGATGTGATCCCTTATCAAGAGAATCAAGAGCAGGAGGCGAAAACAGTGGAGCTCCTTACTCATCGAAATAACTTATCGTCAACAGGTGGATTCGAACGTACCTGATATCCCGAGTGGGACGACACCCTTAAGGAATATACATCGCCAAGCCCTTTCTCGCTGACTGAATCAGTTTCCTCTCAGCGCTACTACATAACACATGACAAATGACAATCTATCAGGCAAACATTCGATTGGCACAATCCTCACGAATACCAAGAACTTGTCCGCGCATGCGCAGGACGAACAGACGTGGCGCCAAAAGTCGAACGGACGAGCTCGCCGTCTCGTCGACGCATGCCGTACTTCCAGGGGGCTGAATAATGAAGGATAATTCGGCTGTTCACCGACTCAGCTAGAGTCGAGAGGGACCTCACGCCTTGCGGAGTCGAGCGATTCCCCAGCGGGTTCGTGGAGTGCGATGAAGGTTCCGGGACCGCTTCGGGAGATAGTCTGCCGACGAGTTGCTTTTGTGCTGCGCGGGAAGCTCTATGGATGAGGGGAAGCCTGAGAGCAACACGAGCATTTTCCGACCTTCCTTCGATGTGGGCTCATAATCACGTGAGGCAAAATATCTTCCATCCGAGGAATTTCTGTCCTGAAGGAGAATCTCACTTCCCTCGCGATTTCTTCCCTGCCTGTAAATCCCCCTCGGCGAACCCAACGAACATTCCAGCGGATTTTTTTCAGCTGCCGTGAGGGTCCAAGACATGTCGTGGCCGTAAGAGGCCGCGGTTCAAACGTCCGAGACTGCCTTTCTCAGTTCCCCGACTTTTACCAACGATTAAGAGATCACCCGTGTTTTTCGTTCAGAGCCCCAGCGAGTAGCCGAGAGCTATTTATTTATAGCGGACAAGAAAATAAAGCTGGTCGCGCCAAGGTCCTAAATCGGTGGTAGGGGCGGTTGCTGGTCTCCGGCGGGAATTTTTTCCTCGGGTTTCATTGCTGGGAAGAGCAGCACTTCCTTTATATTATTCGAATTCGTCAAGAACATTACCAAGCGATCGATTCCCAAACCGAAACCACCCGTCGGTGGAAGACCGTATTCGAGCGCAGTGCAGAAATTCTCATCGAGGAACATGGCTTCATCATCGCCCGCGGCTTTGCTCTTCGCCTGTTGCTCAAAGCGTTCTCGCTGGACCACAGGATCGTTCAACTCGGTATAAGCATTGACGACCTCTTTGGTCGCAACGAACAGTTCAAAACGTTCCGTGAGACCTCTGACCGTCCTGTGCCATTTTGACAAGGGACTCATGATGCTCGGATGATCTGTAATGAAGGTCGGGTTGATGCATTTCTCCTCGAGGTATTTGCCGACGAGCTTGTCGAGAAGCCTCGCGGTGGTCCGCGGAGCTCCGCATTCAACTTGATGTTTCAGGCAGAGATCGGAGAGAGCTTTATTGGCTTCAGGCGTCCCGAGTTCTTGGGGTGGCGGCAGGGTTTCACCCATCTCTTTAGCAAGCTCCGTCATTAGATTGAGGCGCTTGAATGGAGGAGTGAAGTCGATCTGAAGCTCGGTCCCGTCTGCCTGCCTATATTCCACTATATATGTGCCTTTGATCCTCTTGACCATCTGCGAAATCATCTGCTCTGTGATCTCCATGAGGTCGTTGTAGTCCGCGTACGCGAGATAGAACTCGCAAGTCGTGAACTCAGGATTGTGGGTTAGGTCGATGCCTTCGTTTCGGAACTGGCGGCCGATTTCGTAGACCCGCTCGAGACCTCCGACGATCAGCTGTTTGAGGTACAGTTCCGGTGCGATTCTCATGTACAGATCCAGCTTGAGGTCGTTGTGATATGTGAGGAAGGGTTTCGCAGTCGCTCCTCCCGGGATCATGTTCATCATCGGTGTCTCCACTTCCAGAAAGCCCATGCCGTCGAGGAATTCGCGGACGAACCTGATGACCTTCGCACGAGTGACGAATTTTTGTCTCGTACTGTCGTTGAGAATAATGTCCAGGTATCGTTGGCGGTACCGAGTTTCCTGGTTCTTGAGACCGAAATGGAGGTGGGGCAACATGTGCAGACACGGCGACAACAACTCCATCCGGATCGGAACAATCGACAGTTCACCTTTTTTGGTCTTGCCCGGATAACCGTATGCACCGATGATATCACCGCGGCGGAGCTTGTCGTTGATTTTGAAGAAAGCTTCCTCACTCTCGTAATACGATAAGTTTGCCATCACTTGAATCTTCACTCCTTCGCCGCGGAGATCGTAGAAGATCAACTTCTGGCCCGACTCCCTTTTGGCATGGCACCGACCAGCCACCGAGACCTTGTGGGCTTCCAAGACCTACGGGACAGAGATAAAAATGATTCGTTTTCATAGAAAACTCGGAGAGCTCCAAAACTGATTCGAAGCGCCTAATCATCTGATCTGTCTGAAACAAACCTGCCCAGGGTCCAGATGCTGGAAGTCGTGGATGAAAGTTTCCAACGACATTGAGACATGGAACTTGTGCGGATAGGGGTGATCTCCCTGTTCTTTGAGTTGAGCTACGGCTGCTGATCGGATTTTGAAGTACTCGTTGGCGTCTAATTCCTCCTCGTTGACCTGAGGTGTATCCTTGGGGACTTTCGGCCGAACGTCCCTCGGTCGGCCATCGGAGGCAGCGGCCGCCGCCGCCGCTGCTGCTGCTGCTGCTTCCTGCTTCTGGAGACGCTCCTTCTCCTTTTGCTCTGCTTTGAGTCTTCGTTTCAATTCGTTCTTCGAAAGTTTATCTGAAATGATCAAAAGAATACATCAGTTTCTCGCCCCACAGAGATTCAAAGCTGCCCTCGAACTCGCGGTCGAGGAGTCGTCGCGTTTCGAACTCTCGCGGAGTATCCGTAGAAGATAAGGGGATGATCTGAACCGTGAAGATCCCAGAAAAAATCCCCTTCTGACCGAAAAATCCGCCGGTAGTCAATAAATCTCAACTAAGCTCTCGAATTCTGCTTCGTCGCAATGGACGTTCCATCGGGCTCGATGGGCCACCCTGATGCTGATCTGGGAGCCGACGTGCATGATAGGATAGGTATATGTAGGTATTGACCGCGCTCCTTTACTCCTCTCTTCCTAATTGATTCATCTCTGCATTCAAGACCAAGGCCCCGAGAGCCGTCGAGATGGCTCAGGAGTGGCATCATTCTCTTCCCCGAATTTCCGGTCTAGGACTCTCGAGAAGAGCATGGGCAAGCACTGGGTGTGCATTCCATAAGAAATACTCTGAAGAGATTAGCGAGCAGATAAACCCTATGGTAACATTCGAAACACTGAGTGAGCCTCTCAAGTAGGTACGCCCTTAGTGGCCTTATAGCAGAGACGCGCTCGGTGATGAATGATAAGGATAAAAATGTCCGACTAGCGATGAATTTACCTTCTCCGCTCATTTTGCCGTCGGCTTCCAGTGGAGGCTGCGAGCTCCACGTGCGATCGAGTAATTTCCACGTCGTCTGCGGACCCCGGTTTCTTCGACACTGCTCAGTGATAGTATCCGAAAGTAACCTACGACTACGGAGTATCAGCGAGCGAAACGTCTTGAATTGCTGAGGAGACCAACCCGCAGGACAAGCCTCTATTCGAATTGAGGTTCTGAAATATGTCACCGACTATGCAGCGATTGTTGTCCACCGGAGGACAGAACGCGCTGAAATGAAGTCTGTTGCCGTTCGAGCGCCTTATTCGGCTTGGCGCGAAATTTCGAATCGAACAGCCTGGCCAGGCCACTTCTCAGAGGTTGGTTCCCGCATCAGCCGAAGCAGTTTCCGGAACCAGTGACCGGGGCAGCGAGCCGTCTGACTGGAAAAAAGCATCCCGCTTGTGGAAGGTGTCACGAATGAATGGATTGAGTAAATCCGGCCTCGAAGAGCGTCCTCCTGGCGACTACATAATTTGATGCACAGAAGTTCTCTCTCTTCCGCGCGTGACCCCGACGGCCATCGCGCGCTACTATAGACGAACATTATCGGATTCGATTCAAAGGACTCCGGCCCCTTAAATCTGGTCCATTTATGCCCGAGTAGGATTGGTTGGGAAATCATAATTCCCATGAAGAGATCCAGGCTAAGTTTCTCGAATTTTATCTGCTGAGCGGAAACGGCCCGAGGCGTACTCTCCTGACGGAAGAACTGTCATTCTTCAATACGGAGACGAATGATCAGATCGATGCTCCGAAGTCCGAGGCGAACAGTCTTGCGAAACCTCTCAACAATTGAGAGATCGAACCTGGAGGCGAAGTGTCTTCCGTGAGACGCGCGCAATGCGCTGGTCAGCCCCGAGGCTCTCCGCGCGTCAATGATGAAGTCACTCACGGAGCTCCGCCTCGTCTGAATGCAGAAACAATACCGCACATGGTAGACATCTGAACCCTCATAGGTCATTCGCGATGAAGAAGTCCGACGGCGCGGAGTGCGTTCCGAGCTTCTTGATCTTGCTCACGGCGAGGAGAATTTTCTGCGTCATTCCCTTCGTTCCAACCAAGTACAGAGATCGCAGCGTGAAGAAAATTTGAGCAGGTTCAGCGAGAAATTCGCGAACCAGAAAACTTATCCTGTCAAGGGGAAAATCTCCCAACGACAGGGAGCGAACCCTCAGATTAAGCGCGGACGAAGCCGGCCTTATTCATCGACATTCTGAAGAACTGGTATTGCTGCCCTAATCCGATTCCTCCGCGAAACGGAAAGGGTTTTCGGAAAGCTACAGTATGAGGGCGGCCTAGCACACGCAGAACCCAACTGAGACTGAGCAAGTCGTCATGTCGATGTGCTGATGCTTAGAGAAGCCAGCTCCGTTCGCTGCCGAGGGAAGAAGACGAAGGGATCACAGCGCGCGAAGTGGTCCAAAATTCTCACCAAATCAACTCCCACACGGTATGGGACGTTTTCTTTCGAGCCGCACGCCAGATGGAGCGCTCTGCGCTGTCATGACCACATTTGGTCATTCCGTTGTGAGTGTTACCGCGGGGGTCCATAGTCCATACGCATCGAATGACTTTTTTCGAGCAGAAACTCTCGCCGACGACTCGAATCCCCTCGTGCATTGAGAATAGGGATCGTCGCGACGAGGGACTTTTCACAAGAGCTCAGATGCACTTCTGATGGAAGAATGGATTCTGTATCCGAGGCCCCGTCTACGGCCGAGCAGCCGGTGAACTCGGATTGAGCGTTTCAAGGTTTGACTGATTTTGCGTTCTATATCACTCCGAGCAAGATTGAAGTACTTCTCCAAGAGCGAATTCCCCTACGGGCTCAGCTTCTCATGCGTGCTATCCATCGAGTTTTCTCTGGGGATCGACGTCGAAACGAGAGGCGTTCTACTTCGTCTCATATGGGCTCTCATCTCACACTTGGAGCGCCGATGTAATTTTTGGATTGAGGAGCCGGCGGGCGATTCGCCCGGCTAAGGATCACAGTGCGCCAACTTACGACTCGCAAGAACGATCGGAACAGATTTGAAGGGTTGACCATGCCCAGGATCGACTTCCGGCGATTCCCTGCCCTACCGAAGACCGGGGAATGTCGTCAGGTTGTCACCAGTGGGGGATCAATCCCCGCATTGACGATATTCTGATTCCGAAGGAGCCAGCATGCTGCTCAGGCTTCCATCGTCGGAAACACTCGAAATCCATTGGCTGCATGTCCGAAATCCGAAATCCTCTGAGATTACCGTCGAGCTGTGGAACAGATCATTTGAGGATTGGGCAGCGTAAAATATCTCTGTTTTCGAGGCATCCATCTCGATAATAATTGACCAAGATACAGAGGCGCACTCTGAATCCGTGGTCTGCTCCGCTATCGGGAGAGTTCATCGCTCCGTTGCGCGTGCAGGAATTTGCAGTAGAGAGCGACCAGAAATTATAGGTGCTTAAGAAAGAACCACTCCACGACCTCTCCACCGCGGGCGATCGATCCTGAAACCTTCCGCATGGAATGAAATTCGGGCAAAGAGCTTCAGGCGTTTCCAAGAGTTTCACGCTCCTCGTTTCAGATGACTTCTTTGAGCTCCGACGTCACGAACGCGGTCTGGCATGCTTATCATTATCATCAACAAATTCTCAAGGGATGTGTCACCCGTAATAGTTTGACGGTGGGTTGAGGGAAGTCCCAGATGAAGCGCGATCAGATCTTCCCTTGCCTGACTGCTTTGACCTTCGGCGTTCTCACTCTCAATATATCTCTTGCAGGGATTGATTTCCCGTATCGGGCAGGTTGTTGGCGCACCTTTGGTGGCCCACACTCTTTCTCTCCAGCAGACACCTCCGATCCATTTCGGTCAACTGATGTGTTTTCTCGAGAGGGAACTATTCGCGCCCTTCCAAGCAACTTGTGATATAAAATCCATCCAAAGGTGGAACAATATCGTTCATAGAATCGTTCAACGAGATACAGGCTCAGGATTCTCCCATCTTCGATGATATATCCACGAAGTCGGGCTTTGGAGACGGAAATGTTCACCCGATTGCCCTTTCCAGGAGTCGGGATCTCATTGAAGAGGCTTGCTGGCATGAATTTTCCCCGGAAGTCATGGGTTCGCGGTCAGATGGTCGCGAGGTACTTCCGGAAAAAGCGATCTATCACATTTTCAGAGTTTTCTGTTTCCTCGCGGACCTCCAGACCGATCCAGTGACGGGTGAAGTGAATGTAATGATGTCTCCTGACGAGGTACGGTGCGAAACCTCAAATCGACTTTTCTCGGAGCTTGGTACAGACGGAGATTCCGACCAATGTTCACCTCAATTCGCTCAAAGACCGTCATCGGTCACGAGGTCTGGACGCTATACAGCGAATCCGATGCTTCCCTCAATAAGAAATTCTCGTCTCCGTAGGCTGACGGATTCTGCCGCTCGTTCGCAGTAGCTCTAGGAGAAGAATGGGATCCGAGCTCGCTAGAGGGTGATCCCTTGCGGAAGCCAATGAGTTTTGAAAACCTCTTGACGTTCCTAGAAAGTCATCTGGCGGGTGGCCAAGATCTGAGGGGCCTGGCAGAAGCCGCTGCAGAGCTGTTCGACATGTTCGTCGGCGACGTAATTAAGAAAGGACCCATCAAACGCCGTATTTTCGGCCTATGGTGGGATTTCGTGATGGTAGTTCGCCCGCACTTTCTACAATTCTACAACAATCGAGGCAAGAAGGTGAGATCCGGTTGGAACTCGCAATTCGACGATGTGGATCTGACGGCTGACTGGTCATGAGTAATCTTTCCATTCATTTCCCCCCAGATGAGCGAATTTCAATTGACGTCTGCCTCGTTTGTGAAGAACGCAGCCCCTTGCGCATCGGCGGCGACTGAATCGATCTCGAACATCCTTCTTTGGCCTACCTCGAGTCAGATATCCAGTCGGGGTCATAAAATTCTAATTCAAACCGAGTCTCACGAGGTATATAACATTATATTCGTAGACTTCTCTCGAACTCGCTGACGCGAAATTCCCCGGACCCCGGCAGCAATCGTTGGTGCTTCTGAGGAATCGAACATTTTCGCAGGCGAACAAGAAATTGATCGAAATCAGTGCTCCTTGCTACAAGTCGAAGCTCCAGTGGATAAGCGCCATTCAGTGTGCGATCGCTCATTCGCACTCGCTGAGAAGATATCAGAGCTATCTCGCCAGTCAAAGGAAAATACAGAGGTATGAGCTTCGGTCGAGAGGTTTCCGCCAGATGGTCCGCGCATTGATTCTACGACAGAACTGCGCCGGAGGGAGCCTTCGAGTATCAGTTTATAAGGTCAATTCAATTTTTTCAATTTATCGGAAGGCGCGAGGAACGTCAGAAAGAGCGAGCAAGGGAACAGGAATGGGAGAGCTCGGTCCGTTCACGAGTCAAGCAGGAAGTTTCTTCGCTCGAGAAGGAAATCGTTTTCTTGAAGCTCAGGGTTGAAGAGGAAACCAAAGCGAAAATCGACGAAGAAATCGTTCGCGGGTAAGCCGCCTGCGGGAGCATCGCTTTCGCAGAGTGCACAATCCTATGCTGCCAGGAGATGCTTGAAGGGATTTGGCATGAAAAATTTCGCGTGATGTGGTCGAGCTCGAGGGGTCTCGAGGTCGATGGCTAAGTACGTGTTTTCCGTTTGCAGAGCGCAATCGCGACTCCTGCTGGAGGAATGGGACAAAATCGAAAAACTCCAACAAGAGCTTGAAGCGACGAAGTCGGAGTTGAAACGACTCAAATGTGAGACCGTTTCTCATAGCAGGTCCCAGACCCAGAGAGCGCCGCCACTCTCCCGAGCGAAATCGTGGTCGAATCTGAGCGAACCTGGCAACGCATGAAGATTCGGATGCTGCATCGCGAAGGGTTCTTGGCTTGTGCAAACACCTGAGCCGCGAGATCAATGGGCTTCATCCGGAGCTGTTTCCATGAGTCAGAGGACGAACTTATTCTCCGGCTTGTGAAACGACTTCCCCTTCTCGCGTGCTCTGTGCAGCTCCGGAGGAGTTCTCGTTCGCTTGCCATTTCTGCCGCCATCCGCCCAAAGTGCGCCGTATTTCCAGAGGGTCCGAGAATCTTCCTCATTGCTGGGATTCCGAGGAATTCTGCGAGACTTGACCAATGGAGAGAGCTTTAACCCTGGGGATTCTCTGGCAAAGTAGTGATCGCTTCAGGTCATTCGGGCAGCGGATCTTAAGGAGGCCCGGTTCTGGTACCTGAAGACAGTTTGCCGGCGATTTTCGCTCCTCTCAGACGAATGTGAAAATCCGGATGACAATGGGTGACATATATATGATGAAGGATAATAAATTCGGAGAGCAGTATGCATGATGCCCGGGAGGTCCGTGTTGTAGGAAAATGAGCCGCGGTTCCAGCGCCTATCATGGTCACGTCTTAAGAGAAGCCAAATCGGCCCGCATTCCCGTATATTCTTCCAGGTATAAATGGACCCACGAATCATGCAGCTCAATGACTAAAGATGGCCTCTATCCAAAAATGTTGGAAACGCACCATCCCGGTGGTCTCTTTTCCCTACGCGTACGATGCGCGGGACAAATCGCCCACCAGACTCAGGGGATCGTGGCTGTAGCCAGACACGACAGCGGTCGCAGGGGAGAAGGAGAAAGTGGCGGGAACACCCACGAACTCGATGGTCGACGAGACGATTTCGTAGGGTTGCAATCGGAATCACTGAGTGAGAGGAGGAACGGGGCTCGGGTACCCGGCATTGGGTCAGAGTCTTCGAGGGAAATCGAAAGGCTCGGACTCCGAACAGAGTGAGTCACATGAAGGATTCACTCCGATCGGACGAAGGACGACGTCCGAACCGCCGGCACCGACCTCGACGAGGGCATTGGCCAATGCTTGACAGAAGGAGCCATCGGCAACCGTCCACGGCATTCCGAAGGACTCCGTGTTAGATCTTAGATCTTAAAGCACTGTGATCTCCAGTGTGCCCGCCGTTTCTCGAGACGCTCGGGCTATGGTTGACAGAATTAGTCGGGCCTGCTTCCATGGCTGCCCGGCCGAAGCTTCTATGCCGCGCGAAAGCCCTACTGGCAGCTGCAGCAGCGAGCTGCTGTGAGGAACGGAGAGGAGGAGATAATCCATCGTTCTGGCCACGGCCGCCTGTTTTCTCTACGATGTCACTTGTCCGGGACAGGATGTTGCCGCTACTCTACCTGGCCTCAGGAGCCGCTGTTGCGGTTTTCCTCTACCGATACTTATTTTCGAAGAAGGATGTGAAGTTCCTCGAAGACCCCGACGTGAAGTACTCCGTGCCCCTGTTGGAGAAGAAGGAGTTGAGTCACGATACGAGACTTTTCCGCTTCAAATTGCCGACCGAGAACCACAGACTCGGCTTACCGGTCGGCCAGCATATCAATCTTATCACTAGGGTGAGTTAGACACATCCATCCCGTTCCCTTTACCACAGTGACCTCACGTGTCTATTTTCATAAACAAAGTCGGCCGGTTCCGGCGTGGGTGCAGAGGGAACACGTGAGGACATCGCTCACGAATTCTCGCCTTCTGTCGGGGCTTCGGAGGTTCAGCGATGACGATCAATAGCAATGACCAATCTGAATGTCCCGCGTTGCAAGGACTGCTATCGGGACTGCTTTTTCGATCGTGTCAAGAACTTGGTCAAGGTTGTTTGGCAATAGTCCGTCCAATATATGTACACGAGGGTAAAGTCTGAATTGCGAGATATTAGACGGGGATAAATATGGCGAACTCCTTCCACTTGCGAAATGTTATCGCAGTCCCAAAGGATTAGGTATTTTAATTGAAGTCAGTCCCCTCAACACCTGTCAGAGGGGAACCACGAGATCCGCATTCTGGGAAGCTGCTCCGGCTCATCAGGGGTGCTGAGCCGAAAAGGGAACCGCTCCGAACGAGGAAACCGTATGCTACATAGGAGGAAGCAGTGGTTCTGGAACATTCATTCAAGACTTAGAATCCATTCATTCTTCACGGGTACAGACGCTCGTTTTCCGGAAAATATATTCAGGGCTTCCCGATTCGGTTCGCATGAAGGAAAGGCGGATCCAACGCTCTCTGTGGGACTCTTTGTGCAGAGGCAGAATCAATAGGACATTCCGTTCAGGACATTGGAAGTCCTGGACTTAATCGGATGGACTTTCTTAAGTGATGGGTCGCGAGGATCAGGGAGCTAACAACTCGGTGTGTGCTTAAAGCCTTATCCAGGTGCGAGCGAGCAAGCGAGAGTGGGATCGCTCAGTCAGGCTGGGAGAACGAAAAATATTCTGAGCACCCTGACGCTTCAGCGGAAAGTTCACCTGCACCTGTTCGTTCTCCTCATCGTTTTCGATTTCACTTGCCGTGAGCAGCTCTCACATGAATCCTGGCGATCTCTAATGCCTATCGCCATGGGTTCACGCTTGGATTGTTCGACTACGAACGATCCGAAATAGAATTTCCCTTTCCATCCCTGTCGGTGGCTTGTGATTGGCAGGGACAATGTTCCCTTCCGCAGCTCAAGCTGGGAAAGATTTACGAAAGTTTAGGATGATATCCGCTCGTGATTTATGAGGCTCGAGAGCTCCAGACGAAGAGCGCGGCTCTTTCCCTGCCCCCGGACTTCAGAAGGACCCGGCGCCGGCGTTCAGATGAGACTCGGAATTTTCTTCGGAGATTTCAAATCGACTGAACTTTTTTCTGTTCCAGATCAACGACGAGCTGGTCATCAGAGCATACACACCGGTCTCGTCCGATGATGACCTCGGATACTTCGATCTCGTCATCAAAGTCTACTTCAAGAACACGCACCCGAAGTTTCCCGATGGCGGGAAAATGACTCAGCACCTCGAGAGCATGAAGATCGGAGATTGCATCGATGTCCGAGGTCCCAACGGCTTGCTTCAATACAACGGTTTTGGAAATTTCCGCATCAAGAGTAATAAGAAAGACGTCGGTAACGTCAAGTTCGCCTCAAAGGTCAGTCCCCTGAATTCATGAATGGACATGCGGCCCGTCGCGAACTCTATGGATTGTCTCCCTCTTCATGGTTTGGGCTCGAGTACGTATGTGCTAACCCGTTTCCAGGTCGGCATGATCGCTGGCGGTTCTGGACTCACTCCGATGTACCAGCTGATCAAGCAGGTTCTCAAAACTGAGGGCGATAAGACGGAACTTTCGCTCATCTACGCCAACCAGTCACCGGATGACATCCTATGTAGGGAAGATCTCGAATCGTGGGCGAGCAAGTATCCTGAGAGGTTCAAACTCTACTACACGGTCGACAGGGCCGCCGACAATTGGACCGGTGGCGTTGGGTTCGTTAACGCCGACATGATCAAAGATCATCTCCCAGCACCGAGCGATAATACGCTAGTTCTCATGTGCGGTCCACCCCCAATGATCAAGTTCGCGTGTATGCCGAATTTGGACACGCTTGGATACTCGGCTCAATCTCGATTCGCCTATTGATGACACACTGTCCCAAACGCCAAAATGTCCTCTGGGACTGCCAACATAAGGAATCCATTAAATTGAGGACGAAGAATATTCCCGTCTGTTCTCGACGACACCGCGGTATTGAAACAAGATCCGCCTGTTATGTAAGGGGAGGGATGAACTGGGAACTCCTGTGTCTGTAGAGAAACTAGAGCTGCAATATTAGCTTAGAGCTTGGAGAGACGCACCCATTCCCGCAAGGAAATACTGAAGGAGCGTGTCGAGGTCAGTTAAACAGCTATCGTTCCTCTTGTCGTTGACATCTCGATTCCCCCGAGATACAAGATTGTTCCTCCGATTTGGATTCTGTGAATTAAGGGTTTTTGATAGTTTTCCGGCGTTGAGGTTGAGGAGTATCCTTGGATTGACAGACGTTGGTTTTCTGATTGTTTAATAAGGATTTCACTGTACCAACCCGGATCAAGCGTTTTTCTTTCGACCAAGAGAGAGAGAGAGTTTTTTCTCAACCGTTATTGAGAGTCTCAGAATGTCGACCCTTGATTATTCTACACCCGAGACCAAGCCCCATGAAGATTTGCTTCCATGCAATGAGGGGGTAGTCGTCATCTAGCCATTTAATCGGTTTCAGGGAATCGATAAGGTAGCGTGTTTCCTCGGAACTCTCACGGGAGTTTCGCCTTCGACGTGGAATGTGCTCCGTATACGGCAAGAGACGATTCTTCGGCGGACTCAGGAACTCCGAGCCCTTTCGGATTGCATCGCAGATTGGCTATAGCCTGGGAAGCTTCGAATCACACTTTCGATTGGAGATATCGCGGACAGAGCTTTTGAATGACCTCCAGAATATCCGATGAAATCCCTCATGGTGTGTTTCCGTGTGTTTTCGATAGAGCAAAGCTTTCACAGGCAGACGCAGATTATCCGAAAGATACCGTCAAGCATTATAAAACCATCCTCCTCTGAGAAGCTGAAGCCTACTTCGACATGAGGTTCCTCGAAATTGGAGTTATAGATGGAGCGCATCTGGAATGAAGAGCTACATACCGTCCAACAGACAGCCGAGCGCAGTCTCGGTCGGATGAAGGAATTGAGACGGCATACATCATTCCGCTCGCCCCATTCGAGAGACCCCCAAGCGACCAATTGAATCCGACAGCCACCCCTGGTCCCGGATCTAGATGGTATGGATGGTAGCCGCATGGGAGCTCCCTCATTCGCGAGATTTCAGGATGGGAGAACTATGCGATGGGAGCTCGGAATGGGGTCGTCGAATGAGGATCTCCGAGGAGATCATTTGTCCTGCGACGTTGTCCATAATATCTTTCTCGAAGGAACCATAACCGGAGCGAGACTCGGGAATTCTTCTCTTCGTATGGCCGCTCCCCCCATGATATTTTCCTGATCCGATACTTTCATTCATTGAATTGGGTGGGTTCGTGTAGAGAACGGTCGAAAGCGAGCGCCCGTCTTCAATGACATGTAATCCGAGCGGCCGACGGGCTGACTCTGACATCACTGAGGTGCATGGAGCGCGCCGCATGGCCTGCGTGGGCAGAGTCCGGGTCTCTCCCAAAACCTGAGAGAAGAAAAATGCGTCAATTGAAACCGGCCTAGCATTTGAAGAACCACTTGTCGGCAGAGAACCCGCGTGGACAGCTGGAGTCCCAGCAGTCGGCGCGGCCCTCTCCCGGCGTGAGGGCCGCCCGCTTCGGAATCATCGAAGACAACCAAGATGGCGGCCCCCAGTGATTTGTTTTGCTCCGGCAGTTCCAGGTTCCAGATGTATATGTTGGAAATTCGTCAAAAGATAAACAATCGGTGTGCGGCCGAAAAGCCTCCGATTTCATGAATCTCTTGTGGAAAAGACACGCCGACCCTTGCTCTGAACTATCTCTGATCGTGTGATACAGTTTGGGAGTGGCATACGCAGTGGAGACTGCCGCAGAGACAGAACAAATGGGTGAGTACCAGTCGTTGGTCGGAAGATCATTTTCTTTCCTCTTTTCGTCGAGAGCCGATCCGGGGATTTGGGGAATCCAACGAGTAAGATTTAGTTTGGGAGACAATCCTCAGCGCCGGACGTTTGCATTCAGTTTCCTTGGTGACACTTCCGCACTCGGAGCAGGCGGTAGGTGGCGGAGTCGGCTTCTGTCAAAATGATGTCAGAAGTTTGCCTCCGAAACGTGGACAGAAAACAACGACCTCACCGTCACCCAGTACAAGATGCGGTTCCCGTTTCTGTGGGCGGCGGACCGAGGTACTGTCAACTAAGGTCAACTCCTGTAGACGGAGTCCATAGAAGGGAGTTGTGACTCGGCCCGCCCAATCGACCGGTCGACTCCGCTGTCGACAGCAGCTCCTCTGGGACGCTCAGAGAGCTCGAGTTTGTTCCCAAATATGTAGAACGAACTTCTTTGGAAGAGCCATCCCGCGTTGCGAGTCGTCATTTGAGAAATAATCCGTTCACGCTGCCTGAGCTCTGACCGCTTGCGAACAGGGACAGCCCCGAGCCAATTAGACGGCAAAAGCGGACACTATGGGTAACGACGCCTCGCCGCTTGACTCTCTACGGTCGGAGTTCCAGGAGACTCGATTCCAACGGTCCACGTTTTTCGTAGCTTGACATTTTCTCCTTTATATTGCGCTTCTCCTCCGGAACCAGGGTTGAGTCAGCCTCCGCGAAGTCCGGTGACGAATACGGGCTTCCCTTCAATCCTGGTCCGAATTCGGAGGTAGAAGTAAATATTTGGACGGTGTTCTTGTTGTTATTTCCTGTACATATCAATCGTTATCACGTATTCTGGGGTCTATCGGATGATACCGGAACCCAGGGAATTTCCTTCTCTCGGCGAGAGCTATAGTGGGTCTGAAACCGCTTCCCCGAGCGAAACCAGAAAGCTCGCGGATTCCACTGCCTCTTCTGCTGGGACGGTGTATCCGGTGGCTCCTGGAGCGGGAAGAGCGCCGGGAGAGGAACATCCAGTAATTGTCAATTTGATTTAATCGGACCCGAACCCAGCTCCCACGTAACTTCTCGTTGCATCTGACGGCGGCACTGATTCAATCTGACTTTAGACCTACAATGTTTGAGTTATCTGTCGTTCTACCCTTCCCAGCACATTGCCGCGACGAGAGTCTGAAAAGCGCTATCATCGCGGCAAAATGACGCACGCAGCTTTAATACGTTCGACCAATCGGCTCGGAACGTCATGCCTCGACAGAATTGTTGCCTGCTGGGAAAGTAGACGTCATGAATGCTGCTGCGAGGAGATTTAGTTCTCCTGCACTCGGTGAAATCACGCATCATTTCGAATTGACAAAATCGCTCCGGAGCTCGACCAAGCGAAACCGAGATATTTCTGATCGTATCCGCCCGAGCTGAACGCTCGAATTGCACACCTGAGGAGAGATCCTCGCGTTGGGATATGCCCGTCGAGGACTTTCATGAGCTCAGGTGTTTCCGGCCCTAGGGACAGTGTATTCAGTCAATCTGACAGAGAGCTTCTTTGTTGACTTTCCTGCCGTCAGAGATTCCGTCGCACAAATATGAGCCGGCGCTCCTCAGATCACTGGCCTCAGCATCGATTTTGGGGAGAGAACGGTTCTCGAGTTGCCACGGACTTCATTTCACAATCATGAATCGACCCTGTCGGTGAAGCTCTCCCTAGAAGGGTCAGAGCTCGATCCGAGATGCTGAGTTCCGAGAAGTTCGTGAGGAACAGGACTTCTTATCAACCTCGATTTTGAATTTGCTGTTCAGTGCATCGACTGCGGAGATGGGCAAATCCAACAAACGCAGAGCTGCGGGACGTCTGCTTATCGACACCTTCGCTCTCATTAACGTTCCATTCTTTCGACGGTATGTTTTCCATATATCAGGACCTGTCTGGATCCGTTTACGCCCGGCAGCATCGACCGCTTCCTCGATCGGGAACGGATTTCTGACCGTGATTCTAGTGACGGGGGTAAACGAGATCTTTTGGCAACGAATTCGATCGTGTACACCTGGATGCTCAGCCCTCGGTACAGTGAGGCGATGGGATCGGGGCCAGATCTCGAGTTCGGCGGGTCAAGATTCTGTTCGATTGAATTCGGTGCAGAACTAGCTCTTTCCGCGAACGGAGCTGCGATCACCCCACATTCTCAATGTGATTCTCTTATTTATCCAGCGGTGGCCGTGCCCGAGGACAACAACAGCTTGTCTGGCAGAGCTGGTATCAAGCTTGACAGTCAAAACGTGCGAGATCTCTCGCCTTTGTTGGTAGGAGGGACAGACGCACAGTTTCAGGAGAAACCTCCGAGGAAGCGCGAAAGATCTTCGTAATTCAATATCCTTCCTTATCTGAGGATTTCTGAATAGATCAGCTCGTAAAATACAATTGATCCTCTATCGATGCGTCCCACTCCACTGGAGCGAGGACCTCTGCACTTTGTTTTCGAGAATGATAATGATAATAATAATCAATCACATAGTGCGTCGAAGCTCAGGGCATGTCCTTTCGACAGAGTCAGGACTAAGAATGATCGAATCCTTACGGGCGGTCTGGAGCGACGCGAACACTCTTAGCACGGCCCGAGAGCTCGTATCCCGAGGTTTCGACGACGCTCAGAATCACGTTCATTTCCTGTTGAAAAGATTCATTCGTTTCCTTCATTTTCCACCTGTTCATCACTCATTCCTTTGAATTCGAGTAGAAGAAGTCAGCGCTCAATGCAACCTCGGCTGAATTCGAGTTCGATTGAATGCTTCCGCCTTGCCTTCCGAGGGGGGTCCTTCGAAAGACGGCACTCATACTATGCTGATGGGAGTCTCGAACTTACGTTTCGAGAACGGCTCGCCGCAGATTTGGATCGGACTGAGCTGGCGTGCTTATGTTCCGCAAGGTGAATTCACACGCTGAATGGCTACAGGGTACGCCGGAGGCTGCGAGCAGCTGCTATTTCTCCAATGAGCCTGAAATGCGACTGATTCGCTGACGGCAGTGTCGTCTATGCGGAAGCTCGACGCGATCACTGGAATATCCAGCTCTTTTTTTCTACCCCTTTCGGAATCGATTCGATAGTGAGATTTGTGCCTTCCGTCGCTAGTTGAGCTCAATTATGTCGATATTCTACAGAAACAAGCAGTCCACCCGGATAAGCGACGATGCCGAACCTCTACTTCAACAGTCGAGTTTTCGGTGAGTTTGCTTCCCGATTTTCGCTGCCAAGCCCCCCCTGATCCTGGAGACTTGAGGCCTCTCGGAGTTCGAAGAGCGGATGGAGCGCGCTTCTATCATATCGTGTGGGGTTTTCCACGCTGGATAAACTAAGTTAGCGGAGAAATATCCGCGTGAGAACAGTGTGAAATTGCATAAGTTCGAGAGTACTGTGTCCTACAGTGGCCGTGCCAGACATTTTTTATTGGGATGCTGAAGATTTGAGTTCGGAACGGTGAGGGACGCGGTCGAAACCGTCTCGCAGAAAACATAAGCGTATGACATGCAACCCCACGAAGCTCGGGGGATACTGCTTATGATTTTTTCTGAGAGATCTCCCCACCCACATGAAAATCGAGTAATCTTCAAAGTCGGGACGCTAGACGTCCTGATTTCTAGCACCGGTCTCTCGTGTGAACACGCATGCGAACTCGTTGCCTTCATCCTAGATCGTGCTCATGGTTCTTGCAATGACGGAGGAATAATCACGACCTGGAACGTGACTTGCGTTCACCGAACGATGGCTGTCCAAGGCCTCAATCGGACCTTGGGGTACCCTAGTCAGAATGCGAGGTTTTATGACGGTGGCTTTTTGCCCCTTCTCGGGCGTTAAATATCTTCGTAGCGGGATCTCCCTCATTCCCGACGGGTACCTAGTCTCCAGAGTCCTGTCGGGATATTCATCACTATTCCCGAGCAGGAGGCGCTGGAATGAGCGATACAGAAGACAGAAATTGATCATTGCTCCTTCCGGGGTTTCCCGTAGGCGCATTGGGGTAACCTCCGGAGTCGGAGAGTCTCCACCAAAATGAGGAAGTTCTTTACGTTCTCACGGGCAGTCCACTAGTACCAGTTCTCCGATGAGCGCGATTCCGAGCCTCTATGCAGAGTTTCGGAGTACCGGATGGGGTTGCATAGATCCACGCCAAGTACCTAATCCGATCGATTTGTGAGGATCCTTATCTTTGTCGACCATCGTACATCTGGCCGTAGGGAATTCCATTGAGCTAGGAGATCACGTAGATTGCGGAATCAAAGCTCTCGCTCAGTACATCGACTCTCCTCGCTTCCCACGGGAATCTTAGCTCGTATTCCAACTTTCCATGGGGAATTATGCATTATCGTGTCCGACTTCAGCGTATATGTTCTCGATCGTTCCCGCGACTTGGTGTCTCTTGGTGCTCGTCCGAGTTATGACCCCTCGCCATACTTGAAAACTTATTTGTCCCCCCTCCCCTTCCCGGGACTAGATGGCAGGAATCCAGTCCCGACTAGAGAGAATGAGACGGGCGCCGATGGGGATCACGAGACGAAGAGCAAAACACACGAATGGCGGCGGCGGAATCATCATCGAAGCGAGAATCGTGAGAGGGCCTAGTCTGGAAAAAACTCGGGGCGGAGTCCCCGTTACGGAATGGCACAAAATTCTGCGACAGCTGTGAGCGGTAGTCCACGTCATTGTCGCGATGAGGAACATCTGTAGGTCGGATGCCTGCCACGGCTGATAGAGCCGGTCAACGCCATCGAGAGTGTTCGAACGGCATCTCCAAGCTCTTCTGAGATTCCGCGAAGACTCGTGAATCCCATCGCTGTGGCTCCGTGCGCGAAACTCCCCCCGGATGAAATAAGTCGCGTTACGCGGGCGCCATAGAAGCAGACGCCTTCGATAGGGGTTCGGTGCTGTTGCTGCGGGTTCTGACTCCGTGGGCCGGTTGGGGCTCCGATTGGTGCCACGTATCCCACCCAGTGAAGCTATTTTGTCGAGTCGGCAGCCCTCTGCGGGCGGACGCTGGGCGAGATGACCGTCGGAGTTCGGCAGAGGAAAGATCGCTTGCTCGAGGTTGATGTCTTCGATCCTCATGCGTGAGTTCGTTTTCCGCCTTGCTTTAAGCCCAGGATTCTCGTAGTTTTGAGAGTTCCGGGCAGAATGTGGTGAAGAAAAATCAGGAAGTTGTGAACGTCCTTCAGCGTACATCCGATGGATGTCATCCATTGACCTTGAGTAACTCCCGGCGGACGATGTCAGTCGAGGTGGTCGGTGTAATGATTCAGACTCATCCGAAGATTACCAATGAAGTGTATTTTCGTGTAGCAACACTCTCATCCAAACAAATTTGCATACACGTCGACGATTCTGAGCAGAGGCGCGAATCGGGGCCGGGCAGGGATGGGATGCCTTCTGTCGTCGAGTTCCGTCCTAACAGTCAATAAGTCACAGAGATCTCTGGGTGACTTGTCGAGTCAGGACAGAAAAGTTTATGAAAGCACCCGCAGATGGCACGAAACCCGATCGCTCCAAGTCAGTCGATCGGACCGGCATCTATCGTGTCCCCTCCTCGTGAGACAGACTTCAGATTTCAAGAGGGCGTTGTCGACAACCTATTCGATATGTCGCGGCGAATCCTTCGGAACATAGGAATAATAGATACGGAGACTACAAGACGAGGTTCGGGGTTTTCATCGTGTATATTATGCAATTACAGAGTGCATTCTATGTCCAGATCCGGCGACTCAGACTCCTTAGTCAAGCTCTCCCTTCCGCTGTACGAGCACAAGATGGGGCTTCGACAACAGCTCGAAGCTCTATTGTACAAAGACTATGTGATTCGAAAGTTGAAACGGCACTACATCGCCTCCTTCCTCGAGATCCTTCTCCCCATCTCACTCATAGGTGAGTCTTTTCATCATTATACCTATCTATATGTATGATTGCTTACGGTGAGGCCCGCGAAGGAGCGCGTACCCGATGAGGCACTACCGCGTGCAACAGGTTTTTTCTCGATCGAGAGTGATTTTTTCCGCAGCAGTCGACTGCCGAATCTGAAGCCATCGTTGCTATTTCAGCATTGGTTGTGTTCCTGAAATCACAGACCGCGAGGACACAAGTCGACGTCGCTCCTCAATGGCAGGGTCCGGATGTCTACGAAGGGATTGGACCATACGGAGCGAAGGACTTATTTTTTTATCGATTCAACGTGGAGCCCAAGAAAGAACAGCAACTCTTCCGAGTGCTGCAGAAAGAATCAGCGACCATAGTCTATTCGCCAAATAATCCCTATACAGATGAACTGATGCAAGCCTTCGTCAGGGAGAACGCCACAAGAGGTTTGTTGTCGAGTCATGGCATGGCTTTCTTCGACGATAGCAGGACGAGCAGGGAGACCATTCGGACGGATTCCTTCTTTTTCCTTCCAGAGATTCGGAGTTTCCCTGATGAAAGTTCAATGAACGATTATCTAGGGATCAATACGACGGCTGTAGAGCTAGCTATTGTGTTCGACGACGTACAGAAAGCCGGTTTTCTGGGCTACACTTTGAGATTCAACAGTTCTCGATATCATTTTCACACGAACAAGCACTTCAATGACCACGATATGCGTCCGCGGTCGAGCTCCGTCTCATTCGAAGAAAAGCATTTGCTGTGGCCTGTGATGAATATACTGTTTGAGAAACATCTGAGTTTCCACCAGCTAGAGAACAGAACAGGAGACATACCGATCTCGCCGAGAATGAGGTTATTCCCAACGCCAAGGTCAGTTTGTCACCTCCCAGCAGAGCGTGCTGTGGAGCGATGAGACTGCTCCCTCCGGAGGCTATGAATACCTCCTAACATATGAAATGCATCGACCGCAGGTACGCGCGGGACGTGTCGTTGGCGACGGTATCACAATTTATCCCCACCCTTCTTTCGGTGGGCTGTATATTTTTTGTCGTTTTCTTCTGCAAGCAAATCATCAGCGACAAGCAGAGCAGAGTTCGGGTGAGTGCAAAGAGCCAGGGCCTGACACCTCAAGGCGTAACATCGTCCCAATCGTACGAGAATCAACGAGCATTCGGACTTATACTAACCTCCAGGATTCGGCTTTTCTTCTTCACAGGAGCTCCTCCGGATGATGGGTCTCTCCGACATTGTTTATTGGTTGAATCTCTTCTGTGTGGGCGGAATCACCCTGGGAATAGTGACCTGTATAGCAACTTTTTGCTTCAGCTACAGTTTCGACGGTGTTCGAGTCTTGACGCACTCGAGTCCTCTTGTTGTTTTTATTGTTTTATTCGTGTTCAGCGTGAGCGCCATCCTGCAGAACCTGCTGATCACGGTCCTGCTGAACTCACGTAAGAGCGGAAACACCATTTTCAGACAGAGAGCGATTAGCAGAGGGTTGGAAGAGCCGCCAATGGGCCTCCAATCCGGCTCTTCGACATCTCGAATCTCATGCGCTCACCCACTTTTTCCTTTCTGGATTTCCAGCTTCACTGGGAGCTATGCTGTCGATGCTGGCCTGGTTCATGTCGATGCTCGTGGCGTCGGTCTGGATGGATCCTGAAAACGGCAAGAGATATCACTTGCTGACTTCCGATCAGAAACTGTGGTCCTCCATGCTTCCTTGTAGCGGTCTCTACTGGTGTTTCAAACTCATCACGTTCTGGGAAGAAGCAGCGGAAGGCGCCCATCTGGGCAATCTCGCCAAAATCGCGAGAGCTGGGGACAATGTCACCTTGCTCGGCATCCTCTCGATGATGGTGGCATCGTGGTTCGTATACGCGTTCCTCATCTTCTATCTGGACGCAACGATTCCCTGGCAGTACGGTATGCCCCGAAGTCCATTCTTCCTGCTGATGAAGTCCTACTGGTTCCCCTCGTGCGCGAAGGATCTCGATACGGTTTCAACGAGACATTTGATCAATCGAGAATCTAGCGGCAAAGACACGGCGATGTTCGAGAAACCGCCGCCGAATTCAGGAGATCCGGTTGTGGTTCTCAGGGACGTCACGCAGGTGTTCGGGCCGAAGAAAGCCGTTGATAACCTCTCGCTCGAACTGTACCGGGACCAAATAACCGTAATACTCGGCCACAACGGGGCTGGAAAAACCACGACAATGAACATTCTAACTGGACTATTCCCTCCAACCGCGGGGGAAATGTTCATCAACGGCTACAGTGTGAGGGAGAACACGAAGCGGGCCCGCCAGGGAATCGGCCTCTGTCCGCAACACAACGTGCTGTTCGATGAGCTCACGGTGAATGAACATCTGTGGTTCTTCGCTAAAATAAAAGGAGCACCCTCAAATGAAATCGAGACCGAGATCGTTCAGCTCCTGGAGAAATTCAGCCTGACGCCGAAACGATATACGATGGCATCCGGCTTATCCGGAGGAATGAAGCGGAAGCTCTGCATGGCCAATGCCATGGTCGGGGGCAGCAATGTGAGTGATGAGAAGATATTCGATAATTAGAATCCACTCGGAGCGCGTTTATTTGTGGACGGCAATTCCAAGATCCCGAGGTTCCGAGATAATCGCAGAAAATTATCGCTCGCTCTCCGTCGTCTAGATCTTGATTCTCGATGAACCCACCGCCGGCATGGATCCGCAAGCTCGACGCGGCGTGTGGACAATCCTTCAAGAGGTGAGTCGAGAGACTTCCTGCTATCAGTGCCTCCAAAAAGGAATTTCATATCCTGGCGAGCCTTGTCAGCAATGGAAAATTCTCCGTAACACAGGTGCGGAGGAGTCGGACAGTTTTGCTGACCACTCACTACATGGAGGAGGCAGATGTTCTTGGGGACCGTATCGCTTTCCTGGCGGCCGGCAAGTTGAAATGCGCGGGCTCGCCTATGTTCTTGAAGAAAATGTGCGGTGAGCTATTCAATGAGTCTTCCGGTGGTATGCTCGTCATTCAAGTTATTGGGGGAATCTCGGGAAGGTATCACAGGAAGAATGAATTCCGGTTATCTCTTGCCTTCAGAAACCGGATATAACATGCGGTGCGCTAAGGTGAACCCCGAGATGCGGCCCTCCAACCTCATGGGAATCATCGACCGTTATCTCGGCGAGAACCAAGCTTTCCTGTCCACTGATCTCGGCTTGGAGTTCTGCGTCAATTTAGGATTCCCCGAAACCAGTTCGCTGATCTCACTCTTCCGCTACATCGAAGACAACAAAGTCCAACTCGGTGTGCGTGTTCAAGCTCTCGTCCATGAGATTATTAATCCCGGTCCCTTTCCGACATCAGAAGATCCATAATAATTGATGACTTACCACTTCGAAATTCCCGATTTCCGCATCACGACCGTGAAATTATTCGCGCTTTTCGAATTTCCAGATCGCCAGTCTCGGAGTTTCAGTGACCACGATGGAGGACGTTTTCCTCAAAGTCGGGGAGATGGACGAAATCGACAGTCCGATTCAAGAACTGCAGCCGAAAGGTCTGGCTGCTCTGGAGATATCAGGTGAGACACTATCGACTTGATTATTTCGATACTCTCCAATCGGAAGCTTCGTTTATCGACGGAAAGCCATATGAACTAGAAGAACACGAAGCAGCTCCCAGCACGCTTTGATCCCCAGTCAGATACGTCACTCTCTGATTCTGTGGTCGCTCGGCACAATCTCTCATTCGGGAGCGCGAAGAGCTCAGTTCGGGAAGGACCCCTCCGGAGTTGTGACCGATACGTCTAGCGCTTGGCGGAAAATGTCTCTCCCGAGAACGTCTCGTCTTCGCTTCTGTAGTTTCGTTCCTTAATCAATCCGATCCTATGAGGACCTAGAAATCTAATCAATGAGTGATCGATTGGCTAAAATAACTAACAAGAAGTGTCTTTAGAGCGTTACCCATTGATGAAATACTCCACGGCACGCAATTCAGGCGAGTTCCGAGTCCTGCACTGACTGAGAGCCATTCCTCTGCGGAATGTCAGCCTAGACCTTTTCTGAGGTCATGCAAGGCGCCGCTTTCCTGCCTGCTCTCCTTAGCTGCATTCAGGCGCACTCGTCGTATCACTTTCAAACGTCGAACATTATTCGTTACCCTCATTGGAGGCACGGAAGATAGCTCCGCTTGCTCGATCGAAAATCGCTGGCCGATAATCGCGGGGGTTTCCCTCCAGGGGCGCGCACGGGAATTTTTTTTTGGGGGGCAACTACAGTCTTGGAGGGGGCCAGACGACCAAGAGTGATGACGCGCCTCCTCGGGGTCCATACTCTAGCATTGAAGCCGAAGAATTTTGGAAGGGGCCATGGCCCCCTTTTCCACCGCCCCTTGTGCGCGCCTCTGTTTCTCTCGACAGTGATTCGGCACCAATCGTTTTCGCTGATGCTCCCCGCGGTGCCATGCTTGCTTGAACTCCCCAGTCGTAGGTCCGACGCGAGATTTCTTACCGATCTAATCGATCCCCAACCTCTTCGCTACAGAACGCTTCCCGTCATTCACTCGAGTCCGTGGGGCGACTCTGTGGAGGAACCAATTTTGTGCTCTCTTGATGAAGAGAGTCAATGCGATCAAGAGACAATGGTTTATGCCGATCTTCATGGTTCTACTCCCTGTTGTCCTGATGGCAGCGTTTTGCTATTTCACGAAGAATATCCTCACCCCTGAGCAAGACGAACAGGTGAGCTTTATCACGGATCCTGACCCGCTTCAAAAGACCTCATCATCTAGTATCGACGATATGTTTAGTTTGGGCGCGATAATAGTTATATCGCGTCTTCTTTCTTTTTTTTGATGCAAGGATTCGGTGAGTACATGTCTCGGGCGTCCCAGCTGGGAGTCCTCTGAATGCCCTTGAAGGATTAGGTTTAGCGTAAAGAAGAGTTCTGTGAACTCCTTATGGACGATTATTTATCGTCAGAAATATCGGCTAACTTAGCACATGTAATTACAGGTGACTCAGTACCTCTTCAAATCTCTGAAAGGCGCTCAGAAGAAGACGGTGGGCTTCATTCAGAAGGGTCTCCCGCCTGTTTTCGAGTCTTACTTCAGATCCGCTCTCGGCGAGGACGGCGTTTCCGTCAGAACAATCGACTACAGCGAACCCAGCATTGACGATTATCTTTTACGTCAAGGTAATGCTGCCTCCTGCCACAGGGTCTCTGAAGCTCTATGCCCGGAACCGAATGAAAATAGTCTCGTTTTGCGAGCTCCTCTAATCTCTTCCCGGAATCCCCCTCAGCCAACGAAGATTCTTCGATATACAAAGACAATTGGGTTATGGGAGCGAGTCGGCAAGAGGGCGATCAGGGGAGCGAACTATGGTTCAACGGCGAGCCGTACCACGTTGGAGCAGCTGCAATCGCTCGTTGGCAGTCGGCTCTCCTCAAACAAATCACCAACGATTCGAGCGCAACTGTAGTTGCGAAGAACCGACCCGTGGGACCCCAGTCGGAGAATGCGGCGATGCTCTTCGTATTCTGTTCGTAAAATTAATTTATGGCCAATTTGTGGTAACATACTCGTAGCCCGGAGGTACGAACTTGTCGAATTTCTTCGTTGCAGTGCGCTTTGCGTCTCTATTCCCCGTCTCGTTGGCGTCAGCCTTCCTGACTTGCTCTCTGGTGTTCTTCCCGGTACAGGAGCGCGTTTCGAAGGCTCAACTGGTAAGGCTTCACTCAACAAGTCGACATATACGAGAGTTTCGTATCTTTGACCGCCGTGGGAGCCTCCCTAGAGGAGGCGTCGCCAAGGATTGCTCACCGAGGGAGCTTTTTGCAGATTCAAATGATGTCTGGGGTACACCGCATCATCTTCTTCGGAGCGAGCTTCCTCTTCGATCTCGTTCTGATTCTGGTGTCTTCAATATTTATGGTCATGGTTTGCGTCTTGTTGAATCCGGGCGGGAGCTTCACAACGAATGCCGAAACTTGGAGTGAGTTACGCAGCTCGGGACGAGTCGCTCGCTCTATTCTGCACCTTGATGATGATAATGATGATGATCCCGGAGTGGGAAGCGACCGCATCATCTAATCCTAATTATGCTCGTTTCAGTTGCGTCCTGGGTCATGTTCTTCATCTATGGCTTCACCATGGTGCCCATCGCGTACTTGTCCGCGTATTTCTTCAAATCTGCGGCTACGGGCTTCACCACTCTGTTGTGTTTCTCATCGATATCTGGAGGGATTTTGGTGCTCATCATGTCGATCCTGGATCTATTCTCTTCCCTCGCGAACAACCCCTTCGGAATGGACAGAGTCAAGATCAACGAAGCGATTCATCTGCTAAATTACGTTCCTCCCTTCGGGGTGGTGTGGGGATTCACAAATGTCCTACTGAATGGAGCATCGGAGAATATTTGCGCCACACTGAGTCCAACAGCCAAGGATCAAATGTGTCACTTGTTTCCTGATGTCATCAGGTCTTGTTGCCACCGTAAGCCTCCTCTGATTATTTAGCATAATGGATAATGGATAATCCGGACGGGTACGGTCGCTGTTCCTGACCACTACTACGATCTTGATTGCAGCCTGCATTCTCGGAAGTGTGGAGACTTTCTGCTATGCCTACGAAACTCCATTCCAATTCGACCTGCGTATCGGCGCTGGTTTCCAATTGTCTGCGATGTTGATTACGGGTGGCGTTGCCTTCGCGCTTTTGATGGGTCTGGAAACGAACTCCCAACTGTTCATCTACGTCCTGGAGTTCATCAACTGGCAGAGGGTCAGAGACGTTTTTTCGTTCTCTGCTCGCGCCAAACGAGGCGGCGTCCCGAATCTCTGTGAGTGGCGATCCCTTCCGATGATTTTCAGAAATATATCGTCGAAATCACTCCAATACAGATTACGAGATGGACATGGACATAGACCCATCCCGCATTAATTCCAGCGTCCGTGTCAACGGAAGAGGATGTCGACGTGACCATAGAGAAAGAAACCGTGGCGAAAATCGTCGATCGTTGTGCGATCGGTTCCTACGCTCTCGTTGCGCACGGATTGACGAAGTATTACGGGGGCTTCAAAGCTGTCGACGACATATCGTTCGTTGTCAATAATCAGGAATGTTTCGGGCTTCTCGGCGTCAATGGCGCCGGGAAAACCACCACTTTCGGTATGCTCACGGGCGACTTACTCATGTCGGCCGGTAACGCTTACATCAGGCAGAGCAACTTGCGAACTTCGGTTCGTCAGTTCCAAGGCTACATCGGTTACTGTCCGCAATTCGATGCTCTTATCGAGAGCATGACCGGTCGGGAAATGCTGGAGCTTTTCTGCGCGTTGCGTGGGGTACCGACTCATCAGACGAGGGAGATGGTTGACTTCATGATCGGTGTGGCCGATCTCCAAGAACACGCCCACAAGCCCACGGGGATGTACAGCGGCGGTAACAAGCGGAAACTTTCGATCGCGATCGCCATGATCGGTAATCCGCATGTGATGTTCCTCGATGAGCCCACGGCGGGAGTCGATCCCGCGGCGCGGCGGAAGATCTGGGCGACTCTGATGCAAGCTCAGAAAGAAATCGGTTCCGCCATCATCCTCACGTCGCATTCGATGGAAGAATGTCAAGCCTTGTGCAATCGTCTTTGCATTATGGTCAACGGAAGTTTCCGTTGCCTCGGGTCGTCGCAGCATTTAAAGTCGAAGTTTGGGCAGGGTTTCACGGTTTTGATAAAATTGAAGTCGTCTGCCGACGAAGTCCAAGTCGTTCCGATGATATGCGCTACCATGGATAAATTGTTTCCCGGCGAGAACAAACTCAAGGACAGCCATCAGGTAAGTTGAGGGGCGATCGACTTAATGAAACATCGTGTCGGCGTGCAGTACGGCGATCGAATTCGGTTGACAACAATCCTGAGAACGATTTTTCAGTGCCTTCTACACTTCCATATCTCGGACTTGAGTCTGAGATGGAGTGAATTATTCGAGAGAATCGAAGCTCTGAAGAGACGGTTCGATTTCGAAGACGTCGTCGTTTCCGACACAACGCTGGAACAGATCTTCCTCGCTTTTGCCAAAGATCAACGCGCCGCACAGACGGACGATGGAGCTGTTTCAACGGTGAGCCGAAGAATGGAGGCATTCCCGCTTCTCCCTCCGTCGAGACTTCCCGCGAGTCGTTCTGACCGATGACGCCCCTCATTACAGGCGAAAACAAAGTTCCTTTGACGAGGAGCTCGCATCCGTCACTCCGAAATCGGATCGGCATGATATAGCAAGGTTCAGAGAGCATTCTGAACACAGTGGACTCCACGCGCACACCGGGGTCTTATCTCCTTGATCTGTCGCGGCAGCGGTTCGCGTCCTCATTGACCGCGAGTAAGTCACGTCGTGGAGCCTGGAAACTTAAATGAAGGGGAACTCCCGACTCCCGAGGGAGACGAGGCGACGTGGTTCCAGTTTTCCGCTTCGATGGGAGTGTCCCGTCAAGTGTTCCCATGTTCTCTCGCGATGGCCTGACGGATTGTACAGAAAGAAATACCGGAGCCGATATCGAAGAACTATAATCTCAATAGCTATGTTCTTACGGGGTGATTTGAAACGAAGCATCACGTCTCGGACGGAAGTCCCTGTGAGAGAAAACCCCAGAGTATTGTGTTGATATAATGATAATATATACGACACGAATGATTTTAATGAAGGAGAGACTATATTTTCAAATTGAAATATTAACCCGAAAACCTGAAAAATCGTTTTTCCGAAGATCTTCGAGCTTAATAAATTCAGTTGCTCTTCGAGCCGATGCGGATTTGCTTTAATCATCACTCTAATCAGTCGAAAATCTCAACGCGAAAGTCCGAATAATTATCGCAGATACGATGATAATTGATCGATCAAGTGAAGAGTTTTGAGGCGGAGCGACGAGCGACCCGGGGATGATCGGGGAAGCGCGTTCGAATACGGACATAATCGACAAATCTCCACGCAATAAAGTCGTAAGATGCTTCTGCTCCCATGCGTTCGAAGAATCCGGAACCATGCACATCATAGCCCCATATGATCAGGGTTTACAGCCTCTCATCCGTCATTTCCCGTCCTACACGGGAATTCAAACCTGCGCGCGCTCCGCCAGACCAAGACATGGGCCCGACGACCAGCTGATTGTTTTGATCAGCGATTTGTTTTGAGGACGAATGGCTTAAACCTCAGGAGGAGGTCACCGAGAGCTGGACTCAAGACACAAAAGTGAGTTTGGCATCCAGTGGAGGCGACGTTTCGGACGACGACCTCCGAGTCCGCAGTTGGAGTCTTCGAGCGAGGTTCGGAGGGTTGAGGAAGAACTCTAGAACCGCTGTTTTCGCTCTCCCTTGGCAGGAGGCTTCGAGGTGGCAGAAGGAACATCTGATGTTCTCTCAGCCGCGATTCATGGTATTTTGGCGGAAATGGTCGCGTGGTTCCTGATTAATGAGAAGGGGAGAAGTCCTCCCTCTCCACAGATCACGGTTCACGTATCTCAGATTCGCGGAATATTAATTAGGCATCGAGTTCGATATGAGATGTTCGCGATCCGTTGTGGAGCTCTCGAGGTTGACAGTGCTCTGGCTATGGCGCGGTTGCCTACAGTTTGATCGACGTAGCATAAGTGAAATCCGAAAATAATCGCCCGACCGCAGGAATATCAACCAGCTCTCTGCGACCTGGGGGTGAAGCATTGCGCGAGACCGGCTTCGAATCTCAAACAGCTTCTTATCATTCCAGATGTTGACGTCAGTCGTTCGTTGCGCTAGGGCGGGAGTTCGTAGTCTAAGTACTAGCTCTGCGCTGAGTAGCGATAAGTTGTTCGTACACCGAGATTCAGAGAAGAACAACTTGGATATAAAGTTCGAGTTCAGCGCTGAGAATTTGAAGAGAGCAAAAGCGATCATTGCCGTGTATCCCGAGGGTGAGTGAGGCGGAACCTCTGCTTCCCGCAAAGGAGCTCAGACACGAACCGGATCCCCATCTTGACTGAATGGGTGCGTAAATTTAAGGAAGCTCTGTTTCATGCTCGCAGGTCATTCGAATGCCGCGCTGCTCCCTCTTCTGGATCTCGCTCAGCGTCAGGCCGGATGGTTGCCCATCTCTGCAATGAACTACGTCGCAGAGTATCTTGGCATGCCGAGAATCCGAGTCTATGAAGTTGCGACTTTCTATACAATGTACAACAGAGAACCAGTCGGGAAATTCCACATCCAAATCTGCACGACGACCCCGTGCATGCTGCGCGGAGCAGAGGACGTCCAGGCCCACATCGAGAAGAAACTCGCTATCAAAAACGGAGAAACAACCAAGGACGGACTCTTCACCCTTTCGGTGGTCGAGTGTCTAGGAGCGTGTGTGAATGCTCCCATGCTGCAAGTAAGTCCAGTTCTTGCCTTGGGTAGCTGTCTAGCAGGCCCGGGAAAAACGGTGCCCGTGAACTGGGATGTTCTTAGGGAGTCTCATCGAATATTGTTTCAGATCAACGACGACTACTACGAGGATCTCACAAACAAGGATGTCGACCATATCCTCGACGAGCTGAAAGCCGGCAAGAAGCCCAAAATCGGGCCCTACAACGGGCGCAAGGCAGGAGAACCCGCCGGAGGCCTGACCTGCCTAACCGAGCCACCCAAGGGCCCCGGATTCAAAGTCCAATCGGGCTTGTAGTTTATAAGGATCGGACTTTGGGCTCAATGTTCAATCGAGGCTTACGATCATATGTTCTTGTTTAATCCTCGCTCTCGTAGCAGATGTTACTTCTGCGATTCATGTGAAATAAATAGAGCAAGGTCTTTGCGGCTAGGTCATTTGAGCGTCTCGATTCAGTCTCGGTTACGGAAGGTCGACTCCGGGAGGGTCCATTAAAATTCTTTCTCTCCATCAGCAACCGAAATCCTTTATTGTATCCTGAAAACACTCCGTCATTGACGCCTAAGAGAGCATGGAACACTCTCGATTTTAACAAGCAGCTCCGCTTTCGCATCGCCAAATAAGTTCGAAGAGTGAACTCATCCAGGGGGACTGAGCTAGAACAGGAAGCAAAATTTGAAACTACATAACGATGTTCAGCTCATTCTGCCTTATGACTGAGAGCGGAACTCGGGCAGAACTCACGCATGGACCGACTTTGAATCTGTTTTACTCGAACCACGCAAGAGGCCTCCGGTGGTTTACCAGTGAGAGGGGCTCGAGCGTGGGGTGATTCAACCATAGGTTCGCGCTTAGATTACGATCGGCAGTTGCTACGATGGTGGCAGTTTCCCTCGAGGAATTTCGCTTTCCCTCCGTCCGATCACTCTCGCAGCTTCCCGACTTGGAGCGCTTTGTGCGTTTCACTGAGCTGCCGAAGTTCGAAGAGCTTTTTGCTCTTGTTTGTATTTCACTACGCGACCTAGTTGATAGAGGCCCGTTGCCGCAACGAATAAATTCACGGTGAATAGGGCGTAATTCTTCGGCTTGATGACCAACGAATATCTGCTCCAGATGATTCCCGTGGCTGCCAGTGCCGAACTCTGCGTGATCGATAGCTTTTCTGCCGGTCTCTTGAGGTCTCCGAGGCCTGCGATGACAAGGCACCTGCAAGTACATGAAAGGATGAGCCTCCTCCACTGCTTTGCGAGAGATCCGAGAATGGAGATCACCGATTATTGTCTACCGGGGCAGGATGAGAGAGGCTGAGGCTCACCATTTGAAAACCGGAGCCCAGAAGAAGACTGTTTTCGGGCCGGCAGGATGCTCCCAGAGGGGCCGCATGTTTGTCGGAACATGTTTGTCCACGGATCCGACCAGGGCCCTATAAACTGCGCTTGACATCTCCGCTGGGAAAATGAGGAATTTTGAGTCTTCATCCGAGTCATTCGCTTTTCTTTATGTTTGGGGTGATCTTCCGATTCAGTCCGCTATCTCTGATGTTCGGCCGTCTGGGATGAAGTGGGGCTATCGCTACGACAAGCCCTCGAGGATCGTAGCGATCAACGACTCACGAGGGGGATCGCGTGTCATCCCTCTCAGTCAGAAGAGCCGGAATCTCTCTGCTTGGGCGTGAGCCACATATGAGAAACGTTGATTTATCGGGGGAGGATTAGCGGCATCGGGTACTTTTTCCGCTCAACAGCAGAGATTCCAGGTGTTGGAGGACGGAGGAAGGGGGTAGGTATTCCTAAACTGTCTCGGGCAATTCTTTCGCGGGTCGCTCCGGGCGATTCTCCCTTTTCAACTATACCTCGGCAAAACAGCCCTCCGTGGTCTCGCTCTGAGGTAGGAGAGACGCGCAACTCTATCGAGAGTCAGTAAGAGGGGACCGGAAAATCAGGAATCAGGACACATGAGGTCTGGGGCCTTGAAACTAACTCGACGGGTGACCCGTCTCGACACTCAGGACTTTTCCAGGAGCGCAGTCTTATCGTTAGAAGCCGATTGAAGGACATCAGATAGCCGACTGGCACCAGAAGACGATGCAGTTGTGGAATCTACATCGAGACCGGACGGTCTACCCTCCCATCGCCTCACCCAGCTGATTGACTTTCGATCCATATCATCTCTCCTGCATCTGCATTATCCTGACCTTGCTGTAGACGACTGCGAGCACAGGAGTTCGATCACCTGTGCATACAAAACACTACGTCGCGGTGTATACTGTGTTGTCAAACAGGCGCAAGCCCTTGATCTTCTTTGCAAGCTGCCGTCTGCGATGGTGGTGGTTGTTCCGTTGTTCCCCCCGCTGTCATTCGTTCTCTCACAGAAAGACGTCGAGCAGACGATCCCGAAGGAACTCTCGAGCACATTACCGGGAGATCTTTAGACGCTGTCGTGGAAGAACTGTTCGCAAGATCCATTTGTTCTTCTTACGATGGATCGCTCGGTTCCAGCCCCGAGCATCCGCGGGAGGAAGGCTTCCATCCAGAGCCCAGCCGAATCCCATGCATTGATGAGGAGATGCATGCCGGCTCCCGCTTCTCAAGATCAGCTGATTCCGCTAAAGGCTGCCAAGCGCCAACATCACAGACACACAGTGGTGTCATCGGTGGTGATGGTAGATCTGCTGTAGCCGCCGCTACTACTGCTCTCATCTCGACAAGGTCTCTTTGTTCGTACAGATCTTTCGGAATGAGCTTAGCAGCGTTGCAACATGATACTTTGAGTTGGAAAATAAGTGCTGAACTGCCCTCGATGGTACGTGAATGAATCGTGCTCCATTTCCATCCGAATGGATTCTAAGAAGATTCTAGTGGGGTCATCCAAGATTTCCTCGATCTCCGGCACCGTAGAACCAGCTGACGAGTAAACTCAGGTTGGTTGGCTCCGATGGCAGTCATGAAGTGTTGATTTTCCGACAGCGGATTCTGATTGTTTCATCGGAGGGTATCCACGTTCCGCTTCGGTCTCAGTCGTGCCAGATGGCATAGATGTATTGTCAAGTTACTCTACGTGTGAGAGCTCCTCGTCGTGAACGTTGTCCGTTGACAGCTGTGGCTATCGCTTTTCCAAACCCCGAGAGGACTCAGTTCTCTGGGAGGTTTTTTTCTTTGTGTAATTCTCTCCTAGCTGCCTGAGGGTAAACAGATGGTGACTCTGGCTTTCTTCATATCTGTCAATCAGCTGTTGCTGAACGGTGAGAACGGGAAACCTCCCGAGGAGCAATTACCCAACGTTTTTGGCAAGAAGAGTTTCGTGCTCCGTTTCTAGAGCTCCTCGGAGTGTACTGAACTACTTGCGAATCTCTTGGTCCTTCCCCGCTTCCTGGAGACGAGGAGAAGCGTAGGCAGGGGAACTCCTCTCAGAGCGATATTTTGATTAGATGGCTCGGCATCCAGATCGCTCAAACCGGACCAGTTCGCGTCAAGTGATCTTGAATATATTATCTATACTCGAGAAGAATGCATCGCTCCCCTTGAGATGGCTAAAATGTTAATGATGACGAGGGGAATGCATCGGTAGCTTAATCTTGGAGAATAATTTCCCCTTATCGGAGCAGCTCCGGAATATTGTGTGGTCGATACGTCGTCGCTGCCGAAAGTATATCCAAACACGTGATCTAGTGCCCAAAGTCCAGGAGTGTCCGTTCGCCATTCATTCGAAGGAAGTAGTATCGAACCTTCTTCGATATCCTTCTTGTCGGGAGAGCTTTTATTCTAGACGTTCGGAAGCAAAAGGTGCTCGATTCCACGGCCGGCACGTTTCAGTTTTGTGACTGTCGGCCACGAATATTACGCCGGAGTCAGCCGTTCCGAAGTCGAGTGGCCGATGCTGACGGCAGCTTCATTCCGAATTCGACGCTTTCCGTTGCGCAACAGAAGTCTTCGTTGCTACATTTCCCCCGTTTTTCTCCAATGTTCCGAAGTCGAATCTGGCTGTCCCTGTCTAGCCCGGCGAATTGTTGCCAATAGTACTGTTATTCCTATTTTATCATTATTATTATTTTATTCAAGAATTGATCAATTCCAGAGCTCAAGCCAGGATATCGCGGGGTTTTGAACCTTAATCGCTACCATTGGGTGGAAGCTGAAGCGTGACTGCCGTAAGGAGCAGTCAAAAATCGACACGATTTCCGAGGACGGCTCCCCCCGATCCAGCATGAGTGACAGCGGGAAATCCCTCCAAGGCGCGGTCGTCCTTGCGGATCCTAATATGAAAGGCTGGCTGGCAAAGTGGACGAATTATTTGAAGGTGGGTATCCTACCGTCAGGCTCCTCGCTGTGAACGTAATCTGACGACGCAATAGCTCACCGTCGTTCTAAAAGCTCCGCACAGACGGGAAGTGGAGCGAAACTTTGTGTAATTTCAATGTGTGCGCATGTGACAAAAATCGTCTTCGTTTCAGGGATATCAAAAACGATGGTTCGTAATCCACGACGGAATGCTCTCCTACTACAGGTTCGTATGACTAATCTCCTCCTTCGGGGATGTTCACACCGAGACCAAGATTCAAGCATTCGTTTCTTATTCTCCAGAAACAAACAAGAAATGTCGCACACCTGTCGGGGTACGATATCGCTGGTATCCGCAGCTATACACACGGAAGACTCGTGCAATTTCATCATATCCAACGGTGGTACACAGATGTTCCACCTTCGAGTAAGTGTGGCAGAGAGCGCCTTCCCTGCTTTGCGTTGACGCCAAGTTCTGTGCGGTCTTGCATCTACCCTCCGGCAGTAATGACCATCTATTGGAGTTGGGGAGAAGCGGGCGATTCGAAGGGAGTTTCCTCATGAGTACCGTCTCCACTCTCTAGGCCAGATCGGAGGTCGAACGGCAGCGCTGGGTCACGTCCCTGGCCCTTGCTAAGGACCACTCGATCAGAAAGCAGGAGAACGAGGAAGACGTCGCCTTCGAAGTTTCTGTCCAGGACGCACAAACCGAACAAGAGAAACTTCTGAAAACTCTTGCAACGAAGCTGGACGATGTGAAGACTTGCAACGATTTGGTCGAGAAGCACAGTCAGGCTCTTAAACGGTGGGTAGAAGGGACGAGAACATGCGAATGGATTGCGCAATCACCGTCGAGTGAGTTCTTATCCGGCTCTAGAGTTCTCTCAAGCGGAAAAAATTACCGCAGGTGCCTGAACGAACTCGAGCAGTGCGAATCGGTGGAGGGTGAATGTCGGAACATCATGAAACAGGTTAATGAACGAGCTACACTATTCAGGATCACGAGCACCAACATCATGAAGGTAATGGTCGGCGTTGTGACCACCGGTGTGTACTTTCCTCTGAGTCCGTTGTGGGCGTTGGACGGGGCAACAAGCCGGACGAATCGATGGACCGGAGAGCGACGGCTGACTGTTGACTCTAATGGATCTCATTGCTTCTTCAGACGAGCGGGGAATATCTGGAGCTGGCAAACTCCCTGTACAACCAGTGGGCACGAATGCTCGACCACGAGCACTCGCAACGGCTGAAGCTCGAGGAACAGCTGGAGCAATTGGCCAGACAGCACTCTCACTTGGAAAAATGCGCGAAGGTCAGTCCCCGTTCCTCGCCTATTGAACTTTTCGCTTCGTCGCCCGACTCGAAGTCTGATCCCCGCGAGTGATCTCATTTCTTTGTCGGTTATTTCAATTCTCGTCTCTAATTCCTTCAGGAAGCAACTTCCGGAGGAACGTGGGCCAGTTATCAAGCGGTATCCGAAGGCGACGATGATGAGTTTTTCGACGCGCCGGAGGAAACGGCTGTGGATTTCGTATTATCGATGCCGCAGAAAAAACGCACTGAGAGCACCGCCAGTGAAGGAAACGATTTCTCTGGAGACAGCAGCGGAGATGAAGACGAGGATCCGCAGTACAAAGAAGCCAACGTTGTGCGTCGGAAGAAGAAGAATTCCGTCGACACAAAGCCGCCCTCAACAAAAGACCCGTGCAGCGATGTTGAGGAGGTTCTTTCCCCTGGGGCCGCTCGCAAGAGGAGGACTTGTATTCCGGAAAAACCGAGCCATTCGATCTCTTTGTGGTAGGTGTTCCGAACTCGTGGGGATCCCATTCCACCTGTCACAAGGAAATAATTGGAACTGTCTGCGCATTGGTCCGGCAGAACCTCCTCCCCTGCCCTCCGATGAACTTGGACCACGATGTCGGAGACCTTTCTGATCGTAACGATTCCGTCTTTTCCCTGAAGGTCGATCATGAAGAACTGCATTGGTAAGGAGTTGACGAAAATTCCGATGCCGGTCAACTTCAACGAGCCGCTGTCCACGTTGCAGCGTCTCGCTGAAGACTTCGAATATGCGTCGCTCCTCGATAAGGTCGGTTCCTTACCTTGAACTCTGAAATCACTTTCTCTGTAGAATTCCAATGCTTTCCGATTGGAGATTTACGAATCGAAGCGAATTCGATCGATACGAGTACTATGTTCTGATCCTTCCCGACGAATTTCTCAGGCTGCAAAGTGTGAGAGTCCTCAGCAACAGCTCGTCTACATTGCTTGCTTCATGGTGTCTTCGTATTCGACAACCTCGAACCGAACAGGGAAACCATTCAACCCCCTCCTAGGTGAGTCTAATTCCTTCACAGACACTGTCCTCTTATTGAGAGTATATCAGATCGATTCTAGGTAGTCAGACACTCTGAGTGGCAGTGTCGATTTCTCCCAGGTGAAACATACGAGTGTGACAGAACAGATGATCTTGGCTGGAGGCTCATATCTGAGCAGGTAGGTTCCGACCAGAAAGCTTCGGAGATTATATTCAGTGCAAAAGAGTGGACGGGGGACCTCTAGGATTCGGGAATCGCAGAGGAATCTCTCGGGGGAAATCGTTCGGAATATACGCGGCGTCTAGTACATCCATGCACTTAGTTTATACATTACGTAGTGGGAAATCTATGCTAATGAGGGATATTTCGTCCACGAACAGGTTTCTCACCATCCTCCGATGCTTGCCCAGCACTGCGAGGGCAGGAAGTGGCGGGTCTGGCAAGAGTTCACAATGACTTCGAAATTCAGAGGGAAATATCTACAGGTATGCGAGCTCCCAAAAGAGGATTTTCTCGTCAGACAAGAGAGCTCCAGCAAGATAAGCCGCTAAGAAACTGATTTTCCGCAGATTATACCTCTCGGCGTGGTTCATCTCGAATTCCCTGAGCTCGGCTATCACTTCACGTGGAAGAAAGCTACTACGACGGTAATACATGGTCACGTTTGATTAGGCGGGCATATATTCTGCTTGAAACTGGGAGCAGGTTACACATTTCCCGCAAATCTAGATCCTTGGTCCCATCAGAGTGATTCGATTCCAGGTGCACAATATAATAGTCGGCAAACTGTGGGTCGATCATCACGGCGACGTGGAAATCGTTAATCATACCACCGGAGACGTCTGTCACGTCAAGTTTCAAGCCTACTCCTACTTCTCTAGGGACTCGGAGCGCAAGGTCAGTTGAGATCGACTTCTCGCACTTCTTGGCTCCTTGATGCGATGAAAAACGCTTTTCGAGCTAAGGGAGTGAAGCACCCCTTATTCGCGTGGATTTCGCGGTTCCGCTCGATTCCATCCGAGCTAATCGCTATCCCCCTCTCTCTAGGTCACTGGCGTCGTTACCGATGCGCAGGGTCAGGCTCACTGGGTTCTCCAGGGCAAGTGGGACTCGAAGATCGAAGCGCTCAAGGTTGTCAACACTCAGAGCACTAAGGTAGGGGCAGCCAATTTTCTCGATTTCTGATACAAAAGCCATTCTCGTAGAGCTGTAGAAGAGGATTCAAGAGCTGTAGAATCCGAGCGGGCGAAACATATCTCCGCACTTTCGCGATGGGTTCGGGAAACTCATCTACGCTCCCGTCCGCTCCGTGATACTCCGCGAGCGACCGATTTCCTCGGATCGATTCCGATTTACTTGGATTGATAATTTATTGATAATATTCAGAGTTCCCGAAGGCCGGACAGTTATTCTCCGCCACTGTATCTAATCTCACTCAGACGCGCGAGAGATTGAGTTTTCGCGAGGGAGTTCGTTCTGGCGCTCCCCCGTGAGGAACGGATACTGTCTCGGGTGCCCGGTTAAGAAAGCCGGCCGCTGAATCTGAGTTCGCGACCCCTCGCAAGAGACAACGTCGATGAGGGGCAATGCAAATCAACATAAGCGATACGAAACGCTCAGAGAGCACGGCAATCACTCAATCGATGTATCTGATTGAATCTTTCTCCCCAGGGATCGAAACCCGTGTTCGAAACGGCTACCCCGAAGACCATATGGAAGCGAGTTGCCCCCGCGTGAGTGATAGCCGAGAGGCCGACACTTTTTCACACCGAGAGTCATACCCCCACAATCACTTGAGATTTTCCTTTGAGTCCCCCTTGGGAATTCGGGCAAAGATATCGGGTTCCAAACTGTCTCATTGATCCACAGACCGGAGTATGAGAAAATGTATAACTTCACCGTACTAGCGTGCCAGTTGAACGAGCCAGAGGAAGGTATTGCCCCGACGGATTCAAGATTGCGACCGGATCAACGGCTCATGGAAGAGGGTAACCTGGACGAAGCCAACAATATCAAGGTGAGCTCGCTCGACTGTTTTAATGCAACTCCAAGCTGACTGAGTCTCGCTCACCACGGATATTAAAGCCTTGCTCTGTGTGTTCCTTACAGGTCCAGCTCGAGGAGAAACAGCGTCTGGTAAATATCGTCCCCCAGGGATACCTTTGAGGGGGAGCAGCAAATTCGCATTTCCTCCGATCCGCAACGTTCTCTCCGAGATGGGGCTCACGCGGTTTTTTTTGAACTCCAGGTACGCCGACAGAGGGAGGCGGAAACCGAAGCCGCTGCGCGGATGGGAAGACCGTACACGCCGTACGAGCCGATCTGGTTCAAGAAAGACAAAGACCCGATAACCGGCAATCCGATCTATATGTACAAGGTGGGATGTTGTCTCCGGTCGACGTCCATCACTGGAAGTCGCTCTAATGCTTCGCGAAGTTTGAAGTCCTGTGATTTACCTCGCTGAGCAGGAGCCCAAGGCTTACATCGTTCCGCTTTCCAGGGCGAGTACTGGAATTCCAAAGAGAAACAGGAATGGTCGCGATGTCCCCCGATCTATTTGGATTGAAATGAGAGTCGCGCACAAGTAGACCGCTAATCCCCTCATCCGGAGCTTTCCACGTCCGCAAGAGTCCGACCACCATCGGAGTCGAGTCGGGAAAGCGTAGGACACCCGAACAAATGGCTCGATCGGACGGGATCGTCACCAGAGAATCCGATGCTATGGTCCCGCATCGCAGAGCCAAGATCAACTCTTAAAAAACGATTTCGAGAAGGGAACCCATATTTATATTCTTGAATTTCGGAGACGAATCCAAATTTTCGCCGGAGGCCACCACGTCGATTCTCGACTCAAGCGAGGAAGGCTTCATTTCCGGATGGAGGAGCTGACAGGCTGGAGAATCGTTCATAGAGCGAGTTCGAACTTTCAAAGTGCATACATACGATCGTCGAACTGTTGTGGCTTACCGATGGGGAAGGGAGATTTTTCCTTTTATAAGTCCTTGATAATTAATCAGTTCCAACAGCCTAACGATTGCAATATACTGAGACTCCGGACTTGGTTCTCGCGCGAGCCCCCGCAATTACGGGGGAGTAAATTCCAAATCGAGTTCCGAACTCGCGAGTATGATCCTACGTGGACACCGCTTGCAAGAAAACTTGGCGCAATCGAGCCTTGTTTGTGAACCATCCTGAATCGAGTAAACCCTGGTCTGACATGCAGAAAATATTTATATGTTCACTCGAGACTCGTGGCGGTGAGAGTGTTTCCTCGGTGGAACTCCGACAAGGGAGCTAGGAAGTAGTCAGCGTCGGAATTTCCCTCGATAAGGACTCCCAAACCGAAAATATCGCTTACGCTTCTGATAGGCAGTTGGACGCGTATGCAGTTTGCCGTCCCCGCCAAAAAAAGGAAGACTTCGGGGCTCAGGTCGACGCGATCTGCGGCGGTTCGAACCTGTTGTTAAAGATGTGACGAACTCTTGGAACATTCTTGATTGTTTAATAAATGTGCTTGGAGCGTATGGCAGCGCTCTTCTTATTATATTGATCAGACTCATGTGAAAGTATAAGCGCTATGTTTAGATCGATGTCTCCTTCCTTTCAGAATCCAATATCGCGGAGGAGTGGAGGAGCACAGTCACTCGCTCTTGATGCGAGTGAGCTTCGAATAAAGCGAAAGCAATGCCCCCGAGTTTCAATACCGACACTCCCTTACTACCATTTACGTATGAGGAATACCTGTCGAATGCAGTCTTCCCTTAGACGACGATGCGTCGTCAACTCGGACAAGATTATGTCCGGATCGATTATTAGCGTTGCCCGGCATTGTAAGCTTGATAAGTGAGGCTCACAGAGATCCCAGCGCTGTCCACCCCGATGCTCGACAGATTCTATGAAATATCATCCCACGGGGATTTCGGTGGAAGATATGAAATTCATGAAACAAGCAGCTCGTCACAAACAGCCTCGCCGAAAATGTCTCCCCGGAGATCCCGTCGTCAGATGGGCCTCCCGAAACTTTCTTTTCACTTTATTGAGATGGGACGAAGTTTCCGGGCTGAAGCTGCCTATACATTTTTGCATTTAACACAAGCAGAGAGCTTCAGAAAGCACCCACCGAATGTCTTCAAGGATCGTTTTTGATACAGTTGAGATGGATTACCAGAGACGGTCGGCTGAAAACTTAAATGTGCACAACAGATTTTTGAGCAGCCTCCATTATGTGCGGCACCTATACATTGTCGGAGCTCATTTCATTCGTCTGGCCTTCTTCCGCGGACTCGCCGATCGAGAAGACTCAGACGAGCTATCCGAGGATCCGGAATCAGAAAAGCTATCGGAGGAGCTGGACCCTGGTCCGCTTGATGAGCTGGAGTCCGAATCTGAGCTTGAGTCCGAATCTGAGCTTGAGTCCGAGCTTGACGACAATGAGGACGATTCGGAGTCTGAAGAATCTGACGAGCTCGAGGACTCTGACGAGCTACTCGATGAGGGCGTTTCGCGTCTCTTCTTTTGCCGTTTCCTCCGCGTCTGCTGGGTCTGGACTGATCTAAAAGTCGGAAAAATATACATATGAGAGCAGCCCACATTCCCTTGAAGACCGTTCACGGGTTCACGAATAGTATCCACCGATCGCGGCCTCGAAGCTTACTTATGCTGGAGCTGCGCGACTTTCTCGAGCTTGACCAGATTCTCTGCTTTTAGGAGGCGTTCTGTGCGGGACTCCCTCTTGAGATACTTGCGGGGGTTGGTGCACTCATACGTCCAATGTCCCATACCGAGACATTTTTGGCATCGCACCGATTCCTTGTTCTGCCTGCGAGGGAAGATCATTCGATTTATCAATAGGACATATTTCTCAGAGGACAGGTGGGATTGCCACAAACTCGTGTGAATCATCGACAGCGATTTCTAGGAGAACAAGCATTGCTCGTGATCTTTAGGAGCGAGAGTAGATTTCGCACGGAGAGTCCCATGCTGGAAGTCTGATGGATGACAGTCAGGCTCCAGCCGGCTTGTCAAGCAGGGAAGCCGGACTAAATTCTTGACATAACGTCACTTCCTTCACTTGAAGCTGCTTGAGCTACGAGAACCCTTCAAGACTCGGCAGACCCTGCCATGCGGAAATTCACCTACTCTTTCTTCAAGTTCTTCAGAAAATTCATGATGACCATTCTTCACTGGTTTCGAGCCTCGAAAACGGAATTATGTTCCTTTTCTGATCTCTCGCGGTCGAGCGTCGTAGGGCCTCCGGCGCCGGGACTCCAACGCCCTCGGATCGGCTTGTTCCGAGTTAGAATCCAAGAAGGCTGTATGGCAGGAGTCCGAGACGGTTTTTCGAACAGCATTCGCGAAGCACACGAAGTGCTTCTCTCCCCACTCAGTCTCATGCCGGTTCTTTATTTACTCGAGAATCTCGGCATAGAAGCTTCGCCCTTTCTCAAGGAGATCCGTCGTCGCGCGAAAAGCTTCTATCGCGGAACGAGGACTTCATCCAATGGGCCACTGGCGATTTGAGAGAAATTATTATGTTCAATCAAGTCCTAAGTGAGAATCGGGAATAGAACTCGGGCACTCGCGAACCCACTTCTGGCGCAGTAAAGCCTCCCGGGTTGACGCCCGAGAAGACCGCTTTGCCGTGCAGCTTCCCGAGTCCATCTCTATCTTCCATACAAACACGGGCTACTCTGACGCACAGCCGCGGAGCCATCGAGAAGAACTCCGAGGGATGAGGCTTCCAGACAGGGCTCATTGCAAGTACGGTCCCTCAACATTTCTTTCTTCTTCAGTCGACTGTACAGATATCCACAAGTCTCATTCGAGGGCAATCGTACTCGGCGCATTTTGGTCAAGGCCTCGGGCGTCCCCGTATCTGTGTAGATTCTGGAATGGGCACTCCTGCCGCTGAGCGAGCGCCCAGAGCTTCCGTTCACCTACTTTCTGTTCCAACTATCGCACAAGAGGTGGAGGTCTCCATGGAGCGACCGTGTGCCAGGCGTTGCCGGTTCCGGAAGTTTCGAGGGAACGAGATCGTCGACCAGCTCTCCAGCTCATGTTGTCCAGCATCTCTGTGAATCCAGTTGACGATCAGGGATTTGAGCCTGCCTCGATGCAGTCCCGCGATAAGGCAGACGTGGGACGATAGGTCTCGCCACGGTTCGATTCCTTTCGAAGTTTCCCCTGGCTCTCGGACTGAGCATGCCTCCCATACATATCTAGAGCGAAGACCCGCGTTCCGACCGAGGGCGCTCCCTGGCAGCGAAACACGCCCCGGACAACAGCATGAGGATGCGGGCTACGGGATCTATGCAATCCCCATCTACACACATCCATGGTATCTCTGCGTTGGTCGAGACGCCTATCAAAGTCTCTGCCGGTGGGGCAGTCGATAGCCCGAATGCGGCCAAGTCTCGAGATTTTCCTTGAACCTGAATTCCGATGCGAACCCAAAAGATTTTGCGGATCATGGAGGAGACTGGCTGGAATGCACTTGATCCTGATTTCAGAACTTTGAGCTTCTCGTCCACCCGGAAGTCCTCGAAATTCACTTCTCCCGAAAAGTTTGATACTGTGTCGATCAGAGGACTTCTGACTCTGAAACATCGAAGACACAGCATCGTAGCAGATTCATACTGAGAGAGCTTCGATAGATTCCGATAGGAGACGTGCAATAGAAAAACGGCAGAGAGCCTTATAGGAAATTTCACAATGGAGGGATCGGCTCCGGAGGCCGCGCCGCTGACAGGAGCTGTCAGCCCCGATAAGGGAGACTCTCGGAACCGGGGTCATCTTTGATGAATCGATGAGTTCACGGCTGCTGACCGACTCTAGTATTGGTGCGTCGTCAGCGATGCTTAGATAGATAAGCAAGGCTGTCTTCCCTTTCGAACTCGACTACGCGAGAATCTATTAAATCTTCGAACTGGTCGGATGGACCTTGAACCGTCTGCGTCGGTCATTTCGTTTATTCTCATCCTACTGCAGGAAGACGATTTCATACAACCTATTGGTGTATCCGGTTCATCTATCTCTATGAGCCCTGCATCGAGTTATGAATTCACAGGCATGGGCGTTGACGACGCGAACTCAATCACTCTTCTGCCGTCCCGGTGTCTGAAAGAATCAGCGATAAGCGAGTCAGGTTCATTCAACGCGGCGCTGGCCTTCTCTCTCAGGGCTGTCGCTCGAGGAACACTGAATAACTTTCCCCGGGACAAGTCGGGTCCAAAGAGCCAAGACCCGAATCTCGGCCAAAGGAGTCTGGAGTCTCGACTCCAGAGTATAAAACTCCGTGCGGTTCGAGATGATTAGAAATCGGAAGGTTTCACACGTGGAGATTACCTCTCGCATCCTTGAGCTCAACTCACCAACAAACCTTACCTGCCTGGCAACGGAAAGCCACATCTGACACCGTCGATCTCTAAGAAAACATTCTCGAAGGACATCCGTGTTTTCGACGTCGAGAGAATCAGGCTCGCCTCGAACGAAGATATGATAGAATCGTGCATTGCCGAAGCAATTCCCTTCAAAGCCGGAGTTGCGTATCCGACAGGGACAGGATTCTGTGAGAGATTCCGCCGAGAAGCTTCGATGCCGGTTTCCCGAAAAAAATGCAAAGCTCGGCCCGATCCTATCGCCTATATACGCTCTCGGGTATCTCACCGAGGAAGCAATCCCTCTTCTGGTATCCGCCGGGCGTTGGGGTATGGCTATGCGGTCAGCCACGGGAAGAGTCATCATGAACGGGAGACGCGGTCGACAGCTTCAGGAAGACGTGAGAGCTGCTGGGATGACCTGAGGGCTGTGATTAATGACGCTCAGTTCTCGACCGAGCAGACAGAGGTCGGACGGAATAGTCTGCTCCTCCGAGAATTCCCTGGACAGCGGCCCGGTCTGACCTTGCGTTCAACATTTACCAGGAGCTACTCCCTGTGCTCCCCGAATTGCTTCTTCTCTTCCGATCCGCTCTTGGCTTGAGAGGGATAATTAAGGGAATTGCAGCAGCTTAGGATATACCGGGGAATTTATTGATAACAGCAACTATTAGTCATCTCATACTTATCTAGCCTAAAATATATTATTTCAATCAAGTATATGTGACCTTTCCATCTTTTGTACAAGCTTGGTTCTCTGCACCTAAGTTGGGAAATTCCATCCCGAAGTTGGGATGGGGTTTCGAGAAAGCTTCACTGTCAAGTCTCACCTGTCCGCGTCTTTCACCCTCTCCGTTTGATTGTTTGCCGTCCTTTACGCTGTTTCCGAGTCGCCGCAGGCGCTTGCTTCAGGACGAAGATTTTTCCAAAGGTGTATTTCACGCTTCGTGAAGGAATCAGAGGCGGAATTACAGAAACTTTTGATCATACGGTCTACAGCGATTCAAAGCTCCTCTAATCTGAGGCTTCGAACTTCTAAAATAATTCTCCCATGAGGACTGCATGACATCCCTGATAAGATCTCGTCGGAATCCCTGCCTATTTTTCAAAAACTAGTCCGCGGTACGAATGGGAGAGTCTGCAAGAATACGAAGGAAACCATTTCCGAGCAAACATATGTACGTATTCCATTCGAGAGACGAACGCCTTCTCTGACGAAATACGGCGGTTCCTCCAACAATCTCCTCGCTCGCATCCGCTCGTGCAGCGAGAGAGCTTCCTCACTGACAGAACTCGAGCAAGTCCCTTCTTTTTCCCATTGAGGGATTCGATTCAGGCTGGGCCCAGGCACAGGAGAGTTGAGGAGTTTTTGAATTCATTCTGCATTTCTCCTAGACTGCGGCGATGGTGCCAGACGGAAACGGTCTCGCTGCAGTATATTACGTGTCGATGGTCGGGAGCCATCCTTCTAGGAACATTTCCGAAATTAGACATCCGTCGGACTCCTAGAGGAACGAAATATCCCATCCCATTCACGATGCGCTGCGCCGTCGCGCTGTCATGAAATTTACTTCCTCTCCTCGAATGCTTATGCGGATAGCCTTCGATGGGACGTTAAGCACATATAAACTGTTGAAGAATCGGATGGAGTTCAATAAACGATGCGCCGTGGGTGGCTGAAAGCCCATGGATGATCACTCTTATGAACGAAAAGCACATCGAATCTGCCCTCTCTCGGCTGAATTGATCTGTCTCCGCTTCGATCGACCAGCAATCAATGTACCTACTTGAGGGTAGATCACGGTTTTTGTCTCAACTTACTCTCCTCGAGACCTTTATCTTCTCTCCATTCAAGAGTTTCTCACTTGGCTGACTTATATCTAGCTCTATCGAATCAGGAGGATGAGTTCGACTGGAAAACTCCCGGTCCAGTCTTTGGCGCTCTAAGAAGCAGCTCACGTATTCATCGCAATAATTTTTAGTTCATCATAAATCCAGTCTATATCTCTCTCGAAGCGACAGATTAAATATCGTATAATAGCGACTCCTTGCGGCGTCGGCTACCGCGTCACGTTTAGTTTGTGTACTCACGTAATTGTCACAGACACGAAAAGCCAGGATCGTACTCGGGAGACTATCTCACATCGAGAGTCCGAAAAACCAGAATGGATCGGAGCCTAGATCTTCCCCCTTCCCCCGAATTCGCGTCCCTGGCCCTAACAATACAAAATTATTTGGGTCGCGGGCGAAATGTGCGTCTGTTGAGAATTCAGGACATACTGCCGACCAGGGATGGCGGCTCTAGCGACCTCGGTTTTTTGTTGTGGTTCGTAGTTTTCCTCCTATACGCTTTCGTAGCTGTGGAATCGTATTTCCTGACACACGGGATCAGACAGAGCGTGATGCCTCCGGTCGCAATCACGACGCCAGAGAAGATAAATCCCCAATTATAGGAGCCGGTCCAATCGAAAATCCAGCCCGTTAAGGGTGGCCCGATAAGGCACGCGATGCCCTCGAACAAGAGTACGAGACCGAACGCGTTATTCAGCTTCTCGAGGCCCATGAGATCAACGAGAATCACCGACGTCAGCGAGATGAAGGCGCCCGAAGTCGCGCCGAAAATAATGCAGTACACCGACAACTGCACGTAATCGGTGCAGAAAATGGATAGTGCTGTCGCGACGCCACACGTCGCGATACAGACGTTGTAGAGAAGGATGCGGTTGACACATCGTTTGTCCGAGAGGTATCTGCAATCAATGATGATGTCATTACGTGCGCCGGCCGGATCAGCTTGGCTCGCAATGACGGGGCGCGTATGTGGTTCGACTTTCTCCCGGTTCCTCCTCCATCGGCGGCTTTTCGCCCTTGATGGAAGCGAAGCTCGCGTCCTCTCACTCGGGATCCCTCTTCTGTCCCGACGCTTGACTCACCCGAGCAGGACACGAGATGCCGTGTTGCTGAGGCCTATCAAGCTGAGCAGAAGAGAGGCTTTCGAATCATCCACGTTCAGCTGACGTCTGGCGATGTCAGCTATGTACACATACGGCACGTTGAATCCTGTAGCAAGGGGAGTCCACTTCAGCTAGAGCAACCTATCTCATTCCAATACCCGCGTAGGTGTATTCGTGGGTGTCGTCGGCCCAGAGTCGCCGAGACTTCTAGTCCGTGAGGGGAAAGTCCAGCGAAAGAGAAACCCTCTCATCGAGGGAGCAAGAGGGCCTCATGGAAAATAGCTCGAACGTCCGAGAAAATTGAATTCTAAGAAGTCGTTGGCGAGAATCAGAGTCCCGGCCAGTCCTTTTCTCACCCGTCTCATCCGTCTGCAGACCTGCAAGTCTCTGTGGAGCCCAGGTACTAGGACATGTCCGATCGACCCTCTTTCTATTCAGCGCTCGGTGATGTAAACGGATAAGAGAGCGGTCCAAGGCTTTCCAGCGGTGGGACTTGGACATTAGATCGAGGGAGGCTACATCGCCGTGAGTGCAAACTCTGTATAAGACACTTATGCAAATAGGGCGGTTGTTTTTTTGCCTAATGTCCCACGCTGTTGTCGATCCCCCATGCACCGGGGAGAGCTCCTGTGAAATCCAGCTTCCGCTGGCATGCTTACTCAAAGCCTCATAACGGAGGGAAAGGGCCCGAAGAGAATTTCCTCCCTCACAATTTTCCCACGCAATCGGACTCCTCCCACTGTCGAACGAAAAGGGAAAACCACTTACCAATGGAGGTGAAGAAATTTGAGAGCGCGAAGAGGATGAATATCGGGGATTTCAAAAGTAGAGCGATGTCTATCGAATCGGTGATTGTTTTCATGAAGGCCGAAAACTTCTCTCGAGCACCCCGTGTGTCTTCTCGCTGCTGTACCGAATGTACTGATATCGAAGGCTGGGTTCGGTTGGTAGAGGGAAGAGAAATTCGTTTTTAAGTAACTCTGCTCCATCCGGCGGTCGATCGATGCTTCTGCCGTCTTTTACAGGAAGAGGATATATCGCAGAAATGGGACACGGAACATCCTGAGATCCCTTCCCATATTCCTCGAACTACGGAGCACGGGAATTCATCGATTTACTGGACAATGGAGAAAGAAATGTCACGGGAACCCGGAGGCGTTAGTAACCATCGGGATGCCGGAACCGAGGGGAGGGGGGGGTTTGGCAACAGGCAAGAGAATTTCCCTCTGATTTGCCGCCAATAAAGTATGCTCACTGTACTTATATTCAGACAGAATATTGTGATGGAATAGACGCATCCGGCTGCAATACAGCGGCCAGTGAAGCTCGGCAGGGCACAAAGCTCGGAAAAAATGACGCTCTGATAAGCGACCTCGAATCGACACATCTACCAGCCTGCAACTCGATGCCAGGCTAGAATGTCAACTCTTTTCGCTCTCTCGTGCCCTCTTTTTCTCATGCATGAGACCCGGGTATGCAGTTCTATACGCACCTGACTGGTGTAGCTGAGGCGTTTACGTAACGACGCATAGCTCTGCTTGGAGTTCAAAGCTTCGCGCTCAAGATAGAGGTTGCGGTCGATTGAAGGAGTGCGGATAAGAACCAGTTCTGGTTCTGAGTTCACCGACAAGTGACAGACGGACCTAGAAGGACAGATATACTAGATGATCCTTCCGCACTAGAGAACACATCCCGTTACTCGGAGCTTTTTTTTCGGTCAAGCATCTATTTGACTTGTGATGCTGGGAGCATCGATCACTCGAAGACGTCTTCATCTATTAAGCCGAAAACTCCACCCGGGAACCCAGCAGGTCGAGAGTCGTCCCTCGTCAATCCGCGACGGGACTTGACGGAGGTTCGTCGTCCGCGAAATTCCGACCGGGCGTCGACCACTTATCGAGTTGGAGGATACCGAGAAAGCCGGAGGCGTTTCGACTTTAATCTACAAAATTGGCCTTTCTCACGGCCTACCAGAAATGCAATGAGAAGGCATTCGCGGGTCGTACATCAGATCCGGCGCGCGGGATCATTTCGATGCGCAATCATTCGTCCCCGCAGCTCACTCCGCTGGGGAAGGAGGAATGCCCTCCTTGAAGTCCAGCATCATAGGATCCTCTTCGTTCCCCATGGGCTCCATGTTGAGGAAGAACTCCAATGTACACACCAATGTACAATTCCCTCATTTTTCCCTAAAACGCGGGACTTTGGGAATAGATTTGGGGATCAGCGGATCTAGATTTCCAGAGCGCCAGTCATGGAACTCGTGCGGCTCCAGATATGCTCCCCCTCATGACGATTGAGCGAGACCTCCAGATCGGCCCCGGATTATGGGCGACATTGGGCGAAGTCCTCCGATTGACCGAATCGGCGACCTGAAGCCTCGAGCCGCACGGCTATTCATTTAAATTACAACTCACAACTCTTTCCGAATTATGGAATTCTTTTTATGTGTATTGATATTCAACTCCCGTCGAAACTTCAACTGGGGACCTTGATGATGAGCGAGGACCTCGATGGATGAGTATGCGCCGCAGACGACCGACAACCCCCGGGCGGTGGCTCTATATACCCTAATTCCTAATTAATTTAGGACATATGAACTGAATTCCGCTGCACACTCGAACACGCTCATCGACTGGAAACGGGACGCATTCTACGCCGGAGGAGAAAGGCAAGCCACGAGCCCTGACCGTGGCTCAGGCTAGGCAAATTGAGAGGACCGATCACTTCAATCGAGTAAGATGGAGTTTCGGCTCCAGGGACTGGCTTCGGACGAAAGAATTGGAATAATCCCCGAAGGAGGCAAATCCACGAACGAAGCAAATATTGCTCTTCCCGGCGGAAGAATATTCCTCCGCGAGGCGCTTGTTACCATCGATCAGCTCTAGCTGTACGAGGTTAACATCTATTATCAGAAACTGTCTATGTCTGGAGGCGTAAGCATATGCACGGGAGAAGAAGACCGCCGTCGGCATCTATCTGCTCTCATTTTCCTCGCGTTCGTCTGTGTCAAGGTCATAATTCAAACACCCACGTTCGCCACCGTAGGTACTGCTCAAAGAGTGGCTCTCGAATTTCAGGGCTGGCTTCAGAGGTACGCCGGTGAGACGACATGATTATAGCTTGCCGGTTTGCGTTTTCGAAATGGGTCGAGCTGCGTGTCCAACAGAAAGCTGCGTGTCTAGCTCCGAGCTTATTCAAAATTCAGCTTGGCCCTATCCGATTGCTGATATTGTGACTCGTAAGCCGAGACGGCTCCCGTCGGATTCCGATCTGCTTCCGAAACGGAGGCAATGCTGAATTATAAAACTAGATAAGCCTTCCGGAGAGCCTCGGCAGGGGACTCGAATCTCAGCTTCTTCTCCAAGAGAAGAGGAAGCCGATTTTTCCAACGGAATCTGTTGCACTGTGGTAGTCGAGCTTTCGCAAAGAATTTTTCCGCTTCTATAAAGAAGAAGTTCACTCCCTGGGTCGCCTCGATGCGGCAGAGAGGTGATCGTAATGCTTTCAGCGAAAAAATGACGTTCTTTACTCACCGGTGATGGAGTTTCTCTTTGGAGTCGAGCTTGTGATGATTCTGCAGCGATATTATCGTGTTCGACGGACGGAGTAGATTCTCACTGACGACCAGTTCGGCCTCTCTCTCCTTGCTGATGTTCTCGTTGGGGAATCGCGCTGTGTTGTTATCGACGTCTCCGAATTCCAGATCGACCGTAGTGTCGACTTCCACAACCGCAATATACTCTGGGGGTCTCATGAGAGCTCCGAATACGACACAGTTCAGGAGCATCCCCGACGTGATCATCAGGGCACCTTGCCATCCGTAGAAATCCACAAGTGCTTCAATCACGGGTGCGAGAACGAAGGTTCCGAATCCCGAGCCGCAGACGGCGATGCCTGTCGCGAACGCCCGTTTCCGATCGAAATACATCGAGACCGAGACAATGGCGGGCAGATACATCAAACCCAAGCCCATGCCGGTCAGAATTCCGATCGAGAAGAACAAGAAGGTCACGTTCGGCGCCCAGATAGAGATGAACATCCCGGACGCCGCCAGAAGAGATCCAGCTATGGTCACCACACGACACCCGTAAAGATTAGTAAGAGCCGAAGCTATTGGGCCGCAGAGGAAAGTCGTCGACACCAGAATCGATGCCACCCAGGCGGTTTTGCCCTTCGATTCCTCGAAGTACTCGACGAATTTGATGTAAAATATTCCGAACGTGTAGGTCACTCCATCGGCGAGAACGTGGACCATGAACGAACAGAAAACAACAACCCAGCCCCAGCCTCCATCCGGGGGCGAAGTCACGAGCTTCACGTCCGTCGTCGACACTTTTCTACTGACGGAGGACTCATTAACGAAGCCCGAACCCATCTGGAGACCGAGATCGGCATGTTGTTGGGCGGGGGTCGACGGCATCGGCGTAGACGAGTCGTTGCCCCGCGGCTGACTCAATGGCTTCGACGGACTCTCGCACATCTCCGGAAATCACAATTTAAAACCTCGAGCCAGAAATGCCCTTTCGGACTGGCATGACGTCGAGCGGATGAAAGTCGCCACGGGAAACTTGAGGATCTGCGATCATTAACATTTGTAAGAAGCTTCTCCGACGTGCGGAATTCCCCTCCGCAGAATCAGATCGAATTCCGTAGAATGTCCTCGGCATTCGCTTGAGTCACGATCGAGATGGTGCACGGTTTCATCTAACCAATGCCACAGCACGCACTGGTCAGACGTGTCGAGTCCGGTGAATTCCCACTCCCAGCAGTAAGAACGGAAACAACAACAACGATAACGACGAGAGAAAGCACCGTGTTCTTTGCCCATGAACTCCTCAGAGACCTTTGCCGCCGGAAGAGACACGAACGTTCGAATTCTTCCGGTATGATTCAATGTATGTAGAACGGCGAACTCAACTCGTGTCCCTGCCGATGATTTTCAGCTGCTGGGAAGCACCGCCGCTACGAGTCATTCTTCGCAGGTAGATAAGTTGCAGCAGTCGTAGACAGGGGAGAGCTATTAGTCTGGCCGGCTTCAACAACCGTCTTGATTGATATAATCTCTCGCCAAGATTAGACCCGTGGTCGGCTGCGTGGTTCACGGCCAGAGCAAAGAGTGCATCCCCTAGAAAAAAATGTATGTGTATGTCGTCTTCGCAGGCGACAATTATGCCGCGCCGGGAACCGCAGTAATCTTAATTGACGACTGTCCCTCACGGGTCGCTCTGGAGAGAGAGAGGCTAGGTCCGCTGAATGGCTTGTGCTATTATCGAAGTGGTGATGGCGAGAGTTTGTGAAGATCACAGGCGATTCGATGCTCCCTCCACGATCGTTCGAGGTCGGGTCATGCAATTGATTTATAACAAGTGGCTGAGAAGGGTCTGATCCCTAAACGACTCGATCCTGCTTGTGCCTCGTCGGCATAGAGGTACAGTTCACAGTTTCTGCGGATTATAAAGTTCGCTGAACGAAACGCTGCCAGCAAAACACTGGTTCGGTCGGCGTGAGTCCGGGGCGTGACTCGGCGTCGGGGCTCGACTTTCGAAGCTGTTGTTGACAGCTGTAGAAGTTGGTTGCAAACTTTTTCCGGGTCCGCTAGAGAGGTGTCAGTCGCGTAGGAGGCGTTCCGGAGCCCTGTCGGACGACTGTCTCAGACTCGTCGTGCACATCTACCTCGTTGGCCTGACCCGCAGGGGGAGGGGGAGAAGAGCACCGTGATTCAATGAACTGAGATGTTCTCTGGCTCCGCCACCGGCAGTCGGGACTCGTCCGAAGTGAAGTGCAAGCTCGGAACACGTCGTTCGCATGCCAAGAGGAGAACACAGCACTTTTCATGAGAGTCTGCGCGGCGTCATCGTTCAAGTGAGCCGCCACAGCCAGTCCGAACGCAGCCCTGAGTTCGGGCGCGATCAGCTGAGTGCGAACCCGCTGGGCTCTTACTGTGCTGCTATGGAGAAGAGCCAGCCAGCCAGCTAGCTCGCCAGCCTGCTCTCGTATATGTATACCCTTACATAAACACCGAATAGCTGTTGTACGTTGGTCGCCATCTGGCGGATGCTTCGTTAAACTTGCCCTCTCCCAGTGGTGGGCATATTTTCCCCGATGCTTTGCAGACCCACCGAGTAGTCTATCGAATGATGGGGAAGCCGACTCTTTTCGATACATACGAAATGGAATCCGACGACATACCGATTCCTCTGCAGGACTGCTGGAAGGTCAATCGAGCCACTCTTGAACAAGGGCGCTTCTCGATACTCGTCTGGGAATTCTTCTTATCCAGAGGTCATCTCGGAGCTGGTCGTATGAGTTTTCTCGAATCATGGATAGAAGCGGAAGCCCATGCTTATTTCAGAATCCGACGGCCGGATTTTCAGAGCCTCCGGTCGACCTTCGGAAACAGATATTTATCGAGGGAGATGCTGAAGCCAATCTCGCCGGGAATGCGATGCTGTCGGCAACGCTACCGCAATCCGAGGACACGAACTCCATGTGACTCCGGAGAAATCCGAAGATTCGTATGACGTCGAGTGCGACGCGCTATTCGTGTCGCCAAGGGATCGATGTTAATAGGTAGCAAGCTTTGAGGAATTCGCTGTGGAGTGGAACTTCGTCGCGATATTGCGATTCATCGATAGGATCTTGCTCAAAACTACGGGATACTACCGATTTCCACGACAAAACCAAATCGTATCGGATGGCGCCTTCGCGTGCCACACGCCTGAGTCAAGACATCGATGTGTTTTTGATATGTTTCCTGAAACTCGAAGTCTCCATTTGACTTTGCGTACCAAGGAGTCGATCTCACGGAATGGCGGTATTTCATCCTTCAGATCCCCGAAACATCCTATCTGACGCCACTCCTTATGCCCAAAAGAGATCGATGGAAAGAGGAGGAGATCAGGAATTCGCTCACGAAATTTCTCTGCATAGAGATTCGAGTGTCAATCCCGAGTGCGGTTCCATCCTTTCAGGGAAAGAATCGGACTCGCAATCCGGCGCTCTTTCCCGGAAGCCTCGATTCGCATGACGCAATGAGCAAAGCAGAAGCCCTCTCGGAATAGCTCGAATGAGGAAATTTCTCCTGAGGAATCGTCTCGTATATTCAGGAGCGGTATGACAAATACGATACTTGTACCCAGTCTCTTTCCAGTGGCCAAGATCGATCGTCACGCAGAACGCGATGGCGAGCTCCGATCCGATGGTTGGCACTCTGGAAAATTCGAGGTCGGAGAATTTCCTTGAATTATTCCTCTGGCGGCATATCAGGCGCAGTGTCAGGTGATGGAGGCATCGTCCATCCTTTCCAGCTTCCGAGACAATCGACAGAGTCGAGTCCTGATGTGGCTCACGATCATCCCCATGAGACGTCTTACTCTTGTCCTCCAGACCAGTGGAGCAAAATGTCTCCTCCCCCCTGGCGATTCAAACTCTCGCTAGATGGGGTTGATACAAAGGAACGGCGCCGACTGGATGATCTCTGTCACTGTCGAATCAAGTCTCAGAAAGCTAGCAGTGCTCGTAAGCCGACTGTATCGCCGCGCCGGTAATTCTAGCGGATGGGCTCGTATGATTTCCAATATGCAGCAATATAACGCCCCAGTTACTCGAGCTGATCTGGCTGTAATTCAAGAAGTCACCCTCTTGGCTGAGAGCTCAGCTGATGGTGATGATATGATCCTCTCCGGCCCATGGTGATGGTGGAACCCGTCATGGGTCGAACTCGGTAATGGAGATCAGTCACATCGAGGAAACTCATCGTACTCCACGCATGACGGAGCTTGTATGAGGATTTTTCCCCGATGGCGCATTATCAACTGGGAAGTCATATGTCGCCGCCTTTATCATCATTCATCATTCAGTACTTGCTCCGGTACAGCTTCCCATGAGAAGACTCCGCCCCGTCCTAACCTCGGCTGAACATCCTTCAGGGCTCTCCGATGGGCTCCCCGCGAGGATCTTAGTCGGGGGTTCTGACAGGGTTCCGCTCAGTTTTTGTGCCCGGATCCCCGATGAGAATGATCCGTTCCGAAAGCTGATAGAACCGGATTCGGTAATGATAGCCGTGGAACTCAGTTCCTCGGTGAGGAAGGTTTCTCGACATCTACCGAATGTCGAGTGAATGGCTGGAGAAGGTTCATTCTCTCGAACGAAGCCTCGAGAGGAATCACACATTTGCCCTGTGAGTCCTTGAGTTATAAACCTCTGTTCTGGGTAAGGGGGGCGAGGGGCTTCCGACTCATAGTTCCCCTTGGGGGCGGGATCAGGTGAGGATCCCCGTCTGGAGAAAATTTTTGTCGCTGGGTGGAAGTCCTGTCCAGCTCGCTTCCAACCGGATCGACTCCGGGGGACAAGGCAGAGCTCTGGAGACTCAGGTTGAGAATCCCAAAAAGCTAGATCAGCATATCGCTCCTGGATCGCCGTGGAACTTCTCGCATCGAGGGATGGGAGAAACTCTCAAATCTTCAGCTCGATCTCCGCAGAAGCTCAAAAAATCGACAAGGATGCATTCGAGCGAAAACTTACCCCTTCTCACCAGGGTAGGGAGGACGATGTTCATCCAGCTCGATCTGGTACCGAGTCGGGAGGTACACAAAAATGGAAAGTCTTTCGCGGAAGAGATTCAGATCTCGTTTCGACAGAATTTAACAGGAAACTCCCATCGACCCCTTAAAGCCTCCCCAATAGGCGGTGGGTACGTGTATCCTCAATGGGTGATGAAGTCCCGCCGGCATCCACCGCGAAATCGTTTCAGTTATTCCCGTGAACGACTGATTTCCGGTGAACAGAATTGTGGGTCTGGTATCGCAAGATATCCAGAGGAGCGAGCTTGACGAGATCGATCTCTCCAAACAGGGAATCCCTATCGAGAACTCTCTGCTCGAGTTTCCAAAAAACCATCATTTAAAGTCGATTCGAAAACATTTATAGCCATACATTTTGGGCAAACTTATCATCTACAATTGACCCTCGCCGGAGCGTCGATTTTTCATCTTGAGTCAATCGGGGCGGTGATGGAAAGGCAAACTCCACTCAGCGAACGACAGAAACCTAGGGAAATCATTCATCGCGCAGAATCTGAATTCATATCGAGGGAATAATGGTATATGATCGAGGTAAGTATCATCATTTACGCTTGCTTATGGGTTACAGGTGTCTGTCATACAAGTGCACGTGCCCTCATTGTCGTCACCACGATTCACGTATCCGATTTCATCACCATCCTCGTCGATATCACAACTCAGATCGCTGATTTGTGAAGCATTTGGATCCACGTATTGCTCGTGGAAACGCCGTCGGCTTCTCCGTCATTTTGCAAAAGAACCTTCTGTTTGAACCGATGTCGCCGCTGCTCCCTCGTGCGGTGGTTCCAGCAGACTTGGTCAGGGGGTCCGGCCGTATCACGGAATTCGCCTCCATCACGGTGATCTGTTGCTTGTCGAAAATTTCCTTTATTCCTAAGCGTCGATCGGGCCTTCAGAAGCTCCTATGACCTCGGGAGAGAGATTCCGATGCGGGCTCAGCTTTGATCAATCACCACTCCAGGAGCGCAGCCGCCAGTGTTTCATTTTGTTTTTCATCAAGGATCTAGTCGATGTAGTCGAAGCTATCGTTGAGCTATACATAGTGTTGCAGCTGTTGTCGCCGTCGATCTCATAGCTGTCAGAGTTGATGGAGGATGCAAAGCATGACGTTGCTTTTGCACTAGAGGACGTTTTTTGCATTATTGAATCGTCTCCTCTAAACAGCCATTGGCACCACCTGAAAACGAATTGAACAATTGTTTCTCTCTCGGCGAACACGGCGCTTGGAGCCTAGGATTAGCGAAAGCTTGTCCCGAGATACCCGACCCACACCGCCGAGGTTACCTCCTTCCGGTTCTCTTTTTCCGCCTTCGATCCCGGAACGGCGCAAACCTTCGACTCGATTCGAGTTTCTGCAGCACATCAGGAACGAGTCCTTCTTCTATGCGGAAAACTCGAAGTCCTTCATCTGCCGCGAGACAGGAATTCAAAAGTCGGGCCGAAACCTAATGCGGTCGATTGGTTCTCCGGAGCTCTTCTCCCTCATTCGCTGGATGAGGCGCGGAATCTTTCGTGTCCTTTTGAACTGATGTTCGGAGCCCCAAACAGCTCGCTTCCCCTTTTTTTTCCTCCTATCTACCAGGGATATAGAGAATGAGCCTCCGAAGGCACCTCGGCATCTGAATGAGCAGAGGCCATTAATATGTATCTGCAGGGTGGGCAGTAAATCGACATGCGCCTCCAATCCACGATGAGCGATCGATGAGCGATAACGGACGGCAAATCTTTCTAGGGATGAGAAGCGTGGAAAAAAATAAAAAGATCATCACAAAAAATTTGATTATATATATTTTCGAAGGTCGATGAGAGGTTCCACAAGTGACACTGTCCGGAAGTTTCCAAGCTGATGAGTTCGTTAATGATAGACGTAGATATGATGCCTGATTGCGATGCTTCGGAAATTCAATGCTTCGGAAATTCAATGCAGTCGCGCCGTTTCGGAGCTGAATCCCGCTCCTCGGATCAAGTGGACCACAGATCATGTCATTCTACGTTGCCTAACCGCGGATTCTACGCGTCTTTCATGCGTTCCGACGTGATTTTCCGACTCGACATGCAATTATCCCGAAAGTTAGGATGATGAATTTCGTCAAACGGATCATCTATCAAGCGTTCCCGATCCTGATTGGACTTTTGCCAGTAGATGCGAACGAGAAGCGCTGCAGGGACATCTGTCCGAGTACTCGAGCGGCTTGGATACCAAGAATGTCATCGAGCCAGTTCAAATATCGTGCAGCCCAAGTTTTCGAGAGAGAATTCGCTGTAAGCACATCGAGTCCCTCAGACGATCCACGAGGCGACCGGCGACAGCATTGGAGGAATTAAGAGCGAGTAAGCATAATCAAATTAAGCACGAACTTCATTACCATGAACACTTGGAGGAAAAGATGTAATCGACGAAAATGATGCTACATTTCATTAAATTTGCTTGGTGGTAGCTTGGATGATTCGCTGGTTGGTAGGTTGCTCTCGGTCTCAAACAGTCCCTCACCTCGATCTAATCTGCAGTGAGCATATTTCATTGATTCGAGTGCTTATTCGAAAACAGAGTAATCAGACAAACGCCACTATGGCACGGGTGTTATCGTCGTCGTCCGAAATGTCTTCGTCAACGTCTTCTTGATCGCTTGACCTCGTCCCGGAATTGCCGATCGTGAGGCCGTTGCAGTTGTTTTGAGGATCACCGAAGAACTCAAATTCGACATCTGTTGACCGCACATATTGACTCTTGAGTTATTAAGCCTCGTGAACAAGCGAGCCTCGCTCCGCCTCAGGGTCTTGAAATCTCAGTGCATTACTCTTGCATCGCTCATTCCGTGACCTCAACCCAGAAGAGGTTATCGCAGCTTCCCTTCCCGCCATGCGTCTGCAGGCACAGGATCTATTTCTCTCGCTCGTTCGCTTCTGCTCGCTCCGAGGCTTTCGGGGTAGTGCACCTTTCTTTCTGCCGCCGGGAGAGTAGCTCTCAAGAGCACTTTGGGAATTTCACTTGTTCTCATCTCATTTTAGAAGTTCCCTCGACAAATCCAGAAGGGAGGTGTTCAATTCGAAACGCATCGCTCCTTCTATCGAAACACTAAATCTGCATGGAATAGAAAGTCGTTGAGAAGTCGATTCTTTCGACTCACAGAGCTGAATGCACGCCGACCAATCAAACACTCGGACAGATACACTCACGACATGTATTCCCTCGACCACTCACTCGTCGCCAGGAGGCAGCATGCGGGATCTCTTGACCTTCGACTCCCGATGACCACGAATCTAAGTTCCTTTCTCATTCAAAATCGCCCCGAAGGGTTCCGACCATCGGAACGAACCCTGATCATTCTGTGTCTACGCTTGAGCTCGGGCTCGGTGGCTGGCTTCGCTCGTGCTCGAACCAGTGTAACGGATTGTCGCCGTGGATATCTCGCAACTCGTCTTCGAGATCATCAAATTCCTCGTCCTTATCGTCATCATCCTTCTCAAGATCAGTCGCCCCGTCGTAAGGATCACTGTGGAGCTCCTTGGAACTCTGGGGGTCTGTTTCAGACTTACCGCAAGCTTCAGCCGTTTCATCGGTCGGCGGCGGGGGTCCCCATATACGCACGGTTGCGTCGTCTGAAACCGATGCGAGCATGCTCGGAAAACGTGGGTTCCACGCAACGCAGTTCACAGTTCTAGAATGTCCTTCCAAAACGGCGATGGGCGTTTCTTTTTTGCGGTTGAAGATGTAGACTTTGTTATCTGCAAACGGACGGGACGAATCAGACGGGCACTCGGAGACCTTACCGGGCAGGACGAGAACTCGCGGGGCAGGAGCTGCGTATACGGGGGAAAGCCGAATGTGTAGACGCGTAAACTCACCTTCACTGCCGGACGCCACGAACTTCTCGTTGACGCCACCGAAGCATGAGTGGATTGTGTAGTAACCTTGTGTGATCCCGCGGTATTTCATCATCAGAGTTTTATCCTACAGGGGAAAAAGAACTTTTTACTAATCGAGCTCGGTATCAAGACCGAGGAATCAAGATTCAGCGACCAGGTTTGAGCGTGAGGAATCGACCCGCGGCGTCATACGCGAGTTGTGAGCTCAACCCCGAGATCTCAGTCGGAGGGCAACGACTGACCTTTATATCCCACAGGTGAAGGCCTTGTTGAGCGAGGTTCAGAAGCACGTAACGATCAGTGCTATCGACAGTGAAGGACATGATCGAGTGATCCTCGCTGACTCTGCAAGCGGGAGATGGTATGGGCTCAGAGGCATGAACGACGGCAATCATAGGGATGTAGTAATAGTGATAAGATGACTTGTAATATCTCTTCTCGTTAGCGAGCTCACATATTCTCTTCTTCTGTTTTTTCGAAATTGTAGCTTTTGATACGATAGTGGTTGTCGGCAGCAAGAACCGTCTCGCCGTCGCTCAAGCACTGAACACCATGCAACCTGACTCCCTGCAATGGAAACCACTCTCAGCGGACTTTATTCGGATACCGTATGCGTATTTCCCGGCTCTCGCTCAATCATAGGATAATCGATACGGACCTCCCAAGTGTCTAAGACGTTCCCTTCCAAATCGCACTGGTAGAATTGCCCTCTTGTTCCACCTTCAAAAAATTACAGAGCTTATCGGAGAGCGTCCTCCTTGTCCTTTCTTCGAAATTGGACTGATATACGGGCCCACAGATTCTCCACGCCAACATTTTCTCTCGGCGGGATTCCAGTACGAACCAGTGATGAACTTCGTCCCGCTACTCTGCCATGCGCATGTCGTCAAGCTGTCTCCAGCTGAGTGGGACATTTGGTGTCTGAGATCTCCAGTCTGCAGGATAAAGATTTTTCAGCGCATGTCTCGGGCTCCCGCGAGCAATTATCCGCGAACCGGCCTTGACATAGCTCTTACTAGATGCTAGGGGCAACTCACGATAACATTCCAAATCCACAAGTCCGACGAATCCTCGTAACCACAGACTAGAAGAAGGGTGTCGTCGGGGCTCCAAGCCAGACAACTGACTCCTAATGTGTGGCCTTCGAAAGTTTTTCGGTGACTCAGTTGCTGGGTGGCCGGATCAACATCCCAAATAATTACAGTAGAATCCTGGAAAGTGGGATCAGGATCCTGAGAAGTCGATCACCGTGATATATTGCCGCGCCAACCTCGGCGAAGGTAGAGTCAGGTTGAGGCCGCGAAGGGATGAGGTCGGCACCCAATGAGGGTGCGAACGAGGAAAGCTGCACTATAGAATCGCTCGAAGCGACGGGAGAAATCACCTTTGATCCGGTAGCGAGTTTCAGACCGTCATGACTGAACCTGCAAACCCAGATCTCGTCACAGTGCTCATTGAGAATCTGGAAAAAAGGAGGAACGTTAAACCTTCGTCTGGCGCTGTGTCTCATGCTCACAACATCATTCTTCCCCCCGAAATGATGAAATCCAGGAATATCGAATCCAACCTGTGTGGTATGACACGGGAAGTTGCTCCTATCGCAAACGTGGTCATTCAACAACGATATATTAGTCAGAAGTTCGTCCGCGGGAGTGATGGGGGAGTTGTGGAAGTCGCAGCGGTCGACCTGATACGCCTGAGCCTGAGGATCGGACCAAATTCAAAAGAGTGTCAGAAAGACTCTTTGTCCCCGTGACAATAATTTTCCATGGACGATGAGCGAGCCCATTGCTCCCTGGTGCCCAGCTGAGGATTCGGTCTCGGGCGAATAGTGAGCGGGAAAAGAACGAGCTGATCTCCGGGAAATACCTTTGCGAGTAAGGACCTCAGACGTCGAGGTGGTAGCATAATGCTCGCGGGGAGAAACTTTTGCAGTTTCGCCATGAGATTGTTGCGAGCCTCCGTCAAATTTGTACGATATAATTCTAGCTCAGGACTGTCTCCGTGCATCATCAGACAGCTGGAAACAATCAGAGCGGTTACTTGAGCGATATCTCTACAGTCTTCTCCACGATGCCGACTTCAGCGATTCGAATCAGAGCTTGCACTACGTGTCCAATTTCATAGTGACCTGGATAATTGATGCACGCGTTTCTCGTTGTGCTTCAGAGGGCTCAGTTGCTCCCTCAGGCAAGTGAGGGCTTCCATTATCCTACTCTGGGCAAGTAGCTCGAGAAATTTGTTCTGCAATAGAATATCGCTGGAAATCAGAATGATGCAGCAGGGAGAATGCTCTCGGACGATATCAGACTTCGGATTGCATACTCACTTCTAGTAGAAGAAAGCGCATTTTTCTATTGGCAGTTGAGTCTATCAAGAAGGGCTCCAGCTCAATGATATCCTCAATGGCTTCATCGATCTGTCCACGCATAACATGGTTTTGGAGCTTCGCAGCCAAGGGATGATCCAGCGAAATTCCCGATTCCTCTGATAGAGTTGCGTAGGCGCGACTGAAAGTTTCAGAATATTTTATCGGACTCTTCGACGTCAGCCAATTATTGAACATTATCAATTGGGGGATCGAACGACCACGTTATACCACTGGATGCATCCCGCAAGTATCCAACGAAACTAGGCCTACAATCGGGAACAACCACGCTCTCATCCAGACGAAGGTACTGATGAGAATTCCTCTTCAAACCCGACGACTACCCAATCAGTGCTTCCTTCGCCCCTAATCGCACGCAGATCGACGACGGATACGGGGTGTTCCGGCACCATATAAGAGCTTTTTGAGTTTACTTTCGGCGCACTCCGCCGCGACAACCTCGAACGCAAGACGGATTCTCTTGCCAGCGATGACGGAAGCGCGAGCTCAGAAGGCAGTGTGGAGCCGACTGTGTAGAACAGAACGAGCTATTGTAGAGTACAAGCTCCTCACTGATTGATGAGCAAAATAAGGAGGGACCAGGCGACGGGATGGTGTCGTTCCATCAGCCAGGGACATATCGATCCCGATGCATCGCGGAACTCTAATCAGAATCGGCCAAGGAGTCCGAATAAAACACGACTGGTAACAAGGAGCGAATCTCCATATTCAATGTGATATCTCAGTCTTGGGGCACAGGACTCTGGTGTCGAAGAGGACTCCCCGACGAGGCGAGACATTCGTTCCTCGCGTGGGTTTTCGGGGCTCGGATACGATTCTCACTGTGGATCTGGCACCAAGTCCCGACGTGAGTTTCGCCGTCTTCACGCTGTTCCCCTCTGTGGAGCTTTGCGCCTTCTCTCAGAGAGAAAAGTGACATGAATCGAGGACAACGGAGGTCTAGGTGAAATTTAAATCGACTCCTCATGCGCCTTTCCATGCGATGTCTTGTGGCGGTCGGGTGACTACGCAGCAGCTAGTTCTGGCTATCGGTCGGTCAGCCGGATAAACGTCTCCTCAACAACTCGCAGGAGAGATCGTAGAGTCGAGTCCATCATGGGCGAATTGAAAATACATCGAAACCCCTCACGCTCAGTTTTGTCCCTGGATTTCCTCTCATCTGGCCTCTGAACAGTGGGATTATCGTTGTCGCGAGCCTTGGACACGATTTTGACCAGAGCTCATTACGCCTCACGTCTAGCGGCACTTCGAAAAATCGAGTAGTGCCGTAGAGGATTTTCGAGTTCTGAGATCCCGAAAGTCAACGTCTAGGAGCCTCGCAATAGAACGCTCAGCTCGCATAGAAACACGGGGCAATAAAAGCGGAAGTTGGCTTGAACTCACTGTAGGCCCAGATGACGCAAATGTTGTCCGATGATTTTGATGATGTCCAGCTCGAAAGGTTGCTCCCCAAACGGTGCGAGCGCATTTCCGTTGAGATTACCGTTCGACGACGGTCCCGGTTGAGCTTCATGGCCGTTTGGGGCCTGTGCGGCACCGTTCTGGTTCAGCATCGGGGATTTGGGCTGAGGGAAAGTTCCGTCTCGTGAAGAGGTTTCGGATGACGCTGTCCTAGCCCGTTTGGCTACGGGCGATTGGTCGGGGCCTCGGGACGCCACCCTAACGCCTCCTTACAGCCCCCGACAAAACACTGCAAGTGATTCCACGCTGGACTACTGCTGCTGTTGCGGCTGCGACGGCGGTTCGTCGTCAATGTCTCAAGAGCCCCGGGGGAGTCGGTGGCGGCTGCAGCGGCAGCAACGACGGCTGTGCCTATCTGCGGGGCCGCGAATCCCAGCACCTTGCTCACTGGCCAGAACGAACCCTGTTACGTTGCTCACAACTACGATAACGACATCGAGGAAAGAAGCAAAGTAGAGACCTAGGCAACCATTCAGAAGAAGCAGGCAGCTGAGTCGAAGCTAGGCTCGCGTCTCGCTGCCGTCAGCGATTCCTGGATGATGCTCCGCCAAAATTGGAGCGTATTTCCGTGAGCTCGCTGCGTTTGCAGGATCTACAGAAGAATTGCGGAGTGGATTCCTGCGGACGGCTTGCGTTGTTCCCCTTGGTAGTAGAAGTAGCAGCAGCAAACAGCAGCCCAACAGCAACAGACAACCAACCAACTGAGCGAACGACCAATCATCAACACCCAACACAACAGCTGATAGCTTTACTGACGTGATGCGAATTCGTCTGCTCTGAATTCGAATGCGCGCGGAGCGCGATATGAGACGCCGCCAAGCAGCCACACACCGCCCCGATCGAGTTCATGCGAAGGGTGCGTGTCGAAATCATCAGGTACCGCGACCAGTGGCGTAGCGAGCCGGAGTGCCGCCCGGGGCGGTGAATCGGGATTTTCCGTTTTTCTAACGTGCTCGACGAAAATGCCGTCCCCCGCCAGATATTCTTTCCTCGAAAACACTCCGTTTTTTTTGGATGCAAAACTCCGAAAGGCCGCCCCTGAAAGTTCCGCAGAAAGTGCCGCCGGGGTGGTCCGCCCTCCCTCCCCCGCCCCCGCCTTAATACGCTACTGACTGCGACTTTAGGCCCTGCAGAGCCGACCTACCATCGACCCGAAACTTTCGGCCTCCTCCGTGAGCCGAATTGAGGCGAGCGGGAGTTGGTCATCCATCGGTCCGTTCATCGCTCCATAGCAGAACGTAAATCAGCTTCAGATTGGCTGTTAAACTGATGAGCATGCTCGATGGGTATCATTTCGTGAACATAAATTATACTTTCTCCACCATTCCCACCCGGAATTTCGTCCCTCATCGGCCCGATTCCCATAAGGAGAATGCCATGCTCTTCGGAAAAATCAATTTTTAGCCGCCAACCATCAAAGATGTTACTCAAGCACGTGTGCCCGGGGAGCGAAAACGTTGGTTCGAGAGACGGCTACGATCGAATCGGAGCGACTTCCCATTGTTTACTCGTGGACTGCGGTCTTATATATCCGCCCGACGGAGTTGAGTGTCGAAGATTCGCTCTTCTGGACTCACATTTCGGGGAATCCTGAGAATGGTGGACTATCGAGGCTTAGAAATCGAGGGGAATCCCCACCAAGTCATCCCCACTCCCTATGGAGACAGAGGAGAATCCGATGATTGTGGGATGAATGAAATCAATGGCATCCGGAAATGGATGATTTCATCGTTCGGAGGGGAGAAGATGTTCGACGATCTAGCCTCCCATTCGCGTAAAACGTGATTAGGGAGTTCAATCCGAAATCTTCGTTCCACGTCCACCTTCCCGGAACTAGAGCGACCTCCGATGATCGGTCAGCGGGAATCATGTCGACGGAGACTGTTAGATACGACAGCTCCCTGCCCCGACGGTGGTGCTCTGACTTCTTCGTTCATCGGTATCCGTGTTCGGGTAACGCAGAGTCCGGCGGGATTGATAAGGAACTTCGAAATCAGAATATAAAATCGATTCCACCGATTAGAATTTCCACTGCGTGCCTCAGTCATTCCGCGACTCATTCCTCCACCGGTGATCTCACGGACAGGCCGGTCGATGGACGTATGCGTTATTACGAAAGACCCCCGGAACAACCGTTGCTCAGACTGCAGGTTTGAGGAACCTACGAGAAGAGAAACCAGTCATGAGCTTCGAGTTCTCGAATCATCACCTTCTCGCGCGCCCACTCTCCTCGCTCACGCACAGAAACAGACTGACATTCAGACCCAAAGGCAGACTAGCTAACAGCAGCCACACCAGCAGCTCACATCTGGCCTCTGAGCAAAGCCCCGACGCGTATTCAGGCCTTCTGTCGTTGGATCCGAGCTTGAACATCGACCACTCCGCCAGCTCCGACGAAGCGAGGGCTTTTGAAGTTTTATGCTTCGAATATAAGATGGTGAGCGAGTCTACCGGAGAAAACTCCGAAACGGAAATCGTATCGGTCCTCCTGTCTACAAGGTTTCTGCTTGGAATACATCGAGCGATAAGAAATGAAAGGAAAAATTTCTATCGTTCTGGACTCCTCGACATTGATGCAATCCGAGAGCAATACGAGAGGCGAAAATCGCACGCTTTCTACAATCTACGACAGACTGTATGTTGTTCTCCGACGGGTGGTGACATCCCATGCACTTTTCGTTATGACAGGCCGCTAGAGGGAGAAGGATTCTTCTACAGAAACCGGACCACCGAAACATATCGTAATCACCATCCTCGATTTGAATGCCAATCGATACTTCTGCTCGCGGGGAGAAATTATTCCATAACGTTGGCTGAAATTTCTTCGCTCTTCGTCGCATCGTGCCTATGTGCGAAACGCTCTATCAGCTTCTTTACAGGCCATCGAAACATGCTCACTTCGCTCAGTTAGTGTCGCCGGTGTCTGATTTCATCGCACCGGAGGATGGCGGCTCTAGACTGAGAGACTGGTGAACTGGTGACACGGAGCTCATCGGCTGGGAACTCCGTAGATGTCCTTGCCGGATGGGCTAGAATGATTGACTCACTGGAACGGTCTGACCGGTTGCGTGTATCCTCTCGCAACCTTGAAGACACCGATTGCTCGCGGGCATGTCCCCTACTCCCGAAGTAAATTGGCCCGGTACGGATTTCGGAGGTGTACCAATGTGCGATTGCCGAAAATTCGATCTGAAATTGCCATCGACGGCCTGTTGAGAGCGTCCCGTTGGTCGAGGATAAAATTGCATTCTCTTGAGAAACTTGACCGATCCCCCCATGAACTCAAGCATGTGGAAGTCATGGGAATGTTGGGAACAGTTGAAGGTCAACTGAAAGTCCTTGCATCATGGAGGAATACTGGAAGGGAGTGCCGATCGCATTCTACGAGTGAGAGAGCACATGACACTCAGTGAGCCCAACGCATGACAGGGCTTCTGCAGATCGGAACTTGAGAATGGTTCCGAATGTATCGTCGACACGCTCGAGCTTACGAGAGGTAACCCGGCACAATCAAGTACCATGCGATACACGACCAGCAGGATAGATACATATGTTTGCTCGGAAAAACATTGAAGCCGATTAACCAACGCAGCCTGTAGGTGGGTCAGTGCGTCGTGGTGTTCCCGAGCTCGTTCGGAACATTTTAATCAACAGCTGTTCTCTTTCATTTCGCTCGTCCGTATTGAGCGCTGCCGGCGTCGGTAGGGCCCGTCGAATGATTCGAATGCCGCGGTCGAGCCGCGAATCGAAATCGGCTCAAAAAGGGGGAAACAAGGTTTTCGATTGGAGAGGTTCCCCGCGAGAATTTCATTCAGGAAGCTCTCAGCGTCTGGAGCTCATCATCAATGATTGTCTTCAAACGGATGCCGGGAGGATCGCTGAAGATACTTGAGCAAAACAACGCGATCTCTGCGGTCTCCGAAGATCACACGAAGGCGGGAAATATCAATTGAGCCGAGGTCTTCCCACACAATGAGTCGAGAACTCTTCCGACTCTTCGGCTCGCTCTGCGCCCGGGTTGAGAATTCGCAGAAGAAGCACTGCCCATCTACGATCTCGGTATGACTGAGCTCGCCCGCTCGAACCGTTCCCATGTTTTATGTTGGAGCGTGAAGAGTTGTTTCTTCATTGAGGTGCGAACAGAGAGGAGAATACACTTCTTCGCACTTCCTCGAGAAATTCAGATATCTTTTGGCATACTGGAGAGGAATCGCTTTGGCGTTCTTAGAGGCCTCTGGAGGTCTTCTCCTCACTTTTCCTCTGCCGAGGATGGGGCTTGGAGCTCTGATCCTTTCGCCAAATAAAGAGCTCGCGACGAATTCGGGAGACTCTCCCCCGCTTCAGATGCCATTCCGAACCAGGGAGGGTTCCTCTCTTCAGTGTCAGCAACGGAAGAGGCATCGCTACATACTTGAGCCGGAGCCGAAGTTTCGGCGGTACTTAACTAGAATGAGGATGGACGTCTAGATTCCCGTACTCAAGATATCGAACCATGTGCATGGTTCGCAGCCATCAGGAATAATCCTCAGATCTGATCAAAGGTCTTCGGACAGCCACGTCAGATATACCGGGGGAATTGTCGATCATACCAGTCTAGATAATAAGTTATTTCCTGAACGAGAGAGAGATGGGGACAGATGCTCTGGCTCCCCAGTGTTTCAAGGTCCTTGGAAGGCGGCCAAGCGATGGGGAATCCGTCCCATCTTGGAACGTGTGTACTCCATGAGCTGCGACTTCCGCTAACGAGTCGGGCGAGTGAGTCAATCCAGACTTCACCGAATCTTCACTTTCTGGAAGTTCCAACAGACCGCAGACTTGTTCCCGGCGACTGCACGAGGCAAAGAGGTGTGGAATGTGAGTTTCCTCGCTCATCCGAGCAGATGGAAAGACTAGATTGGGATGATTGTCTCACAACGGCATCCGAAGGTCGGGAACCCTGCAGGAAGTTCCCATGCGTGGTTCGAGGATCTATCAATCGGGGTCGGAATGTGAGATGTCGCGGACGATGAACATCGCGAGCCCTTCGCTGGGCGTTCTCCTCGATGGCACCTCTGTCGAGTGATGTCTCTGGCGGACGGCCCTTGTTCCCGAGAACGATGAATTCGGGATGAATCGATCACCGCCGAGAGGTAAAAACTTGGACGCCCGAGATTTCCAATGAAGCTGTGAGAGGGAAGATACAGCACAGCTCGGAATGACGAGAGAAGGAGGATAATTATTCGAGGACTACATCTACGCTCGGCAGACTTGAGTAGCGGGGGTCTACAGCGCCAGTGTCGTTCTCATTTTTTCCCGACCTCCAAGGTCCCGTCAGCATCGATCACGATTCGATGTGGTGAATTTGCTGAAGAGACTGCTCCCCCGGTCCCCCGGTCCTCAAGAGCTGAGGATCGAGCATGCGCATCCTAAAGGATACACGTCTAAACCCACAGCTCGTCAGATCCTTAATGAGGGCAAAGTCTCATACTCCCTCCGGATGAAAAGAGCCTTTAGGCGAATTCCAAAAAGGATCGCAGATGTTGGCTCCCGCTGATTCTGTTACTGAATCAAGCGCCGTCGAGATCAACAACAATGACACACCATGAGACCCCCAATCAGACGTTCAAGTCGTGATCTGACGTTGTACACCTGTGTAGTCTCCTCGGCTCGTTTGTTCGCCTGATGTTGATGTTCGAGGCTATAATAAATCGTATTTGTTTGCCGGATCACTCGAGCGGAAATTGTCACTGTGCCGGCATTTAACGCTCAACAGTTCCCATAGTAGTGAACACGATGTTCATCTCGGAATTTCTTCTCTCGTACGAGATAAGACTAATCGAATGCTCAGAGAACCTACGCATGAGGCGCAACGTGCGACGAGTTCATATCTCTTGTTGCGAGGGAGCGATTTGTCGGAGTCTTCCAGCTAATCATTTCGATACGAGGTCCTGACTACCGTCGAGAATGTCCCACGAGTAGGAAGAACTCGTTGGTGGAGGTCATTCATCCCGGAAACCTGGCTCAATCCCCGATTCCAAATTTTAAGGAGTGTCCAGCGATCGTTGGTTCAGTGTCTCGAATTTATGACCGAAAGTCATCATCGACAGCCCTCAGAAACATATCGTTCCCGCAGCGGAGTCCGTCGGCGCGTTGCATGCTCAAAAACACGTCCACGAGCCCGTATCGACTGACCAGCTCCCGCCAGGCACGGGTCGGCAAGTCTGTCGAGACGCCCACCTTTTCGCCCGTGCAGCACGGCGTGCTTAGCTGCGTGCCTATCTGGGCGTTGGAGCGACACCGTGTCCCGCAAATTCACCCCCGGGCGGGGCGGAGAAGCAGGGGGAAAGGGTCTACTGAAAGTCTTAGACCTCGTTGCCCTGATGGCGGTCGGAACAGCGCGGTGAGAAGGGTGGGAACGAACTCCTGGGCGAGGGTTCGACACCAGCTCCGCGTGCTAGATCCTCGTGCTGGTTTACCACCCCCTCGCTCACCTGACCAAGAGCTCACCGGGGAGGGGGGAGGGAGTCACGTAAGGGGCCAGCAAGGGCTATCTGGCGTCCTATCGGCTCCCGGCTCTTTTTCCCGACGCACGGTCAACCCGTCGGGTCTCCCTAGATGGTTAGATGGATGAATTCATAGGCGGATGGATGAGTGAGTGAAAGCATGGGTGACTCGGTCGTGCCGAGGCACGAGCGCGCGGCTTCGTTGTCCTTTCCGAATATCCTCTCCACAGCTTCGCGCATGTGCGCCTAACCCGTCTGCGCATGACCACCAAGCTAGCAAGCGACCCGCCGACCAACGACGACGGCGAGCAAGCGAGCGAGGGACCAACCACCATCAAGCAAGCAGGCAGGCTGGCTGGCTGGCAAGCAAGCAAGGAGTCGGACAGGCACGCAGACGGGCTGGAAGAAAGGCAGCCAGGTAAGCCAGCGGTAGACCTAGCCAGAACTCACGATCGCCGTGTAGTTCATTCGCAGTGGGTGGGTGAGTGAGGGACTGACTTGGACAGTGAGCCACTCTCAGTCAGTTGATCTGTCTATCCATCCATCGAGTTCCCCGTCACACTGTCCGTCATGCCGCCCGTCGGAGATTAGTAATTCAGTTGAGTGATCCGTCAGTTGCTCGACGGTGTACCATCGCCGGAGTTACGCCCGATAACTCCCGGGATAGAGTGGGGAGCTCCGGCACGGTAGCGACGGACGCTGTTGTTTTGCACTCACAACGCTTCGTGCCCTCACGGTGTGCGATAGCTGAGCCCTTAGTTGTTGTTGTCGTCGTCGTCGTAGACGTTGTTTTCGGGGCAGTGTCTTGTGATTGAAGCTGCTGCGGCTAATAGTTCGGATGTACGCTCACGGCGGAAGGAGTCGCGATCGGCCAGAAAACCTGATAAGCGAGTTCACTACAGGAACAATAAACGTCATCGGATAAAGAGCAGTCACAGCGACAATGGTGGTGGTGCGGTTGTTGGGATCGCCATCGCTGTTCCTGGTGGTGGTGGTGTCGTCGTCGATGTCGGGTTCTTTTTCTCTATGAGAGTCTTTGCCCTTCGGTTTTTGGGCTTCGGCTTCTGATCGCTCTGACCGGTCTCAGTGAAATTTTTTGAGTGAATTGACCTCCAGGTCGGGGAAAACAACTCAAACCATCATCATCGACATTGGAGCATCCGAACACACGGGGCAAAAACTTCGGGTTCTCTTTCGGAGCTCCACCGAAACCGACTATGCGGTAGATGCCGGGGGTGGATTGTCCGGGTGGGGCATGGAAGCGATAAATCGATGGAAAACGATCAACCCTAAGAACGTTTTTTTTTCCTGCTCAGGATCGCTGATGGAAACTAGCTTGCCGCTCGAAGAATAGCAACATTGAAAACAACAAAGTTTACTTCGTGAATCGAAAGCCGTCTTTATCACTTGCCGCCATCCTCTGAACTTCAATATGCTGAGAAGGTGAGCTCGATTTCTCTCTCATTTGCGCTGAGTGATAGCGACACTCAGAAGGGAGGCGTTCCTGACGGACCCCCAGTGACGGGGAGATTCTCTGGAAAAACTGATCCCATCTTGTGCGTGCACCGTCGGTCGGGGATCCTGGGGATCGACTCCGCATCGGAGTCGGAGGTGGTTCCAACGTGTGATTGGAAGGTTTCGGATTGCTGTTAGAGGACTCGCTCTCGCTCCTCGTCATGGTACATGAAGGACGTTCGTTTTTGATTTATCAGAAATCGTCGACGAATCTCGACTCGATACAGATTCGAGAGGCGAATCTGGAGGAGTTTGAGTGCGCTGTCACTTTTCTGTCGTCGCCCGTGTTTCGATGCAGAGAGCGGCGGAGGGCTTGCCGGTTTGCTTGTTCCTTTCCCAAGTTGGCTAGCCAGTCTGCCTGCAGTGAGCAGGCGGCACCGCCAGAGGAATCAGCCAAGAACACGTGAACGGCCCTTCATTTCGTTAGTTTGCTCGCTTGCTGGATGACTCCTTTTCTAAGCGTCGATGCCGATGCCACCGCCATCAGCAACGGCAGCGAGCACGGCTGAAAGCAGCAACAAGTCCGCCTACGTTCAATGGAAGGGATTCTTGTATTAATCTGCTCATTCGAAAATGAGCGACTTTCCTGACGATCACTTACTTCATGGTAGACTCGCATATCTGAGACATTCTGGGATCTCGAATACCTCGCGGTTTTCCCCAGACTTCAGGCCCAGACTCTATATAGCTGCATATATTCGATGCCGCACTTCATCGAAGGGTCGCGTGGCATTTGCTAAGCAGGGAAGCTTGATCCGTATTCTGCTACCGCGAGGGAGGGTTCAACAAACGGATACTGCGAGTTCTTCTGATCGTAGCCGCGGAACTCCTTCTACGGTGGCTGCTCGTACCCTTGATGCGAGAAGGCATCGAGTTCGACATTCAGTTTATTGCTCGAGTGATGAATCGTGCGGTCTTTCAACGCATGTGATTAGTTGTTAGTTGATTGAATAATGCACGGAATCACCGTCGACACGGACATGGAAAATTCCGAGAGTGTGATTTCGAGGTGAAATGACGGCTCATTCAACTTCAAGGAAATATTGCACGCGAATCAAGCAGTGTTATCAACGGGTAAAACGGGGGACCGAGTTCGAGAACTCGGAGAGAGAATATTTCGTGATTACTGTCTGACAGAGCTGGGGGCAGCTCCAGAGGAAAAACCTCATTGAGCTTCGCGGGGGAATGCCTGACTGTTTGGCGGTCTCTTCCGGAAAATTCTCATCTGAAAATCGAATTCCTGCTCTCGCCCCATTGGAGCCGCCCCATTGACGAGTTTGAGCTTCCGGGTGGAATCCAGAGATTTCGAGCATGGTAGGATCGTTCCTGGACGGGACCCGTCCAGGACATGAGAACAATCTTAGAGAATCGCGAACGATTCGAAGCTAGAGACTTTGGCATTCCAGCAGTGAGCGCACGGGGCTTGCCATTGCCGTTTGTGACGTGGCTCCAGCAAGTAAACAACGGAGGAGGAAGAAGCCGGCGCTTACGAGAGCCGGCGGCGTCGTCGTCGTCGCGATGGGATGGATGCTTGTGTTGTTGTTGATGATGATGACTGCTATGGTGATGATGATGACGACGACGACGATGATGAGAGAGACTGCTGACGAATGTGCCATGTGACTAAGCTCGACTATCATCATCATCGCCGCTGCTTTTGCAGCCGTCGCTGCCAGCGACATCGACGACACTTGCGACAGTTTTCGAGCGGAAAGACTTCCACATTATTGTGAATTATCAGGAGAGTGTTTTGTACCCGAGTCGGCTTTGTAGCTCGACCGACGAGTCGCAAAGACGATTCTCTTATCTCATTGGGGAAAAGGTGATGTGACTAAAGTTCCTCGGAAAATTCCTCCCGCAAAAGCCACCGCCGGGGTACTGGCTTCGGATCGAGCTTCCGATCGGAATGAGTTCTACCATTGGCTCATACTTTTGCGGCGCTCGAGCTTCTCTGATAGATGTGACGTAAGTGCTGATATTCCGAATCTATAGAGCGAGTCCATGTGTACAAGCGTCGGTATCTTCCGGTTCGCCTCGTAAAAATTGTTTTGAAACGTTCCGGGTGGAGTGTTCAGCAATGATATCCGTTCAGTGTTTTTCGGTGGTATTTCCCCGCTGGAGGTCTCTGGCTCCAGTCCATTTATTTGACAGCTGTGGAGATCCCGGCCTACTTCCGTGCGTTATCAGTCCACCTTCGAATTACATCATCCTGATATGGTCAATGGCTCGTCAGAGAGCCGCTTCCATTCACGTTGAATCATTCGACTCAATCTCGTTTGTGTCAGAAATCTGAACCGCTCGTTTTGGAGTCAAATCCATCCGCACGAAATCCATGTGGATAAAATATAGCCGATAAAAATTATGTATTGAGAGCCCTCAAACAGGGAACGAGAGTTTTCTCAAGTTACCAAGCAGGCGCTCCCGGCTGTCGTTCGTCGTGCTGCTAAACCCACGTGGTCGATTGAGAGGGAAGAGCGATGACTTCCCTCTCTCTCGTTTCCAACTAGTGGCGGTGATGGCTGTAGCGAGAAAGCGCTCTACAGCACGCTGCCGCCCCCACGCTTGCCTCTTGGGTGCCAACACGGTCGTCGGAACCGCACCGTCGTCGGCAGCACATGGTTGATGTTCGGGAGCGAAAAAGGCGGCGCTTTCTCCTGAACTCTCCCCCAGACCCTCTCCCGCCCTCGCCACTTTCGAGCTGCCACGCTCGTCTCGAAGCCAGCCAGCAGCAGCGGCGGGTACAGCGGCCGCTGCGACTCGGCCAGGGGCGCCTCGTGCTGCTGCCACCCTGGCACTGACAATTCGTGCCTGCTGCCGCAATCAGCGTGTGAGTGTGTGTATTTGAGAATGACCGGGAGAGGGTCGGCCGTCCCGAGGAGTGGGAGGGCGTTCAGTGGAGAGAGGGAAGCCGGCGGCGGCGTCTCCTCATGACTTACTGCCGCTGCCGCCGGCACTGCCAACGCGGCGATCGGCGGATACACATGCACACACTCACGCGGGACACGGACACGCGTTCCCCTCTCCGTTTTCACCTCTCCGAACGAAGATCACGCGCTGCATTACGGGATATTGCTTTCTGCGAGCCGTGGCAAACGACCCTCACCCTTGACGGGAAGGAAGGAGGTACTGCGGCCGTCGTCGGGGCGAGGGGAGAGGAGTCCGGGCCGCCGCCGCGCACACATACACGCTCGGCGGCAGCTGAAAACGTCAACAACTGCCGCCGCAGCAGCAAAGAGCGCATGGGGAGAGAGAACTGCATGCTGCTGCTGCAGGCGGTGGCCTGGTCGTCGACCATGGCTTGCTAGCACCGCCGGCCGAGAGCTGTGTGTGTGAGTGTTCTCATCCAGTCACTCACTCCTTTTGTATGCTTTCTACTGCCGCCGCCGCCGTGGCTGCCACCAGCACCGCTGTCGACCTAGAGTTGGGGGAAAGGGCTGCCAGCTTGCTCGGCAGTCGCTGCCGCCGCGCCAGCGAACAGTAGCAGCGGCGGCAAGGGGAAAGGACGAGTCGTGGCGTGGCGGTCGTTGTCGTCCTCAATGAATGCTCACCGAGCAGGCAGGCAGGCAAGCAAGTAAGCAAGGAATAGGCAGGCAGGCAGCCAGCCAGTCAAACAGGCAGTCAGTCAGTCAGTCAGTCAGCCAGCCGGACAGACAGGCAAGCAGGAAGAAAGGCAGGATAGGCATCGACAGCCGTTGCCTGGCAAGTGGGGATCTTCCTCGCGAAGACAGGCCCGTCAAAACGCGAGCGTCGAGCGAGCGAGGGCAAGTGAGCCCTCGGTGGCATGCTGTTTTGTCATCAATACCGGATACTTAACTTCATCATCCGCGGCACAAGCAGCGACGGCGGTGGCCGCGGCTACCGCTCGCACCACCACAAGCGACGACGACGACTATTACCCCTGCAACAACTATACCACTAGCTGTTGGTAAGGCCGAGCTGTGAGAGTCTGCGGAAAGCTGTGTGCCCGTAGGTAGTATGGTTGCTGTGCGTGTAGTTTCCCTCGGAGTTCACTGTAGGAGTGTTCCGTCTCTCATTGTGCTTTGAAAATCATAGAAATAAAAGTCTCCAGCTGCCTCATCGCCGTGAGCAGACAAGGAAAAATCGCCGTGATAAGAAATCGATCCGACAACAAGTACTCCCCGACTCCACGATTAGAGCCACCACGCAGCGAACATTGGCAAAAACCCGACCAGTACCACTACAGGCAAAGCCAACTCTGCTTAGCTCAGAAAGGCAGCCAGCCAGCCAGCCAGCCACTCACTCGGACAGGCTCATAGAACAGCAGCAACATCGACAACAACACCAGCAGTGGCGGCGGCGGCTGTGGTAGCAGCAGTAGTACCAGCGGCTGCTGCTGGAGATATCCGTCATCGTACTGAGTGAAGTTATCGTGTATAATCCGATCGTGAACGATCCGGAGAAATTTATCACTGACGACCGCTATCGAAGCGAAAACGCGGAACCTCTGGAGCATGGTATGATCTTGAGGAAATAGCGCACGTCGGGAGCCGTGCTCGACAGTGGTGCTGTGTATTTTTCCTTTGAAGGAGCTCATGACGGGGCAGGATGGAGGCAAGAGCGCAGGACTTCTGTAAGAACTCGGGGAACGATGGGACATCGCCCGGACCCCGAGAGTTGCAACTTCTCGTCGCTGTGTTTTCCCGCACCCTTTGGGGAGAATTCATCTCCCAGTCGGTGAATTCAGCGACCTCACTTGTGTATTGTGTACCGCTCCGGGTGGAAGCCGATTGATCGTGTACGAGGATACTACAGTCCAGGCTCAGAACCAATGTTACGTAACCTCTAGGAGGTGTGTCGTTGTGAATATGGGAGAGTTTTCGTTTGAGCTTTGCGAGAGAGCACGTAAGTTCGTCTTCCTTTGAGCCGCGATGACTCGAGGGGTCCCACAGAGCCAAACTGTCACCTAGCCTACGTGTTAGAACGTCTCGCCCATCTTCTCGCTTTATTCGTCCTTTCTCTCTGTCTCTCTATGTCACTTTTGACCGTCACCGAGCGTAGACAGCGGCTTTGCAGAATCGACCAATTTCCGCTCTTGTACGCGTTTTTGTCATCCTTGGCCACGTGCACCTGTTCACGGGGTCCTTCCAGGGCCATGATGGCATTCGCCTTTCCGAGAACTTGTTTGTTGTTGCTCCCATCTTTCTCGGCAACTTCCGACTCTCCTGGGGGGAATGCGAGGCTTGGGCAGTCGGGAGGGTGAGGTGCGCATTGCCCAGCGAGCTGATCGCGTTGGCCGTCATTGTCATCATCAGCATTCGACTATGATTATTGCTGATGATGATCAGCTTTCGATTCTGGTATGGCTCGGTTTGGGACGGATCCCAGTGCCAGCGATCACTTCATCAAGCCGCAGCTCGCTCGCAGGCCCAAGACGGAGATTTTCTTCGTAAAGCCATGCGATCTCTTCTTCCCTCATCGACTAGGTATACGATGGCCGCGTCCGCTCTCATACGGTTTTCGAGCTTATCACGGAGCCGGGGAGGAAAATCTCCGCCGTAATCGGGATATTTCGCATTGGCTAACTCGAATTATCTCGCATCACTCAGCGAGGAATGTGAGACTGTTGCACAATCCGGGACGATATCAACAAATCGGCTCGATCTAGGTACACAATTACTCTCGCCCGCTATTGAAAAAAGTTCACTCGCTTCGTAACTTGAAACTCTCCGACAAGCCCTCAGCTCCAGGATAAGAAGACTTACCGCAGATAAGGCGAGATCTTCTCCACGATTCGCTCCGCGATATCGAGAGAGACGCGGGCTACCGTTTCAGAAATCGAACCATTTTTTTCGGGACCGTTGTTCCAATCGAGATCACAGATGATCGATTCATGCAAGTTCATGGAATGCGCCGCTCAATCTCCATTGGTGACGGGAGTCTGTTAGCCAGATGTTCTCAGAAACGTGAGATTGATACAGAGAATCGTCGGCCGGGAATATCTGGAGCTTGCCGGGTCAGTAACCACGTAAGCTCTGTTTTGCGTCAATCTCGATTCTCCGAGTCAAGTCATCCGTGAGTGAACCGATTCCGGCAGTGCATCCGTGACCTGCAAAAAGATCGTCAGAGAATCTTCAAGACCCATCTTCGTGGGACTATAATGGATTGACCGTTCATATCTGGATTTGGACCGAGATCCGATCCTCAGGCGGGGCAATCGGAATAAGGAGGCGATTCCCCGAGGGGGTGGGGGAGCGATGATCCCACGGAGAGGGAGGAATGGCGTTGTGAGGTTGGGGATTCTGGATACTGAGCGGAGCATTCGGGCAGGATCTCGACCTTCCAGCCCTACCTTACCGGAGCTTGTTTCTCGAAGTTAGTCTGGTCCTAGACTCCTGGTAGGGGCTTCTGAGGTCGCAGATCGACCAATATTGAGATCGATGAGGTCCGATAGGGAGACTTGATGGCTGCATGGTGTGAGCTGAGCGATCTTATGAGTCATGAGATACATACATCCAACCGAAGGTCCGATGAAGGGACCTCATGCCCATCCATTGAATGAGAGAAACAAAGGTCCCAGATGCGGGAGCTCGGACATGATAATCACCTAATATTGCGCTGATCTTGCAGGTTTACCCGCGTGAGCACGTTCCTGTCCTCGTGAAGTTCGGTTGCGGTTATCGTACGACAAGCTGGCTGAAAATCCCAGACCTGAGTCTTCCGAAGCTCTGCTGCTGCCGCTGTCGCTGCTGCTGCCGACGACGCTAACCTGCGGCTGCTGTTCCTTTGCCAGTAGCGGGCAAACCATATTAGATTCGTTGGTCTCTCCGACGAATGCTCTGCAGCGGCTGCGCTGCCAACAGCAGCAGCAGCACCACTACTACCACCACGACGACCACCACCATCATCAGCAGCATCAACAGCCGCAGCGACAACACGGCCGCCGTTACCAAACACTGGATAAAGCTGAATAATGAGTATTCTCACATTGCTCGAAGCGGCTCGCTATCTAGAGTACAAGAGTGAAGCCAGTGCTCGAGGTAAGTGGCCGAAGCCCCACTCGGTTGGCATCCCCAGTCGGTGTGTGCATGCGGAGCTCAACTCGCCCCGGATCGCGACAGGATAAATGTCGGCGGTGAGGGTTGTCCTGCTCATTCCTCTTTTCCAAGTCTCTGAGACACGCGGATCAGGCTGCAGTAATTTCGGCCCTTCTCCGCATACGAGTGGATCAGACTTGCGATCGGTTGGTCATTCCGACATTTGAAAATGTCTTCGAGCTCGCGCACTCACGAGCTCTCCTCTGACTGAGTCCTGGAATTCTCCGAGGATATTTGGCGGAGGGAAGCAGCTTCACTGAATGCAACCGGAAACTCTCCCTCGTGCCGTAAACGATGTTGATGACGACGGACTAAATTTCATTACGCCGAGGGGATGATACCCCCGCTCTCCGTCTTCTTTGAATGAGTGCTCTGGATCTCGAGCATCAGAAATCAAAGGACATCTACGTGAAGATGATTCCCGGTCCTCGTTCTGAATTGTCATCCTCTGACCGTGATAACTCGCAATCGTGGAGAACAGGAGCCCGAAATGTCGGGCCTGATCCGCGAATCCAGAGAGTCTGCCAGCTCTCGATTCCGCGGGATATACCAGCGCGAAAAAAAAACCCGCTCGTTCTGTCTTCCATGATTTACATTGTACCCTCGGATTCTTGCTCAGAGCGGTTTTCTTTGTCCTTTCCATGCATTTCCTAGCTCGGCCCCCCTGTTTCGGCCTAGCTTGGCTAAGGGTATCAGCCAAAGCTCCGGATCTGGATACGATTTTGAGGCTCTTCTTCAGCCAGAATAATGCTTGAATCCGCGAGGTTCCTCATATCTGCTTAGACCTCTAATTTATCATGCGTGAAGCAGCGAGATGTGAGCTTCGCTGTTGTAACCCGTCCGAGCTTCGCTGTCAGAGGATGTTATCTTTGCCGGTCGGACGGCGAGCGAGGCTAGATCGATGTCGAACCTGAGATGACGTCCTGGAATCAAAGCTGAGGGTCCGGATTCATTCGATCCGCGACTCAGCCCGATTGAGGCAAGCTCGAGTTCACAGCTCGGGTTCTTCCAAACCAGACCAAACTAAGCGCCCCTGCCGAGTTCGCTATCGACTTGACATCGAGGCGAATGGAATTTATTGGTCCGTTCGGTTCACTCTCAAAACGCATATCGAATGCCGTATTCCTAGCAGTGTAATCCCGTTTGCGGGGATTTCTGGCATACAATCCCTGTACGAGCGATCGAGTTCTTGGAATCGGCTGGAAAAACGGGCAATAAGTCGCACAGTATCCAGATCACTACTAATTTTCAGGCTCCCGACGTCTCGAGAAGCTTCTACAGGACGTCGAGCGTCACAGAGCAATTTCTTTCCTGAGCAAGGTTCTATGGCTCCTGGCCCGCGATGTCGTAGTTATGCTCCTCATTACGCTCCGGGGGTCTCCGGCTCGGATGCTTCTCCGAATCGGCTCTCGCGAGGTCATTTTGCCCTCAGCCGTGAACGTTGAGTTTTTGTCGCTCGGAAGCCAATCGGGTTGTCAACCACCCAGTATCCCCCTCATGAGCCAATCAGTCAGTCCGAATTAGCGAGAGGACAGCGAAGCGGTGAATCGGAAACGTTCAGCCCCCCCTGGAATTCGTTTTCTGGAGAGTGTCAATCTTCCTCGGCGGCTTACTCGCCACTCGAACCTTAACTCAGACGGACGCTTGTCGACGTCTGTTGTTCTGTATGAGCGGGGATTTGAGCGTCAGTGGGCGCCGACGCTCTTGCAAACCTGGCTTTGTTGTGGACTGTTGCCGCGGTGGCTGGTGCCGCCATTGGTTCTCTTCAACACGGATAGGTTGTTCACCCGCACCGCAGCCGCTCCAACCACCAGTACTTCAGACGCCAATGACGTTGTTGACGTCGTTTTGCCTTGCCTTACAGCTAGCAATGTGCGGCGTGGATGCCCTTTCACCGCTGTCAGTGATTTCTCGTCAGAAATTCCGCTCGGCTCAGCGTCCGGAATCAACGATGAGATTATTTGTTGTTCCCACGAGAGCTGACGGACATGAATCGGACGCGGATTCGAAACGAAAGCTTGTCGCAATTGAATGACACTGATATAATCACTCCTTGCGTTTCTGTTCTCGCTTCGAATACAGTCGAGCGGGCATGGTGGTTATTCAAGAATCCGCATAACGCCTTAGATGGCTTCGGAAAGCGTCGATGGCATCCAGGTGACTCGATACTAATGGATGATTATCTCCTCACGTGAAGGCCCACGTGTCCGTGAGAGAACAGATGTCGTTTTTGGCGCTCTTGACTCGGCGACTCACGGCGGGAGACGTTAGGAGACGAAGGAAGAGGAAGCGCGCCTCTAAGGTTAAAAATTTCTGACTCCATCGGGTCTTTACCGCTCGACAGACTTTGGCGACCCTGCTCCCAATCCGAGATGAGGATTGAAGCTTCAATTGGATGGAATCTGAAAGAAAAAACATCTGCGACAGAATCTGACGAAATCATTTCACGGGTCAAGAGACGGAGTGACCAACCCTCGGGCCGGGGTTACCGCATGAATATAAATCTGTGATTGGAAGTCTATTCCGGTATTAGATATCTCGGAATCGTCGATAATCATCCCGATTGCTGAAAAGAGTCTCCACGGTCGTGCGATCACGAGCGAGTTTACGAACCGCGTGGTTTCGGTCAGAATTCTCCATCTAGTTGGAGTCTCTGCGCGTGAGCTACGTGACTCGAGCATGCGGAAACGTCTCTCCTCCCCTCCACGATCGGGTGAAGAGGAGGAGGGCGGCCATAGCCTTCGTGAGGACGCTCCGCACTTTTCGCGGACTTGTTGACGGCATCGCGATAACACATCCCGCCGATGTGTTCTCGTTCGGTACGAGATCCCTCTCGGATCAAACGCTCGATCGATATCCGGGGTCTTGTCCTCTGTCTGAAATTTCGGGCCTCACCGGCCTCCGATCGAGAAAGTGGACCTCCAGGATCAGATTCCCTTGGATTTGTTTGGTGGAAACCTCGAAAGAAAATTTTGGGTCTTGTGGTCGATCTCACCGTGCACAATTCATTTGGCTCTATAGGAGACGGCAAAGAAACACCATCCTGACATGCGAATTATTAGGATGATCATTCCAATCGACGATGGAGATCGGGCTTCCCGAGCTTTTTTGAACGATAAACGATAGAATCTCGAAGTCGTCCGTTCGGAACTAAGCCTTAGAACCCTCAAATTCCAGGTGAGGAGCCTCATGACTACACAACGTTCACCCAGCTATCGTCTAGCGGAACCTCTATCGGGAGTCCAACGACAGCCTCGTCGCCGTCTTCGATTCCGGCAACGCCGACCTCATCGAACAGCAATGGCGGGACGACGAACAATGTGTCTTCAAGCAATGCTGGTGGTCGATCGTCGCCCGTCGGCTTCAGCGCCGTATTCAACCAAACTAATACGTCAACGGCAGCGTCCACAACCGTCCAAACGGCAGCGTCGACGACGACTAGCAGCAGCGGAGGATCTTCGTTGCGCGGGACTCCACCTCCGGTTTTGCCGTCGTCGTCTCCGGTGACCGCTCTAACGGCGGCTACGACTACCACGACGACTCAAGGGGCATCGCCTATCTCAGTCGGAGTCGGTGTCATTCAGCAGGCCGGGGCGTACCGCCAACGGAGTGGCAGCGCAACATCTCGTCACCGAACGGATTCCTTGTCGTCACACGATGAGAACAGTAGAGACCAAAAACAGATGCGGAGGATTGGGGGGTAAGTCCTTGAATAATTTCCCCTAAGACGTGTTCACGGCTTCCGACACCAAATGGATTCCCATTGTCAGTCGTTTCCCGGAGGCGCCGTTTCCGAAAACTCCTCGGAATCCGGAAGCAGAGAGAGGGCTCGCACGGGACGAAATCGGAAAACCGTCAACGAGACGTCACCAGCAGCCCTGGGGCCCCCTCTCCCACGTCATTCGCTTGGAAATAAGAAAGATTACGGAATCGTTGAGAAATAGCCCTCGACGAAATCGAACATTCGTCGAGATTTCGATCGTCGTTCCGTCGGCATTCTCCCTCAGGGAACGCTGCGCTTACCCTGGCTTAGCGAAATTTATGAGGCTGGAGGTGGTGCTTGAGCCTCGGCTCGGCCTTCTTCTTGCCTAGATCACCTGCGGGACCGCCTAATAGTAATTAGACGGAAGGTTTTTCATCTCAAGTACCGTCGCCGGGAGGGAACCTCGCGTCGTATTCCGGTCTTTCGGTGACGAAATACGCCGCGATCTCTATCGAGCAGCCTTTTGGGGCTCGGTGGCGGCGTTGGAGAACGCCGGTCCGTCAGCTGGGCTAATGAGGGATTTTTTTTCCAGAGCGGGAACACGTGAGGTACATAATAAGTTGGAGAAGAATCGGAGAGCTCATCTGAAAGAGTGCTTCGAGAGTCTGAAGAAACAGTTGCCCAACATTCAGGACGATAAAAAGACCAGTAACCTCACCATTCTCAGATCAGCGTTGAGGTTAGTGCGGGATGGTCGTTCGGATCCGAGATCGAGCCAGATTACGGCCGTGTGTCTCTAGGGAGTCCAGGCGCTGTGGAAGCGGGAAGCTCGAGTCGTTCACCGTTATTTCCCTCCTACAGATACATCCAGAGTTTAAAGAAGAAAGAGCGAGAGTTTGAACAGCAGCTAGAGAAACTGGCGGGAGACAAGATCAGCGCTCAGCACCGTTTGGCCAATCTGCGGAAAGATGGTTGCTCAGTTCTCCCGCTGGGTAAGTTAAATGGTAAAGCAGTTTTCCTTCTTCTAATAGCGCATTCGAAGCACTCTGTATTGAGATCGTGATGAAATTGATCGATTCGCCTCTTCCCCTCCATTCCACGAGCCCCCGCCTAACTTCTCTCGTTTCGCCAGGGACGGAAATCATCGGTCCCGGACATCTGCTCGAGCCTCGGAGGGCGCTTCTTGCAGCCACCAATGAGTTGGTTGCCGCTGAAAGGCTCATGAGTGAAATGAAACGGAGAGGTAGCGTTTCTCCTGACAACGAAACGACAACTACGGCTTCCGGTGAATACCTAACCCCTCCCGCTCGTTGCGAGGGCAGTCTGCCTCGGATGATTTCGTACCGTTCGGCCATTCCTGGAATCCATCGTATAACTCGGATGCGTTTCTGGATATTGCAGAATGCGGCAACCTGAGCGACTATGAGGCGGATGAATTTGACCTTTTATCGTCGAGTGCGACACAGCATCACCAAAACGGGGCGAGCAGAAAAACTACGATTGAAGCACGTGTCGAAGCTCGCGCCCCAATCGTAGTCAGTACTAGCTCTGAAATGCGTGTCAACGGCGTAAACCATAACGCACAGCAGCAGCAGCAGCAGCAAACTTCGGAAGATTGCAAACCAATCACCATTTCCGTTACATCGGCCGCGTCGAACCCCATCTATCAACAAGCCACCAAAGGCCAGATACACCAACAACAGCAGCAGCAACAACAACAGCAGCAGCAGCAAACACAACAAGCTACGCAGCAGCAACAGACGTCGCAAACGCAGCAGCAGCAACCGTCGCAGACGCAGCAGCAACAACAATCGTTCCCGCAAGCTTTGTCGACTTCGCTCACTCCTCTGATAAAAGCAGGACCTGGGCTCATAGTTAGAGCGGCCAGAGAACAAGATTATCTCGACATTAAGGCAAACACTTTCAACGCTGGCAAGGTGAGTCTCTCGAGCAGCTACGCTAGACTCGATATTCGCGAGACGTTCCACGAATTCTGTGACGAGACGGCTTCTCACGGAAGCAGAGCGCGTTGCAGAAGGTTGCGGATTCGGCCCTCTCGAGCCGATGCGGGGCTTTTCCTTGAGGCTCATTCCCCTAAGTTCTTTTTCGCCTAATTCAGATCGACAAGACGGTGACCGCTGTCCAGGGAGATCGATCCTATAGCGCTGGCGGCGGATCGGTGAGCGGAGCGCCAGTGACATTCATAGGTGAGGATTTTTTCCCCTCTAACCTCGGAGGAAGTTCAGGCTTCCCGGACAGAGATCATCCCACGATGGACGATCGCACTTACCTCGCCAACAAAAAACCACAAACTTCTTTTTTTTATAAAAATTCCAGATTCCAAGGAGTACGCTAAAGTTGAAGTGACAGCGACGTCGTTGGTCCCGACGGCTACGCCATGTGAACCTCCAAGAGCGATTTTCACTCCAGGAAACCAGAAGACTATTCTTCCGACGTATCTCCCAAACACTGGCAATCTTGCTACTCTTCTGCACGCGGCCAATACCGTGAGCTACATCAAAGGTGAGACGCGAGCCCGATTCGGTACCTTATCCCACACCGACCATGATCCTACGACTCATTGTCGAGTTCCTTTTTGCTTCGATCATTATCATGACTGACATTCTGATTGTTTCACGATCCTCAGCCCCGCAATCTAATGGCGAGGTGACAGTCTCGGTATCGGCTTCCGGTCCCCATGGCGGGGGTGGTCTCACATCGATTCCGTTGATGTGCAAACCGGGAAGTGTCGTAAGGTTGGCTCCCAGCGGACACATTGTACAACCTCTAACTTTGGTAGGCTCTCTGAAAGTCTTGGCCGCCATATCCGACTACGAAGCCCTTCGAATTAGTGAATTCCCTATGATTCTCATCTCCTTCTCCTTTCGGCAGGTTCAGCAGATCCCTCAACAGAATGGTGGGCAGTCGACGCAATTGGGAGGAGCTAATAAGGTGAGGCACATCGACTCGACACCTGCAAGAGCTCGGCCTCATCATTCACCCTATGCTGGATTCCCTTCCCTCTCATAAGCATTACGGAACAGAATCAGAAACGGTGTTTGATTCGGATTTCATTTTCTAGACGGGACCGGCCCCCACCTTGTTCCTGACACAATCTGCAGGGTCTGGGCAGGTGCCAGGACAGTATAAAGCGACGAATCACGCAGCTCAGGCAACAACCATGGCCACCGTAATAACTCAGGTCAGTGCGTTCAGGACCCTTTTGCCTTATCGCTTACGTACATCTCATCATCCACATCTATTGCTCTGTATTTCTGTGGAAGAAAGAACCGTGCCGGAATAGAACCGTGCGTAGTAAATTGATGATATCGAAGTCACGAGCGAAAGCGTAATTGAAAGGTGTGTTGCTTCATTTACAGACGCCTCTCGCTACCGCTACGGCGGGCGGTCCAGGGGGCGCCGTCGTGGTCCCCCAGAACGGCCTCGTTACTGCCGGTGGCTTTAACCAGCTGGGAAAAGTACAGCTGAGCGGCACAACAACTCTTTCCATAAAGCCGGTACGTTTGAGCCTCTCATCATCATAATGAAAACGTTCAATCGCCGAAGAATGCGGATCATGTTACGAGGGCCGACGTCGCTCTGCTACGAGAAACATTTTCTATAAAAAAAATTCCATCGTGTGCGAGTGAGCGAAGCCATTCCTAAAACCGACCCATGCGTTGCAGGTGAGCCAATTCCCGATAATCTCGGGCCAACAGTTCATAACGGCGTCTTCGCAATCTCTGAAGCCCGTGGTTGTGGTTTCTGTACCGCAGACGTCGACGCAGTGAGGTTCAAATCTCGGACTTGTGGATAAATGGGCTTCGACGTTCAGTGTAATTCATCGCCTCGACAAACAGGTTGACGGAACATAGAGGATCACATTGAGTCAGACAAACAACAACAGAACAGACGAAACAGATGAACAATGACAAACAACAAGCAACCGAGCAGGTAGTAGAGAGACATTGGCGCGTGGGACGTCGACGGTCGAGGGACGTTGGGCGTCGCTCCACAAGTTCTCGCTCAGTCGGACCCTGACCTCGTGCAGTCCTGGCCCTATGTAGGAACCCTGCGAGGGAAATCCCGTGATTGTTCCGAAGCCCGGAATTTAAGGAAAGCACTTAGGTGAAAACGATGCGTGCCACAGCACGGGCACCCGGTCACAGAACGAGGACGATGCCACATGGACGATGGAGCCGGATAGAGGATTGAGTACAATTGTTGCTGTACAAAATGTCCTTATACATACTTAAAATCCCTATGGGCACATCGAAAACTCGAGGCAGGGTCTCACGTTATAGCAGCGTGAGCTATTCGGTCTGGAGCCTCCTCGAGTTCCCCAATCTGAGTGCTACGAGCTGCACGGAAGTTGAAGCTCGAGACGGAGAATCGTTACAGAATAGAAGATAGACGAACAGATTGACCGGTAAACGCTTTCGAAGGTGGACAGTTTTGGACAGTGTTCCGGAAGGATGCATCAGTTCCGTCGTTAGGTATCGTTACGAATGCGGATTTCTCAACCAAGTGTTTTGGATGTTCTCAAAAACAACGTGGAGGAAAACGGCGCCGAAAAATTGGTTTGAACCGCGTCAATCTAGTCGATTCAAAGATGGCTCCCGGTTTTTTTCTATTGGATCTGGCGGAGATCCTCAGCAGAGACGAATATTCGTAACGTTCGGAGATCGATCGGTAGAAGATTTCCGAACGCATTATTTTCGTAATTTCTCTATTTATTCCGCGTATCTCATGCTCTGATCGGGTCCGACACTTAACACCGTGCGCATGGGGTCGATCCTAGGGGATTTTAACGCGCTTGTCACCTCCGGTATGTTTCAGTAGTGTCTCCTCGTTCTCGAGTCATAAACGGAGGAGATGGGATTTACCTTCGGACTGGTACGATCATCGTCAATCGATTGATGTTTTTTCCATCTCTATTGATTTACTATTTATTCACGGATTCACCTCAGCAGCGAACAAACGAAAGCTTTTGAATTGCGTGTGTGACTTGAATACTGTTTCTGTCACGATTTATCAACGAGAATACACATCAAATAGTAACTCGGGGCGGATGAAGTCCTCTCTCGGAGATTTCGACCCGACAACGGTCAGATCGAGAGATGGAGGAGTTCATCCGTTGGAGCCATTTAAAGTATGTCATCGTCTGACCTCGTACATATTCATCACAAAAACGTATTCACCCGAAGAAAATCTCATAAAATGCGTTCCTACATCATTGTACTCGGAAGAGACACGGAAAACTAGCGAGGCTCGGTGATTACACCGGTCCGCGGCTAATCGGATGATCCAACTCAGGTGATTCCTGCTCGATTATCGGGTGGCGGAGCTTGTCCACCCACCGAGTCGGCTCGTTCAGAGGCGAGATCATAGATCGAGAGGGGCCTGCGCGGAAATGGCCCGCACTCGTTCCCGCCATTCTGACCGCCGCCATTCCGAGGACCTCGCCGTACATAGATCGACATCGCCGAATTTCAGCTTCGGTCGTGTACAAGGTTTTCACATCGAGACGAACATCAGCGGCGCTTTCCGGTTTATCACGTGCTCCCCCTCCTAATCTCAAGCAGCTTGTGGAATCACAGAAAGAGCTGTCGAATTGGGCATTTCATCGGGTGCTGTCGAGTAGTTGGATAAACTCTCCGATGAGAGGCGTTTTTTTCGAGAAGTTGAGTCTCTTCGAGAGAATTCTTCCGGGAGACAATGCTCGGGAGCGAAGTAGTCGCGATTCTCCTCTGAAGCACGGAATCCCCATCCCGAGTCCAGAGAAAACTTTATTCGCAAAACAGTGAGAAGATTAGGAGCGGGACCTCGCTAGTATTGTCGAGGAAAGACGAAACGGGGTTCATATCGAACATGACGGAGATGGAACAATAATGCGAAAACGATCAGCGGGATCGTGTTCGTATCATTCACTTTAGTCAAGATAATACGGATGGAAGAACGGAATTCGAACGCCAGCGCTAAAGAGCCGAGGAAATCCTCGAGAGAAGCGCGGACGTGATCGAGGGAAAAACTTATCGTCGACGGGATGAGAGCTGGAATGCTTCTCCTGAACGGTCTTTCTCAGAAAACTTGGGAGTTGTTTTCTTGAGCCGAAAGGGAAGCGGGAGATCCTCTTCGTGGCAGTCAAGGCCATTGAGAGAAGATAGATACCTATGATGAAACATTCCTTCCATGAGTGGTCCAGTGACGTACAATCAGCTGGATTGGATAATCCAATGAGGGAAACTGCAAAGCAATTCTTTGTCTTGTCATCATTTCCGAGCGTACCCAAAAGCAACGATTTTTCGAGTCGAGAAAATTTGCGATGGAATCATCGGAACGTCCGAAATGGGTTCAATGTACATTGGTTTGATGAGGGAAGCATTCAAGTGAGTTTTCTGAGCTCAGCAAGGAATCGCAGAACTATTGAGGTGCACGAGCTCTTCACCTCCATGGCATCGTAAGGTCCCCGAGTGATTGGTTGTCAATCGAGGACCGGAGGAATGGCGGGGAATCGATGTCAGCGTTATTGATGACCGCCCGGCGACTTTGCGAAGCGAACTCACCCCATCAGGGTCGTGGATGGAGCCTTAGTGCAGTAAGCCGATATTTGACAAATATCAGATTGAACAAATGTCTGGGGAGACAATGACTAAACAAGCTGGCTGTTATCGAGGTTCGATCTGGCCAATCACGCACAACTCGAGCAAGCAAGGAAACTATAAGGGAATTGGGCGAAACTGTCGGGAAAGCCGCTCCATCGAATTCAAACTGAAATGAGCTCTTCGTGACGTTTTGATAAGAGTGACGAATAGTGACCGATCGGCATAGCCCTCGATCGCCACGGGATGACTCGGATCCGAGAAACCCTTCCGAGGATTTTCTGCGGATTCCAAAGGAGTCCGATTCTAAAGTCGATCCTCCGCGAGGAGCGCCACTTATCCGAAGTGGAAAGACGGTTCCGTGCAGGTTATGACTCGAGTACCAACGAAAGACTTGAGGAGGCAGATCGAGATTGCGATGAGTGATTCCGAGCGGAGCTCTAGGAAAGCCAATACCTCCAGGCGAACACCAAGAAGAGGAATACAATGAAATTCTTGTACTGAGTGACTCAACCAAATGCGATTAGTGACGTCGTGTGGGAAGCGGGACGAGTTCATTCTTTCCTTCAGTAGAAGCACACTCAGAAACGTTCACACACACACACGAACAGATTCGAACACAGGAACAAACACCGGGACTCACGTTAGGACGAGAGGTACACATCGGAAGAGAGAGCGTGAAAGTCAACCCGTATTGTATATTTGATGTAAAATAGTCCATCGGAGAATCTTTATGACATCTTCATGATAAGATAGAACAACTCTTGAAGAACGTCTATTCTGAGACCGCATACCTACGCCTACACACCCACTCACAGACTGAGAACACAGAGAAACGATGATGGTACATTGAGAGGCATCGCAACACTGAATCGCCGAAATACGACACCGGTGTGGTGTTCCAGCAACAGTCTGCGGTGGTGACATTGCCGAAGATTGATAAAATAAGGATATAATAATCGAATTAGATTGAGATATGATGGTATCGATCATATTGTCGGCGACGACGAAGATTGAGACGGTGAATGAAGCGGGGAACTTTCTTGGGCTGTCTCCGAACGGCGGAAGGCTCCTGCCACCAGAAGCAACGGCGGAAACGCGGATGCGAAATGAACAACAAAACCCACACAGCCACCCCTATTGATTATGAGTGGCATAGAAACGATCTAACAAATTTCTTTATAAGAGACGATGAGAGACGGATAAAACAAGAATAAAGGCGCACGTCCTGATTCAAATTCCTTGTCTTTCTTGCCTTGGTGAATTCGCGGTCAAAGCATGGAGATTCGATACGATTCTCGCTCTACGATTCCTAGCTGAGAATCCTGTCTTCGTGAAATCAGCCACAATAGAGTATTTATTTTCCTTGTAAAACTTCCCTCAGTCGATCTAAGAGTTTCTTCCCGGAATGTTCCGCCTAATCGTCGATAGAACTCTCAAATTCCAAGAGTCTCGACGCCCCCCTCGAGCCCCAACCGGTCGTAATAACGAGGATCGACAGACCGGTGGCACCGCGGAATCGAGGACAAAGGAGAGATTCGGCTTTCGCGGAGGAGACCCGACTGAAGAACAAAGAACGCTTCGTCATGGTCTCGGGCTCAGTCGAAATCAACCTCAACTTCATCCTCAGATAGGTCATCGACGTCCTCGTCATCTCCACCATTTGATTTCTCTTTTTTCATCTTTTTGCCTTTGGACTTGATCATGTCGTCCGTCGCGTAGCGGAGCATCTGGTGCTTGTTCAAGCTCCTCGTCAATTTTGCCTTGACTTTTGAAGGGACATCCGCGAATGGGTCTTTCCCCTGAGTGTTCCATGAAGTCAACTCCAGCATGGCGTCGACATCACTGCGCTGCAGACTGTAGGCATCCATGAAGTTAACGACCTGCGGAAGACAGTTCTTTGATTCATACGCCGAGGAGCTGGGTTAGGAAAGAATCGAATCCCCGGTCATGTGCTGCCGGAGTCGGTCCATCACAGGAACTTACCTTATCCACGCCTGATTCCCCTTCTTTGAGTAGAGGCATCATGATTTTCTTCGTCATCAGAGGCATGTATTGGGTTGTGGTTTCGAAGGTGTCTCCGCTGATCAAACATTTCATGTGAGCGTTCAAGGCTTGAGCTTGCCTCGCGTGTTTACCCGTCGTGGAATATTTCCCAAACCATCCGGGGAAATTCACCATTTCTCGCATGGTTCCTTGCATCCTGACCGAGGGTATCACTGCAGCATACATGGCCTGGACCGAGAGAAGGGCCCACGCATTGGAACTCCGGATCTGGCGGTCAACGGTGTCCCCGATACAAATGGCTTCGGAGGAATCCGAAAGCCTTTGGAGTAGATCCCGTTTCCTCACGCAATTCTTTGGCTGTACTTTGATGTAGTTCTCTTGGACGAATAATGGAACAGCGTTGTAATCGTTGAAGAACAAAGATTGTCTCTCATTCAGATTGAGCGACCCGCCCTCCGATGAGACGAGGAATTTCTTGACGACGTCGAACGGACCGATTTTCACATCTTTCGTGACCTGTTGCTTTGAACTTGAGTCGTTGATTGCACAGAATAGGTTGAGACTGTGGACGCATTGACGGATATCCTGGTTTGAAGCAACGATGATCTCCTCTATCGTTTTCGGAGGAACCTTGACGCCCTCTTTGAAGCACAAGCTCATCAGAGCCGCCTGGATTTGCTTCACTTGTGGCTTGTAGAATCTCAGGTCGAAACAGTAATTCACGAGGGAGCGCATTTTCGGATGAGTTCTGCGGAGGAAAATTCCACTCGTCAATTCCTAGCGTTCCGATGCTCATCATGGAGTTCCCATCCCAGGAGGAGGAGGGGTAGGGGTTGTACCGGAGCCGGAACGCTCCCACAGTACTCACCTATCGTTGCAAATGCAGATGATCGGAACCATCGAGCTCTTTATCAGCTGGATGAGTTCCTGCATACCACCGCGATCCTGATTTCCGGACATGCCATCAACTTCATCCATGATGAGTACATGTTTTCTCTTCGCATTCGTGCTGTTCAATGTTCGATTGCTGAGGAGGGTCGCGACCTCCTCTTTGAGCGAACGCTTACTCCTGGTATCAGAGGCATTCATCTCGATAATCTGAAAGTCAACAGGTGCCAATCGAGTTCTTCCGGCATATCCCGATACGCAAGCGAACGAATCCTCCCGGCTTTCGATTCGAATCCTTGCCATATATCGGACGAGCTCGTCATCAAAGGGAAGAAGAAATCCGTTCTCACCTCGAAACCTAGCTCCTTGCACACCAGATGAGCACTTGTGGTTTTTCCAACTCCGGGCGGTCCTGACAGCAAAGCTGCTCTGAGACCGGCTCCGGTGGGGTTCTTGAATTTATTGAACGGTGCTTTCTGCTTCGTTGACCATTGAGTGAGCCACCGTCTCAACTTCGCCACATTGCTCTGATCTCCCTGCTGACCGATTATCTGTTTCGTTGCGGAAGGCATATATTTGTCAACCCACATCAGGGCTGGTGGAGCTTTGGCGGCCGACGTGCTCGGCTGAGATTCGGAGCCGCAAGCCGCCGCCGACTGTGTTTCTTTGCGCTTCTCCGGACTGCTTCTTGTTTTCGAATGAGCCCCCTCCCTCGCCGGGTCGGACTTCGGTTTCCTCGGCGAGCTTTTTTTGGCTTTGGCTTTGGCTTCAGCTTCTTCGATCTCCATCATGACTTCTTCGACTGGGTCAACTCTCTCCTTCGCTTTGAACGCTTTGGATGTGTCAGTTATCGATTCGACATAGTCGAACCATTCCAGCTCCTCCAGAACTTTTGCGCCCACCGCCTGAGCTCTGGCAACCTGAAAAGTCAATACTGCGTCAGGAACTCCTCAGCAAATCTACAAGCCCCGCTGGATTTGGACAGAGATGTACAGCTTTGCCTACTTTTGCTGGTCCTGCATCTCTCCCCGCGATCAGATGGGTAGTCTTGCCGGAAATGCTACTCGTAATCTTGCCCCCACACTGTTCAACAATCCGTTTGATCTCGTCCTTCTCCACGTAGTCCATGACCCCTGAGAGTGTGAAAATCAGAGCTGAGTCAGAATCCGGTGCTGAGACTCCAGGAAGGCCTGGCGCGTGATCCATCGACGGACCTCCTGTTCGAGAATTTTCCAGGCAAGGAACACCCACCTGTCATAACGATCGTGAACTTCTTCATACACTCAGGGGATCCTTCGGGATGATCCTTCTCCCCGAGATGCCGGGGTGGCTCCCGATTTAAATAGGCCAAATAGCTTGCTCCATTCCCGGTGGAAGCCCTCCCCCTCGGACTTGGCTCCGGGGCTGAAGTTTCTTTCCGTCGCTTGGTCGCGGATTCCACTTCCTCGTCCGATTCTATTTTTCGCTTCTTAGGAGCTTCGTCCCCCATTGACCCGCTTGCCTGTTTCGACTGTATCGTGGACTTCGTCTTCGGAACATTCTCCGACTTCCGCGAGATCTTCGGGGTTTCGGGTTCTTTCTTGGTTGCAGTTTCTTTCTTCGGACTCGTATGCTGGGGGAAGGAGGAAGAACTTAGAAAGAAATGATGGGAGAGCCCGACTTGGATATGGGAAGACCAGAAACAGAGAGTCCGATGTTGAGATTGGGGATGGAATAAGATGAGATACCTTCTCGGACTTCCGTGGAGATCTTCTCTCGCTCGTCCGACTCCCACTTGGCGGACTGCTCTTGAAATACTCGTCGGCGCTTATTTTTTCTTTCTTGACTGGACTCCTCCGGGGTGTTTTCGGCTCGTCTTCGTCAGAGCTGCTAATTTCGTGCACTGCCCTTTTCGGTGGCGCTGAGCTCTTCACGGCCGAGCCATTCGACGATTTCGATTTCGGTGTCAAGGGTGATTTAAAACTCTTAGATTTCGATGCTTCGGGGGTTCTCTTCTCATTCTTCGATGGTGATGGGGTTGTTTTCGTTCCCTCGGAGACCGTAGGCGTGGAAGTCTCCTTTTTAGATTTTGTCGGTGTGCGTCCGAAAAAATTCCGGATATCCATTTTGGGTCCCTGGGAGGAGAATCATCTGAGTCATCCATCTTCCCCTCGCTCGTACCCTGAGCTCCGAGGTATCTATGGTGCCTACGTTTCTTTGAGCGATGCGAGATGCGAGTTCTTAAACAGCGAGACGCCTGACGGACAATCATCGGTTCTCGGATAGATCAAGAACCGAACACTATTATCCTAATTGAAGACACTTGCACTCCACTCCACGGTCATCGTTAGGAAGGTCCCAGGACCTCAATGCGTCAATATGGCAGCTCGTTCCGTGAGCTTATACTCCTGATGAATCCAGTCTACGTGGAAACCGATGCCGGTCAGCTTGAGTGAGATAGCCCCTATCTCCGGACGAATTTTATTTGTCCATTCTGATATTGCTTTCCGCTGACCAATCACAATGATTACGTTTTAGGCTCCGCGTCAATATCCTCCCACCGCTGAGCGGTCAGGAGATCACGATCAGGATATGGGAGAGGTCTGATCAAATGTAATCAAAAAGATTGTCCTACCTCTTCTTGTCAAAGATCTGTACACGAAAAACAGAGAGCTCGCAACTTGGAGGGCTCTCTAAATCGGAGCTCAGGATTCGGCTGTTGATGAGCCAATCTTATCAGACGATGTCAATGGAACGTGATCCTGTTGTTACTTGTCACCAATAATTCTAGAATATCAGGAATGAGCGCGCAAATACCTGTCCCGGCATGAGTTGGTGTCGATGGCGCGATTGGAGGATCTCAGGAGGAGGAGCGAAGCAAAGAGAGAGGGGTGCAGGCGAACAAAATACGCGCTCGGAAGTGGAGGTAGAGCAATTGATTCGTATGTTACTTAAGGGCGATTGAGTCCATCTCCGAGAAGTCAACCTTTGGAGTACAAGGGGAAGAATTTAATTAGGAGCGAAGAATCTCCAACGTCTCCAACACCGTCCGCGGAGATTGTGTCGTCGATGATCTTTAATGGCGTCAATGCCGGTATCGAGGGGCTCATATTAGTGCGGAGCCAGCGAATTACAATATACGGAATTCATTCGAAACTAATTAGCATGAGGGAAGAGGAAGATGGGCTGGAGTTTCAGTCAGCACGTCGCCGGCCAGCGCGGCTCGACCAGCTTCGGAAGCGGACACCCCTCGGCATTGATGCAGCGTCCATCCCTTGTCTGGATCGTCCCAGAACTTTTGGTGAGGACCCGACATGGGGTCCCGATGGCCGACGATATCGCCCCCGGAATACACGATCCCTTTCTCATAAGGATTCCTTCAAGGACATTGAGAGAGTCGAACCCGGCCCCCGAGCTCACCTAGAAGTGACACGGGGCATATCGTCGCGTACATCGGGAATCAGAGTAGATATCTCCAGTGCGAACATCCCTGCGACGAAAAGAGGGCTGGTAGGTCCCGAAGGATCCCAGGTACTCCACTAGAGCTGATTGAGAGGGGTAATTACATGAATTCTCCGAATCCTTGCCCATCCCAGGACTAGGGATAAGTCAGAATGACGGCTCGTCGCGGCAGAGGGTCTCTCCCGTCCCTGACGCCGGTTTCGTGGCAGGATTATCCCTCTGGCGGGATTGATAGGACTTCAAACCTTCCGTAGAGTTTAGGGCTAAATCGATGTGGTCATGTAGCCAGAAGTCACTCGTTCTCTCATGAGCTCTGGGCGCAGTTAGAATTTCGCGCGCATGCTGCCCGTAAACATTCTGGCGGAGAGGGGGCCCTTGCGTCTTTTTTGTGTACATGTAGCTGAAGACAGAGCGTCGAATACTCTCCTTTCCCCGTACTTTGTTGGACTTTGACGCCCGAAACCAACAAACTCGAGGAGTTCGCTGGGTGGCCAGAGGTTCATGGGCAGCTCGGAATTTAGAGTTGAGTTCGATTCGGAGTCCATTCAGTTGTAACGCCAGCGATTCATCAAGGACAGAGTTCGGAGCCATGAAGATTCCAAGTGAGTTCGGTATGCGTGAAAGTTTCAATCCTTGGTCTGCACGGAGGAAGAGCCGGGTCTTTTTGTCTCTTGGGTGGACTTCTTTTCCGGGAGCGATTATGATCGTTGAGCGTGCTCCGTAAACATTCCGCATGCGACCGAAGTCACACCGGTCAGGACCTATGCTCGCATCTGAAACCGCTCAAACATCAATAGAAAACTGCCTCGGAATGTGATTGACACATTAAAAATGTTCTCCGTTCATTTATTCATCCATGAAGTTGAATAATCCGGTTGCCGCTCTGATCCGACATGCCTCTGAGTCAAACATCTCTAAGGCAGAGAATCTGAGGCGTGATTTGCGTTCTCCGACTAGCTCGGAAACTGATGTCGAAAACTCCCTTCTCGGTCGGGCCCCGCACCTACTGCATATTCTATCGACTCTCCTGGATGGTTATCGTATGATGATCCAGATTTCTCTAAAGGCGATGGGACGATCTTCCCACGAATTATAGCAGAGCTTTTTTTGTCAGTCACATGATGCGGAGCACGGAGCATAGCGGAAAATGCCAGGGACCGCAATCTATCATATTGCATTTCCCTGATCATCTCCGAATCTGATGCGTATCATCCATCCCGTATTTTGCAGAACTTCCACAGGAAATCAAAGATGCTGTCCAGGGAAAGAAGAAACCAGAGGATGGACTGGCCAAGACTCTCGAAGCGCTAGCTAGAGCACCCCCTTCACAACAATGCTGTGTGGGACTCGCAGCTGGACTGTGAGTACCTCGTGGATTCTTATACCAGATCAATCAATCGACGGATCCAAACAGATCATGGTTCCGTTCTGATCTGCGGTTGACAAGTCGGGCGTAGACTCACGAATATTGACAGAATTCTAAACAAACATCTCTCCTGAAATCGAAGGGTAAATGGCTTTGTCTTCGGTCGCCTCGGGAAGAATGCTGCTGTCATTGTCGGTGGGAGCTTGGTAATGCTTCAAGTGGCGTCATACATGGGCTACATCAAGGTAGGATTCGAGCCGGCCGAGTTACTCGATGCAGGCAACTTCGAACCTCCGTCTCGAAGATGTCAGTTTTCCGCTCTCTTCGCCCTTTCTAATTATGCGATCGTGTATCATTCAGATAAATTGGAAGACTATTGAAAAAGATCTGGGTGAAGTCAAGAAGGAGATCGCGAAGCCCGCTTCCTATGGTCCCATGTTCGAGACTGCCAAAGATTTCCTGATGGATCACGTGTACTTGGGAGGTGGATTTGTCGGTGAGTATTCTCAACCACATGGTGAAAATATGTGAGATTTTCGGGGAATACGACGAAATTACGTTAATTCGATTCACCGGCATTGAATCGTCTCTGCAGGCGGCTTCGTCGTGGGCCTCGTCACTTCGTAAGAAAATCTCGACGGAAGGATCCGGGGCGGACTCTCTCGGCGAACACATCTTCCCCTCCCTCAGCGTGGAGCTTCCAATGTAAACTTCACCGCTCCCGAGTAGATTCGGAATCTTAATTCTGTGAATCATTAAATCCTGCGCCCTGCAAAAGCCGAAAGCGCTTCCGTTTGTCGAAAAACTCAGAAATCGGGAGACACCCCATGAGAATCACCTCTCAGCTCTAGAATAAAGAGGATACCTGCGATTGTTGATCCGACGTGGCTCTCCTTGACCGCTCGCTTCCTCACGATCAGATGAATAATAATCTTTACGTTTCAGTCTTAAGATCTCATTCTCCGGTCAAAATAATTTTATTCGATCCGTTCACGATGTACGCTTCTCTCGAATATACTTCTCTTCCTCTCAAACATCTTGGTTGTCCACAGTCCATGCCGGGAAGTATTCGCTCGTCACCAACGAGACCCAGGGAATCCCGATTCGGCCATACTGATTTAGAATGAGGCATATTTCCCGCGAAAGAAGGATGTCGGTATACCTGGACTCTTCTAGGCTCGAGTGCAAATCCGGAAACTCCCATGACTATGCGCACGAGACGAAAGGCGCTCAAGCCTCCTCGGAATGATCGGGAAATATCCCAATCGAGATAAATCGAACACATTGAATAAAATAAAAGAATTCCCCGACGTTCATTGCGGTCCCAACCAGTCGCTGTGGTCGAGGGTCTCGTCGATGAGAGAGCAAAAACTATGATGATTGAGAACTCCAATACTCGACCGATCCGCGGAGGACTCAATGAGTGCGGAATTCTCTTGAGGATCGAACTCATGGACTGAATCGCTCTCGTTTCGATCGTTTTGATCGTATGAATCTGTACAAACAGGAGGTCTGGGAACGAATTTTCGATTCCGCCACAGCCGCCCGTTGCATCCCTCGGAAACTCGACAAAAGAATAGCTCGCCGGGTCACTCGGCTCTTTCCAGATATATTATTATTTAAGTTAACATAACTACTCATTGGGCGAGAGGTCTTCTTGTCTTCTCAAGCCGCTCTCGCATTTCTTGTTCTAATGAAACCATATCACAAATTATCTCCATCGATCACCATGCTTCGTGATCGCCCTTTTCCATTGGAGCAGCGTGACCGTTGATCTTCACGCTGGGAACCTCTGACGTTTCGGAATCTTCGGCCGTCGACATCGGTTTCTTCAGGCTGTCTTGCTGGCTCACGATGCCGAACCCGGACCCGCAGCGGACGAAAAACTCTTTCAGAGGACGAACTAAGTTTGGTTTCATGTCAGGCTGTCCGATGAATTCACAAAGGAATGGATAAATCAGTGAAGAGTGTCGCAGGAATTGCTCGTCTTGGAGCTGGTTCACGCGTGCGATGAGGAGAAGTACGATCGTGGACCAGGCTTTACGGTAATGTTCTGTGTCGAGAGACAAGTAGTACGTCAAAGACTCTCGCGATAGCTCTACCAAGCGTGCCTCGACGATGGATCTGCAATAGTGATCGCTGGGCTTATTTCTCCAGAGCTCAAGCGAAAAATCAAAATCATCAGGATCTGCGACGCAGATAGTTCTGCAGCGGGATCCAGTCGAATCGGAGCGCTTACCTTGACTGTAGCCGTTGAGGATCTCCGTACATTCTGAAGAGGATTCTGAATGCGCACATGATAGAAGCCGTTTCTTGCGGCAGCAGATCGGGCTTGATGTTGTTCCTGAAGCCGGCTTTCCAGAGGACCGATCTTTGCGCTGAGTTTCGGTTGAAACTCTTGGCCAGTCGATGAGACTGCGTCAAGCAATCTACCAAAAGGAGCAGGTGCTCACAGCGTAGGTACCTGCCGGAGGATTCAAAAAGGTGAACTCGGTGCATCGTCGAACCCTTGCCGTCCCGTCCCGCGGACCGCGAGCACATTGAGTCATTTCCGTCATCGAAGCCTCGGTGAAATGTCTTCCGATTTTCAGATTGAAGAGACGTACTTGAACATGCCATGGTACCGCTCGAGATCCGCAGCATCTCGATCCCGGACGATTCCCTGCATGAGCTCCGCTTCCTCCTTCTTCGAGGTCGCAGGGAAGAAAACAACGCTGTCCACGGTCTGTATCACTTCCATCTGCACCGTGCATTGGATTCGCAGCAAGGGGAACAACTTCTCGTTTCCTGGAACGGATCGGATATTTCTAGAAAACATTCATTCGCAAAATCGTGGTGCTGATAACGTGATGGAGTAGACTGATCGCAGAATGTGTTTCGGCTCTACTGACCTTCTTTCCAAGTGAGCAATTGTAGAGGTGCAGTGTTTTCGAACATTTTCACGATGCACTGGCAGGTCTTGACCCAGATCTCGTCACTGAACTTATCGCCGTTGCCGACAACCCAATGTTCAAGGCAATTAGTCCCGCTTTTTGCGAGCTGCTTGTTGTCCTGTTGCACGCATTGGAGCAGCAGCTTGTACAGCTCGTCGAGCAGTATCTCGGACAGTACGCTGTAGTATTGAGTGAATACGTCGATGGTGGCGTAGAGCGCATGATTACAGGTGGTCGTCATCCATTCTGACTTTTCTGGGCCGCTTTCCGGTAGCTTCATGATCATATTGTCGAAGATGCGCAGAATAAGCCGGAATAGATCGTTCCACCAATTTCTCGCGAATAGCGAGCCGTTGCTCTTGATGATCTCGAAGAGTACCGTCAGCGCTCGAGTGCGGACGTCGAGCTTGCAGCGGGAAACGATGCACGACAGCTCGAAAAGGATCGGGATCCAACCCCGGACCCAGAGCCGATCTTCGGGGCTGCCCGAGCTCATGCCATCGGCCCCGACCGCGTCCCCAGCGCTGACCTCGCGGAACAGGTCGGCGTGATCCGCCACGTATTTTGCGCAGTGTCTGATCAACCGGATCGCTTCCATCGAAGTGTCAGGGAAGTGGGTGTTGCAGGCGAACTCGGACAGGCACTTTATGGCGTCCTGGAACGAGTCGACCAGGTGGGGGAACTGGGTCTCGTAGACGTGAGTGATTATTCGACGGGTCGTTTGGAAAGCCGTGTCCACGAGCGATTCGTCCTTCTCAGAAGCCGCGAGATGGAACACCGAGAACACGTTTGTCCAGCCCGAGCGTATACTCGACGAATGCGTGTGTACCATCGAAGCGATGCAATGGACGACCAACTCTTTGATGTTACGCGAAGTGGCGTTCTTCATGATGTACTCGAAGGGCCGTAAGAACTCTTTCTGGAAGCGGAAGTTGGCGAACTCGCCTTTCTCCAGAAACTTGAACGACAACTGTCGTAGGGAGTCGATCGATGTGTAGGCGATGTGCTCATCGGGGTAGGTGCCGACAGTGTTGAAGTGGTTTCCGAGCACTTCCCAAATACGAGACCATTGCAGACGTATACGCGCCATGTTATAATAGGAAATCTCGACTATCTTGTGCATCGAAAACAGGCGGTTATGACTCAGTTCTCCCATGCAGACTTGGCACAACGCTTTGACGAAGTCGATGATTGCATTGCCATCAAGGTTCGCCGAATTGGTGAAGATTCGATCGACGGCGACCACCAGCCCTTGCTGCTGGGCTTCGGCGACCTGTTGACCGTTCTGCTGCTGCTTCTTCAGAGAGCCGAACAATTCGGTCATTTCCAAATGGGAAACGCACCGCAGAATTTCGAGCCAACTGGGGCCGAGGAAGTTCCCGTCGTGCTGGGCAACGGCTATCAACGTTCTGATCGTGTTGACGTTCTTCTCCTTGATGTCGGACGCCCCGCCCTCCGCCGTGAGCAACGTGAAGCGAACCAGCGCCTGCACGTAAGCGTCACGTTCGAGCTCCAAGCGGAAGATGCACGCGATACGAATCGCGAGTCTGATTCCGTCGAGGCAGAGCATGGCGACCTCGTGGTCGTCGCAGTCCTGAAGGCCGACCGAGAACGCCGCGAGGAAGGGAGTCCAGGCCAGCCGGAACATGGGCACGACGTGTTCGACTTGACTGGCGCACTGGAATTCCGCGTTGACGTGGGATACGGACTCCATGAGGGCATTAGCCGTCGATGCGATTTGTTCCAATTGCATGTTTAGCACCAGCCGTCTGCCGGTCGAAGCCGAAGGTTTCATCTTGATTTCGTTCTCGGCGATCTCGTCGTAGATGTTCGATAAATAATCTGCCGGCAGGTCGGCCGAGTCATTTATCCCCCTCTGGTTCTTGATGAATTCTTCTTTTGTCATTTTGTTCTTAATCTGGGGGTTGTGGAGATCGGTGGTCAGCATTATGATCGAAAATGCCAGTACGTACGCTGTGTCGGCGGAAGCGAAAACGCCGCCGGGGTTGTTCTCGAAATAGCGCGAAGCGAACTTCTGCATCAATCGATCGATTTTCTGAGACTCGCCCGGAATTCGGAAACCCTCGAGGAAATGCCTCACTGCCGCAACAATTCCTTTCTGACAGAAATCCATTTGGTCGATGTAAGCACACATGACACTTGTGTCTGGATCTCCGAGAACCTCTCCGACTTGGACTTTATCGAGCCGCGTCTCAGTGTGGAAAAATCGCGCGATTTCCTCCGGGGTGTCGCCGATGATCTTCTGCTCTTGGAGGAATTGGAGACCTCTTTTTGGTTTACGGTTGAAGAGCTCGATGCCCTGTTCGATGATTTCTTTCTGCTGCTTCAAGGCTTGCAGCTGTTCGGCGGAGTTTGATTCGTTGTCTTTGATCCGCGGAGCACCTTCTTCTTCGGGAGTTTCCTCGAGTCGCGGCTGACCCCAGTCTACCATGCACTTCAGGATGGACACCAGACACTCGAGCGACTTGAGCCTCATGTTCTTCTCATGGCCCTCGATACCAGTTTGCGCCAATCGCGAGAGATCTTCAACCAATCTGAAAAAACAGCGCATTCGGAATAGAGGCCTTCGAGAAGACGATTCTCCTGACTTTGGCACGGGAAGAGTTGAGCATTACCTTTCAAAGATGTTAGCTGCTTTCAGGTCGCAATCGTAGTTGACGTAAATATCTACAATGGATTGTGGATCGGCACAAAGTCGTGTCAACACTTGTACCACGTTCCACTTGTGACTAAACGAAGCAGACTGGCTCTCCAGAATGCCGAGCAGGATTTCCCGGAAGAAAACTTCGACCTGCATTTTCAGGTGGGTCTTGAACTTGTCCAACAGCGCCAAAAAGATCGTAACCTGGAACAGTCGATCGCTGTAGACCGCGATCTCGCTCATCTCAATGCTAGTAGCTCTCGATAAGGACACCCGGGGAACCCTGCACTATCCTGTCAGGGAAGCGTCAACCGACTCACCGATATTTGGAATACTTCAGGGACCGGCGAAACGCCGTTCTTGGAAAGTGCTACGCAAAGGTACTGCTTGATGGCGTTGATGAAGACAGGGTTCGTCCGGAATACAGGCCCAGCATTCTGGATTACAGTCAGCAGCAGTTGCAGTGAAAGGATCTGGACATGAAAAGAACAGTTAGAGGCGAAAACCTGTCGTAGATCGGGAACCTTCGGTGAAATGCCTCGCATACTAATCCGAGGGCCTCGGCTCGCGCGGCTCACCTTCGACCGCATCTCATGCGACTTGGGATCCAGGGATTGACTATTTGCAGCTCCTTCGTGAGGGAGTGCCTTCATCGACAGCTTGCACAGAGACCGAAACACAAGAAAGGCATCCTTGTGCGTTATATGGGCGAAATGCGACGTCGTCGAGTTTTCACCGTCTTTTGCCACCTGCGAAGAAACCTTCCATGATCTTTGATTGGGATCGTTCGCTGACAAAGGCTAAATCTCCGAGGCAATCGCTCAATACGTTCGGCATGATGTGAGAATGGCCACTCGAGAAACTAACCTGACTGACGATTTCTTGGAGGATCGTGGCAACTACCACCTCGTCGTCCTGAGGCGCGCGTTCCATCCGCAAGAAGATCGCGGATAGCATTTGAGTTAAGGTCGCGATCGATGTTGTTTGGTTAACCAGGTTCCGCGATGCCAAATGGATATTATACGCAGTTCTGACTGCTTGAAGTACGGCTCCTTCGTGTACCTTGAAATGAATGGAATTATCAATTACTCGTTGATGATCCCGATTCAGGGACATACATGGGGCTTGGAGGAGCCGTGATTTATAGTAGTACCTCACAACAAGCACAGGTGAGAAGGGTGAGCAGGGCTTTGAGTATTTGTAGTTGCACCCTTTCATCTGTCTGAGGTCCCAGGAAGCAGCCGCAGATGACTTCGACGATGCGGTCTTGTCCTGATAGTAAATACCCATAGGCTACCAGTTTTTGCACGCAGTCCAATGCGATCACCGTGAGTCTTGAGGGGAAACACAGATTGAAGTTATAATTTTTTCGAGTCTCGGCTTTACGGACGCCGTCGGCTAGCTGGATGTCTGTAACAAGCTGTATACCTTGGAGATTTGCTTTGACAGGCCAATTCGAAAGGCGCCATAAATATGTGCGCCGCATTGGTCTCCTGAGCCTCGCAGGGACCAGGCAGGGCACCTCGTCCGCCAGGCTGTTCCAGGTCCGACGGCGGGAGGTCTTTGAGTGACTCCTGACATAGCTGCAGAATTATATTGAACGTTTAGCGCAAACTCATCGAATGTGCTTCGTCGAATCCTCTATTGAATCACCGCTCCCGACGGGATAATCACAGGAACAGAATCATAGCCTCGCAGATCGCAGCGTTCCGACAGAATATTCCGAAGGTTACCGACACGCTCGACGCCACAAATACGATGCTCTTACAAAACAATTAACGACTCCAAGTTGCCCTTTGTCCCGCGTGGGGAGTGACGGAAGCAATCCCGTTTTGAGGGAACACATTTTTCGTGGCAATACTAAATGTTTTCACGAGCACTCCGAATAAATTAATCATTTTCGTTCGACTCTCGGAGCGAATTCATCATGTTCTTCCTCCCGCGTCATGTCTGAAGTCCTACAGCATCGGAGTTCATTGGAAGAGATCTTTTTCCAAACGATACGCGTCTGTGTGTAGTACCGATCGATGTCGTTGGTTCGTCGGTCTCGCCTAATGACAAATATCACGTGCAGCCCAATAAGGATGATGGGAGCGGAATTGAACCAAGCTCCGACGAATAGAGACTTCAGAGTCATTCGGCAGCGCGTATCAAGACCACTTCCGCCCAGCGGATCGAGTAGAGTATCGAGCGTAGAGGCGCAGTGATGCATCAGCTGGTGGCTCGAGCACGTCATCAGCTGATGAACTCCGCACTTCAGTCGAGCGCCAAAGTATGCGCTCCAAACATATCGAGCACATATCGAGCCTGGGCGGGGCCACAATTCCGAAATTCCAACCTGATTAATTCGAGCTATCTGTTTGAGTGTGAACGGGGAGGCCAGCCCGACCTCTCTTGATCTTTCAAGAATCGGATTTCCACTTCGCGAAATCATAAACAGCCACCCACATCATAGTCGGCCTATGATCTCGAACTTCACACGGATTCCTCGGTCGAACCGTCAAATATCGATGGTCTGCGCGAGGAACCAGCCTCCTCCGACCAGGTTAACGCGCTCCATCGTAGAAAAACTTTGGATGACACCTGCCTGTCTTAACTGAGTGCACTTCTTAGAATCTTTTTCGGCGAGCAGTCTCTCGAGTGCTCTTCTAACGAAGGGCTGCCATGACTCTCCTGCAGAAGTCATTGCGGCCCCCTTCAGTGAACCACTTCTGTCGAATAATTATTGTTTTTGAGCTGCGGCATCGACTTCTCAAAAACACATCCACGTCACACTGCAGCCGTCGTCGTCCGTGTTTCTATTCGAACATTTCTCATCGAGCTCGCTGCTGCCGACACTACCGCGGATCCCCATCAACGACGAGCCATCGAATGAGACTTTTGCGGGACACGCGTCGGTTTCGAGCACTACCTACGATATTCAGAATGATGGGATGGCGGTCTTCTTGACCCACGGCATATCATGCGAATGTCGTCGACGATGATATCTGTGGGAGATAGTCGCGCCCCCCCCCCGCCGGATTCACTTATTCGTCCTGATGCTTGAGTTTGGAGTGAAATTCTGAGTAATAGCACCTGGTCAGATCGAAATCGCGGGTGCTGTCTGAAGAAAAAAGGGCGGAAAATGGGGTGGATGAGAGTGACGGATCAGAGGCTGGAGATTCCCCCCTTGGATACGTCGGAATCGACTGGAGTTCCGTTAGAGATCAAATCGAAGAAAGGAGCCGGCGCAATCGACGATGAGCTCTTGTCCGAGCGCAGCGCTGGCCGGAAGCGGTTCCAATACATAAGCATAATCTCCTGACTACAGGTGGCGAATATCCTTTGAAGCAATGGCTCTGATTCGTCTGATAAGCCACGGACGATCCGGACTTCTTATGACGCACCTGCGAGAGAGCAGTCAAGAAGCAGCAACAATGCAATATATGAAGAACGGGAGGTCTGACTGTGTCCGAACCTCAGTCAGAAGAAACATCTCGACTTACTTCGAGGGTGACGGAGGTCGACTCTTCGATCATTTATATCAATTGAAACGTTTACACGCGACAAAATTCGCGATCTCAAAAATGGTGATGGAGTAGCAGGTCGGATGTGAGTCGTGGGTTGATTGATGGAGGAGTTTTGATCTCGTGAGTCATCGGAAGAACACAAGCGCAATGGATTTCCAAGTTTACGCTCATTTATTTTCATGACGACCACCTCGTTGCGTCATCAAATCATCAATGACGACTGATGACTAGAGTTCCCATTTACCCGGACATGTCCTTGTCCGTCTTCTTGTCCGGTTTTCCGCATTTTTGTCCGGTTTTTGGTAATCGCCGATTCCGGAGGGGCTAATCTTGGAATCCCGGTCTCAATTGATCCGTGCTGGACGCTCCCTGATTCCCCTAGGTCAAGGCTTTTCCTGAGCGTTTGCTCCTTCTCACGAAGTCACGGAGTCGAAGTCTCACTGAGATTTGCGGATTCGCTCGGGGGCGAGCGCAGGCCCCATTGAAACGATTCCCACTTCTAGGGCCAGTTTACTGGTCTTGCAATCGATATCCGTTTAAGCGGCTCTATGTATCGATTATGCTCTATACTCTCTTTCTCGAGTTTTCTCCAACCCCGCACGTATACTCGAAGAACAGACGTCAGCTCTGGACGCGTGTCGCTTCCGACACGCACGAATCTTCTTCCGTGTTGTAAGTATCAGGTGTCGTCGTCCGCCAGCTCGTCAACGAGGTTGAATGGTTCAACCTCGCTCTGGCTTCGAGAATACCGGAGAGGTCGAAGCGCTCAATGCTGTCCGTGATTCCGGCAAGAAAATTCGCTTACCAATGCGACGGAATTTTCGGAAGAGATCCGAATTCCGAGTATCTATCCAGATTGTCAGGAAAAGATGCAGATGTTTTCAAATATGCTGTTGTTCCGAATGCCGATGTTGAGCGATCTTTCTCCATGTACAAGAATCTTCTCTCGGATCGTCGCCATAGATTACCGCCCATAAATCTGAGAAGGCATCTTTCCATTCAATTCAACTGCGATATCCTCTTCGATGAATAAAGTGACGAGTTGGGTTCCTTCCATTATCTAACGCTCCTGATTCCCTTCTGGTCATCAAACTTCAAGCGTCCGGTTTTTTGTCCGGTTCAGGCCTCGATGTCCGTCCGGAAAATGTCCGGTTCTTCCCGGATAAATGTCCGGGTAAATGGGAACTCTACTGATGACTGATGATGCACCGAGATGGTCGGATCAGACTGTCGCGGACTCAATCATTCAATGGAGGAAATTAGGAGATCATGGCCGCTCACAGACCAGAGAGCTCGATAATCGAGCACACTGATCCTCTCACCAACCGAAAGCGGTCATAGCCGGCGCAGCTCCGACGTAGATGCTCGATCGAAGTACATGAGCGACTGACGAGAAAACTTTGCCCTTTGAAAGGAGGTCCGTAGAACTGCGTCTGCTAGGGTACGACTCTGCGACCCGACTCCGAGGTACACCCATGACGGGAATATTCGCCACGAATGAATCTCTTTCGTTCAGTGCCTCTGATCCCGTGCCGCGGACGAGGAGAATTTCGTTCCGGCAGCGCGATCTGGGATCAAAGATCACGGCTTTGTCCAGGCATCTACGACCAGGGTGAGGGATGACGAAACCTCTCTTGGCCCAGAAAAACATGAAGGCTACTGTCCAATCGGCTCTACCTCCACTCGAGAACAAATCAAGGACACCACTTGCAATCGGCGCGCAAGTCGCCCTCGAGATATCCGCTCTCCCCTTCCTGTCCTCGAGTATATCCCTCTAGACTCTGTAATATTGAGATGACACTCGCCATGGATTCGACCGTGGTGCTGCTGTGTTGTCTCCTCGGCTCATCTTCTGCCGATCCCGTTGTTGAGGGATCTCTGGGGAAAATCTCCGGAACAATCGAAAAAATTCTTGACGTAGAAGTGGAGGCTTTTCTCGGCATACCCTACGCTAAACCACCCGTCGAAGAGCTCAGGTTCGCTAGGCCGGAACCTTTTGGACCTGTGGGGAACTTGGAAGCCACAGAGCTGCCGCAACAATGTCCGCAGTTCCCCATGCATGGCTCGGGTCGATACTCCGATATCGAGGATTGTCTGTATCTTAACGTTTATCGCAAACGAGGAACAACGCCAGAAGATAAGAAACCGGTTAGTCTCATCACTCTTCATGGTCCCCGTGACGTGATGGCGATCCCCATTCCCATAAGCTCCGATTTCTGTTCTTTCCGTCACATGACGTTCCCGCAACATTCACTGACTTGACTCTGAATTCCACTTTGAAGGTTTTGGCGACGATCCATGGCGGTTCATACTCCGCTGGATCATCGGCAGACGTGAATCAAAGCGCGAAAAGCTTGGTCGGCTTCGGTGATGTGATTCTCGTCAGCTTCAACTATCGACTCGGGATATTGGGCTTCGCGGACATGAAAGGAAACGCTCCAGGCAACTTGGGCCTACACGACCAGCGTCTTGCGCTCAAATGGATAAAGGAAAACATCGCGGACTTCGGCGGAGACCCGGAGAAGGTCACCCTCATGGGCGACAGCGCCGGCTCGATGTCTGTCGCTGCACAAATCGTATCAATCGCCGACAGTGACCAATTGTTCCACGCCGCCATATTGGACGGAGGAGTCGTGGCCAGCAACGGCTACTTGGAAGACTCTGAGAGCAGTTTCACGAGGATAAAAAGAATTGCCGAAATCGTCGAATGTCCAACAGAATGCTCCGTCGGAATGGTGACGTGTCTTCGGAGCCTTCCTGTCGCTGCTCTACTCGCGAATTCGACCACAACTTACGGCTCCACCAGAATCTCGATGTTCATGCCGACCACCGACGGCGTTTTCCTCCCGGAGGACGTGCAAGCCTACGTAGCGAACGCTTCCTCGCGCCTGCCCAAAATCCCTATCATCATCGGCTACTCGCTTGATGAGGGCTCGTTCTTCCTGGGCAGCGTGGGCGATCGTGAAATCGAAGGCTCGAACTTCGATTACACGAGAGAATACTCAAGATCTGAAATATTGGATTTCTGTTCTAACATCGGCGCGACGTTCAATTTTCCATTCAATGCCAGCCAGGGTGACATAAGAGAGAAAATCGGCAAGGTTTACGTAGATGAAAACTCCGGTGTAGCGAAGGAAGCTCTCTCCGCTTTCTTATCTGATGGCTTGTTCAAGTGTCCCATCAATGCTTTCATCAGGGATTATTCACGCCACAGCGATAAGGTGTTCGCGTATCAGTTTGACCGAAAGCTTAAAAAGACTTATTTTAAGCTTCTGGATCCATCGGTTTTAGGAGTTTTCCATTATTCTCCTTACTTGCACTTTGCGGGCGTGATATTCCTAGACGAAGGGCCTGTCGACGAAGAGGACAGGAAATTCGCGCTCGATGCCATGGACACCATCGCTAACTTCATCAAGTCAGCTGGAGCTCCGAAATTCCGCGGCGTCGAATGGCCTGAATTCTCGAGCTCGGGGAAAGTCTTTATCTTTGACGAGACGCCAAAGGTAGCGGGGAGCCTTTCTAGAGAACAGGTCTGCAAGGAGTTGTTCTCGATTGACCGTGTCGCTTGAGCTCGATTAGCTGGAGAGGGATATCTTGTTTTGATCTTCACATTGAGTAGGGACTCCTCGCTGCGAGCGCCCAATCCAAGTCTCATGCTCGTGAAAATAAATCTTTCGTTTGTTCACCTCGTACAGGGGAACGGAAGCTTCTTCGAAATAGTTCGATGATCTGACGAATACTTGGAATATCATCGGACGCATGATGCAGACTCCGCCCCGTTCGAACCATTTCCCTCTTTCGCAGGTCCCAAACCCTAATAATACACACGTCGAAGGAGGATTCGGGTATTCGCCCCTCCCTCGAAGCATCATCCGCCCCCCCCCCCCTCGGAACGCTCCGGAGTCCGCCTCTAGACATAACCGTCTGACCCACGAGTTTAGGTAATCGGGGCTCATCCCCTCACAATCAGACCCGGCTTTCACCACTCTCCTACGGTGATGGTGAGGATTTCCTTCCTGAAAATCAACCATTCCAAGGATAACTCTTCGCCCAAGCAACGGATTCGCGCGCCAGTACAAGTGGCGGCCTGCTGCTCGTCTGCATCCACTGGCTGCTAAGGCTGAGCGGTTCTCGACGCTAAACGTCAACGCGCGCGGTTTGACAGTCGTCGACCTACGGGGATGTCTTTAGGGCGCCGTCACTCAAGACGCTGAAAAGCACAACAACAACACATCACCACGACTATGTGTATTGTGTGTATGATCGTAGTCGATGTCTGGGATATTTGTGATCAGGTGGTACAAGAGACACATCGCCGGCTTTCGTGTCCTTGTACCGTTTTTCTCACGGCACGATACAGTGATTTTTCCGGGAGGGAACGCCGAAACAAAAACTTGTCCCTGTGGGTGATTGTTCGTTCAACGGATCACAGCATTGGAATTGGCCATGGGCCTCCTCGATCTCTGCATGCTCGCGTGGCTAGCGCTCTCAGTTCACGCGATCGTAGAGCTCCCAGCTTATAGAATGCAACATTTCGAATTGTTGGGCATCACCAGGTGAGGGGAAAGTCTTCCGAAATTACCGAAAGTCATGTTCGCTCGCGAGGAATGAAGTAGCATTCGCTCGTGAATTCGGTCCAACTAGTCTCTTGTGATCCGTGTTCTGTCGATAGAGAAGGATTCGTAATAATTACAGTTGGGATATTCCACACGCTGGATGATTTATTTTGAATGATTCCGAAGAAGATGGTATCACCGGTAAATATATGGGATCCTCCTGAATACCGTAGGGATCTAGTTACATATGTACGCGGATCGCTCCGAACATCGGACGTCGATACGGCGTGCTGTGGTTATGTCTGTGATTAGTCCCCGCGGATCGAACTCTCCGTGGATTATCGATCCGACGCTCTGAACTGTGTTGAACGCCCGGCCTTAGCCCCGGTCTTCGTGTTTCAGGGGGAGCAAAGCGTACTCGCTCAATGGTGAAGCTGTCACGTGGTCAACACTGTCTGGACTACGAAGTGGTTCCGGTATGATCGCGCTGTTAAAGTGGTCGGAGATTCCATTGATCCGCGAGGCAGTGGCGAGAGGTGTCTTCGGCGTGATACTCGTTCTGCCACCAGACAGTCCCGAGCTCCCGCCCAACGAGGATCACATGGCGAACGAATTCGCCCTGTTCGAGGTGAGTAGCTGATGAGGAAGTTGGGGGGATCCTTTCGATTTTTCCGGCGTTGTGCTATCGGTGCGTCGCGTCGTGGCTGAGAGGGGCCCACGACCCGCAAAGGGGACTCGTGTTTCCTGACGGTCTTGTTCTTCCCAGGAAACGCATTCGACCTCCATATACATTGTCAAAGACAGTCCAGAGATCCGAGAGGCTTTCGAAAGGGCCCACCGACCCAATGCCGGAGCCTTCGATTTGGGAAGGCTCTGGTCCGGAAAACTGACACAGCTGACGATCACGGCACCAGCGCCGCAAGTGGTGAGCTTCCGGTTGCACGGACCAATATTTCTCGATTCCCATCGCCGACCGCTCCTGATCTCAATGAATTTTTTCGTCCCCCGTCAAGATCCGACAGCCGCGTCTACCAACACTCCACGGAATGTTGCCGGGATTCGGAGTCCAAGAGCAGTTACCCACCGTTGCTGTCGTCGCGCATTATGACGCTTTCGCAGCCGCTGCCGATTTGGCCTATGGAGCCGATTCGAACGGATCTGGGATTGCCGCCGTTCTGGAGCTCCTGAGGTTGTTCTCACGGTTATACTCCGGCGATAAAATGCATCCCAGGGCGAACCTGATTTTCGTTCTGAGTGGTGGAGGAAAGCTCAATTATCAAGGAACGAAGAAACTCGTCGAGGACGCAGTCGAAAGCGCCAACTCCGACAGTATCCTCGCGGACTCGCTCTTCACGATATGTCTAGAGTCTATCGGCTCGAAGCCGGAGCTCGTCGCCCACGTCTCGAAGCCTCCTCGGCCGGACAATGCCATGAGGAAATTCTTCAATATCTTGAATGTGACGGGCGATGTCCCGATGGTGCACAAGAAAATTAATTTGGCCGAAGAGATGCGAGTTTGGGAACACGAACGGTTCTCATTGAGCAAACTCCCCGCATTCACTCTCTCCTCGCTCGCGAACCACAACTCACGCAGCCGGTAGGTGAAGATTCTCGTGCGAAGTTGAGACGAGAGATCGCCTCGCATCGAAACCTCCCCCCTCTCGGATTTGAAAACATATTATTTCTTCCTCAGCATGTCTCTGTTCGATCAACGAATAGACATTTCCGCTTTGGAGGAGAACGTTCGACGTATCGCCGTGGCCATATCAGCCTTCGTCTACCAGAGACCTGCGGAAGTAACCGACGAGTTCTTCAAGGGCGAGTTGGCTGTCAGCCGGGAACATCTGCAGGTAGGCAGGGTGGTCCATGATTAGAGTTGATCACCCACGACGAGAGAGTCCTGGGTGACCCTGATCGAAACGGGTGCTGATGATTCTCTCTCTCACAGGCCGTGGTCGATTTCGTGACGAGTCGGCCGAGATCAACGCAGGTCCTGCTCGAGAAGTCGAACGATGTCGTTTCGAGCCTGGAGAAAATGATGAATCGATACTTGCTGAAAAGCACCGCAAAGATTTCTATTTTCGAACCGGATCGCCGCGAGCCAGAGTTCGTCTTGTACGACCAAACTGCGGCGACGTTGCAGATCAGCGAGGTATGAGCTCGGATCGCATGCGAAACTCGGCGCTGTGAATCGCTGGAACCGAAAATTGAGAAGATGGCTAACAATCACCCATTTCAGGTCAAACCCGTGTTGTTCGACATACTGCTTTTTTCGATCATTGTCGTCTATCTGGCAGTCGTCTACGTTTCAGTCAGCGAGTTCGGACTCGTCGTGCGTGCGCTCAGTCCGAGGAAAGCGAAAAAAGTTGACTAGATATTTTTTAGGATTCGGTTTTTGCTCTCGGGAGAATGTTGGACGATACGAGTGACTGCGAGCTTGAGTGCTTGCCTTCAAAATCCGCCATGAGTGTCTGGGATTCGACGGTGTGAGCTCAACCTCCGACGGGCTGTCGCTTCGTTGGTACTACATATGAAACCTTGGTCGGTAGTGTGAATGAAGATGCTTGAAGTTGGGATGGGTGGGCGATACGAGAATTCTCTGACCAAGCCGGAGGGGCATAGGTATCTAATTATGTGTCCAAGACTTGCGATTGGATTCCGCTCATGGATTTCTAGTCTCCGGAACAATGACCTTCATAGTGAAAAGCGAGCGGCAAAACAAACTTGTTGAGCATTTTTGATCAACGACGAATTCCCAAAAGTGCGTCTGAATGTTGTTTTTTCGGGGACGCAACTGTCACGATCACTTAATTCCCTAATATCGCACTGTACGGTCGGTGACGGTCTCCCCCGTTTGATCCCGGATCACTTCCCAAGATCGTCTGCTTGATACATTTTGGCTCATTGCATGAGATCCGTCGATGGAATGCCTGCGAATCCCGTGCAAAGGCCAGAAGGGTGAGGATAAGATAATTTCAGTAAAGCATTCGGCGCTTTATTCCTTCTGATTTTGTTTGAAGCGCGGTCTTCCCCTCGATGGGCCAATCGTTAATTCAGGCTTCTCATCCGACACACTTTTGATGAGAATGTGAAACACTTTTCCATCCGAGAACGTGTGGTCCCACAACCCCGACTCACTAATCGGATGTTTATTTTGTATACGTTCTTCCGGTCGCAGCCGGGGTTTTTCAATAAATGAATGTGGATTTTCGGAATGGATGCCGCTTCCATATCATCACTCCTCGATGCGTTCGGGATGGGGCATCTTCAAGACATGGAGGAAAGATGACTCGATAGATAGAATGAATGAATAAATCACTCGGATTGCGACGGATGCACAAGCAGTTCAGAGACTGGTATTCCGAAGAGGTTGGCCGATTAGTTCTCGGAGACCCGCCGACGGTACAGATCTGTCGTCATGGGGTTATATTGGGCACTAAGAGGCGCGTCTGATCGATAGAGTGTGGGATTCATTTACAGTACGTGGGATTTTCTTGTCCGCACGGTCTCAAAATCGCTTCCGATACCTAAACATCATCCTCGGCGAAAAATATAAATATATCCATCTTGAAGCTCCTGCTTTCCGTGAGGTTCCCCAAACTTGACTATTCATCTCCAACATGTTAGTTCCGAGGTTTTCATTCATATAAACAGTATAATGCATTGCACATACGGAGCCGGAGCGACTGACTGCCGACCTATTGCGCGACCGGCTCCACGAATTCGATTCGATGTGGCATGGACCATAGCTAGGGATGTAAATTTTTCGCAGACCGCCATTTTTCCGCGAATATTCGCGGGAATTTCCGGCCACTCCCCATAGAGTTTCAATGGAGGCCGCGAATTTCCGCGAATTTGGCGGATATTTTCCGCGAAAAATTCACATCCCCAACCCTAGCGTATGTCGTATAATCCTCAGCGGACCGCTGACGCTGCGGCAATGCACTGCTGCGTTTCTGTCTCCACCACCGACGAGAGGCATTAGCTCGGATAGAAATCTGAAGCACAATATGAGCAGCGAGGATTCTGAGGGGGAATCCGGTTCTCCCGCACGGGATCCGCGCCTACAGTTGTCAAGACGCCACTGAAACTGACCGACGAGCAGGCCATCCGAAGGGGTCTAGGAGAGGATGGGGTCGACATCGGAGCGTCTGTTATTATCGTCGTCTGGAGCTTCCTGGGTGTTGCTCTGCAGAAGCAGGGAGTAGTCCTTCTGGAATGATGAGGGGTTTCGCCGCGATCAGTCCCGCACTTTGGAATGAGCGGGAATTCGAAATCTCACCGAATCCATATTTTCTGACGGAGGAGTCGAACCGCGCCGTCTTACCTGAGAAGCATGGAGATTCTGTCGTTCTCGAGCCATCGATACTATGATGTTCTCTCGTTCGTGGTAAATGCACAATTTGCGGATCGAGAGAACGCTCTGTAGTATCCAGCAGACCCAACACGTCCACTGGGCGAATTGAATGGCGCCCATCATGACATAGAAGCCGACGGTATCGATACCGTCTCCCGGATCGATCTCCGTGACGCTGGCTTCCTCGCAGCTGGTGAAGAGAGAGAAATGATACATCATTTTCCATAGGAGACGTATGCGTCTCTTGCGGCGCTTCCCAGTGCTCGCCCGGGGTCTTACTCATTCCGAGTTCGAAGAGGACCTACCCGGGGAAACGTTGCTCGATTGCCGCGCACCACGTGCGGAAACCATCCGATACGAAAACTGACGATATGAAGAGCAGGCTCGTTAGGGCCACCGAGACCACGCAGTCGAAAAAAGCGCCCAGGAAATTGCTGCAATTTCAAAATTGGCAGGATTCCCCCGTACAAAACATCTCTCCCCTATTGAGAGCCTGGTATCAAAATCCTAGGCACGCAGGATTCTTATCTCCTCTCACCTGTCGCGGCTCTGGTAATGCATGACACCGTATTTGACAAGATGCAGCATCGACATCAGCACAATGGCTACGTTGATTATAATCGAATAGTAGCAGTAGAAGGAAGATCCCCAGTCCGGAATGAAGTGTCCGTCATTATTGTCGAATGTTCCATTGGTATACAGGAGGCAGTGTCCTGAAAATATTGGAGGGGAGACGTTCGTCATTCGATCTCCGTGAGAGGACTCTGTCACCTCGACACCATTTCTAAGAACGTCAGCGTCGGGACTTGACAGAAAATCACCTTTGAAATTGCTGACATGCCAGGACATGGGAATGAGGGCAGCCATGGATAGCAAGAGTGTGAGGCTACACACCGTCGCTTGTGCCAGGAGGGGTATGTTACCGAGTGACATCTGTCAACGAGAATGATACAGTGAGAGTCGGAGACACGAAGTCAACGAAGATTTTGTCGCTTGCGGCAGAAAATGACTCATAGATTCCAATCAGACGCGGAGTTATCGCTCGTCTAGAGCTCATTTTCCCCGGGGCCACGTCGAGCAAGAATGGGAGCGCCGCACAAGATTGTATGTCCCCATGTTTCTCATCATGCACCTCGGAGAACCTACAGGGACGTCCAGTGCGTCTCAGTTTTCGGAGCTCTCGTCTCTCGGTCAGAGATTGACCTCACCTTTGACCCTGAGATTCTGGAATCAGGGCTGATATCCTTATGAGTGCAACTTTTTTTGCGAGCGGTCACTAATCGGGAATGAGGATTATCTTCCGCTATCAATTCGCTTGCAAGAGCAGTTGTTGCTCTTTGTTGACGAGCACTCCTCTCTCCACTCATTGGTATCCGCCAACGTTGGACGAATGCAGGCACCGAGGCGGCGGGGTGGGCCCCGCGATATTCTTGAGGTCCCGCCATCCACTGAAGGAGCATTTCACCTCCGACAATAAATAATTGTGTTTTGTTCAAAACACTCGTGTCCAGGAATCGCGATTCGGGTACATGGAGCAGACCAAAGAGACTGGTCACGTTTCCCGAGAGAAGGGCTCTCGCGGAGCGCAATCGGATGCATTCCTGAAAACCTTATTTCTCGATCTTCGCTTACCTTTGTGCGATGTTTCGAGCCACCTCGGCTAGCCCGCAACCGCTGCTGACTCCGCGAGCGAAACTCTGCCTCGCTGAACTGTTGCTAGGGAGTTGGAGCGAAATACAAAGAGAGCCGACGAGTTTGGAGTCTGAGTCACACTGTGACGCCAGTCCCTCTAAGAGCGAGCACTGCTTCATGGGCTGGAATCGTTTTATTTTTTTCTTGGCGAATCAAGGTACAAGGATTCAGACCGCTTGATTCATGTCCTCGTATCGATACGGGTGATGAACCCGATCTTTCCCAGGTCGCCTAGCGTTCACGCCATTCTGGTCGTTTTGATTAGCTTCTGATTGGCTCCTCGCGGAGCCGCAAGGACAGATCCTTCAGGCTCCTTGGAAGACTCGCCTGAATTAGGCAGAAAACCATTGCATTCTTCGATTTCCGTCGCTAGTATCCAGACATTGGAATCATTTCCAAGCGACTGTTAGCATTATTCGGATCCGCGCGTCACCCGGGAGGCGATGATTCGTAGTCGATGTCCTGGGATGCTCGTGCTGTTGATCGAATGCTTATAAGCCTTACTGATGGGGAATTTCGGCCCTCGCGCCCAACTCCATCCTGATCGAAGCACCTATTGCCAGGCGACGGGAAAGGAGGAAACATCGGGATCTCAGCGGACTCCTTCAACTGTGAGGTTCAATTCGGGAGCTCTCCAAGTTGGCGAGGGTCGACTTGCGGGGAGAAATGAGATAAAGAACGGGAGTCTCTCGAGTTCCACTAGGTTTAATTCATTCTCGAAGCTCTGAATCAATCGCGCATATCTACAATACAGAAGCGATCCGCAATCAGAATCAATCCTGTTTTCTTCCTTCATGATCTTTGTCATCAGCGTCGTCGTCATCATCATCGACTGTATCATCTTCATCGTCACCGGATTCATCATATTCGGGGATTTCCGTAGCGTATGCCTTGCGTCGGCCTTTCGGGCGCAGCTGCCGTTTCGAAAGAGTTGCCGCGTGAGCGATGTCTCTCTCCTCCTTTTCCATTTCTTTCTTCGTGAGCTCCGCCATGGTCGCGTATTCCTCGGCCAATAAACCTGAGGACAATTTGAGCACATCGATCAAACAATTTCGTGCGCGGAAAGAAAAAGTATGATTCGAACAATTCCGATTCCAAGATCCTTATCCTAACCAAGATTTCGATTCCACGACTCGAGCCTCACCTGTCATTTTGAGTATTTCAGCATGCGGTGATTCGATCATCACAGTGAGGGGGATACTATAATGCCTTTTCCGATCTTTCTTATGAGGCCTGATGTATAATCCGCTCCGGAACAGGAAGTTGTATCGCGTTCTGATGTGCTCAATTTTATACGACAGATAGCTGTATGGGAGAGAATCTCGGTTCTCAATTCATTCAAGGGAAGGCACGTTGTACCAAGGATTCGGATCGAGCTCGAGCGGATATAAAATATTGGGTGATTCAGGCTACCATGAAGTCTGGTCGAGTTGGTGAACTATAAATCAAGCGACTTGCGGCGATCTTCCGTTCATACTGACCTCGAATAAACAATATCCTTGTGTCGGGCCCCTATCGTATATAGAGCGAAATCGATTTTTTCTTCAACTTCTTCCCAATCATCCATCATAATATGTGGGGATTTGTTCAGCATTCTGGAGATATCGGTGTTGGCGAAGATTTTGGTAAGATTATTGAAGGCTTCGGTGTGAACCTGTGAACGAGTTGTATGGACTGATTGCATGGAAGGAATCCATCATATCACGCAAGAATGATCGGGATAATTTATATAAAGCTCACAGATGGCCGCCAGAAGAGGATCCCAGGATGAGCATCAATCGTCTCGGGCTGCAGTGTCGTGGTCCAGAATTGTAACGCTTTGTTCAGATCTTGAATCTAGAAATAGCGAGAACGATTACCCTCAGAGGCTCTTTGAGTCTTCGGGTTCGGATGAAGACTGATTGAAGCGGATGAGCTCGAAAAATTCTGAGAATGGAAAACCTCGGCTATCCTCGGTTCCAGTTTCAGCATTCGGTTCCCTTCGAAGCCATAGCATTCGAGCAGCTGGAGAATCCTCTGCCTGGCCAGGAAAGACGCCTGCGCGGTTGGGAAACTATCAAGTTGTATTTGTTCGAAAGCAATGGTTTTTTGCGACGGCTTGATAGTTCGTTTCCCCGGGATAAACTGGGGAAGAACGTCGACCATTGTGCTTACGGAGCCGAAAATTTCGGAAAAGCGTATAGGAGCGAAACTAATTTTCTCCAGAGGAGACGCACCATTCGATTCCTCTGACCACCGACGGTTCGAGAATTTGCGGCGACCCGACTCCGAGACGAAGGGAGATAAGGCTATGCGGTGCGGTTGATACAGGAATGCCTCAAACGGGCGTCACTGTGTTCAGTCAGGGAAGTCTGTCGATGATTCTGACAAAATCGCGCACCGGCTGAATCCACTCTCATCGAACAGATCCGGCCTGTTGTTATGGCTGCTGTGTGTAGGGAGCACTTACCGAATGTGTGAGCAGACAACTGATTGGCCGTATCGTCTCTCAGAATTCGAAAGTGGGGACACCGGTGTAATCATCCTGACGAAACTTATTTTCTTGTAACCTACCAAATTCCAGCTTCGGTGAGAGCGACCCCTAATCATTCAAATAGATGGGGGGTGATTTCACGATCGCGGCATTGAGATCACCGATTTGAATCGAGGATGGGTTCGCGCGCTCGCGCCTGCAGTGGTTTCGAAACGATCGTGTCCCATCGGAGAGGAGCACGTGGTATCCATGCTAGACTCGCGCGAGTTCTGTTACGGATCTCATCGTTGACGCCACGCGCTACGACCGAACTCGAGAAATGGTGGACGCCGCTCAAGGTGGGTGTTGTTTGCAGGATTTTGGGCCAGCTTCAAGTGCGGTGCGTGTCCTCATCGATTCCAGGGATCGTCGGTGCGGAATTATGAGTTCTTTCGGCACCTATCGAGTTCGCGTGGGCTGTTTCCGAGCCGGTGATGTCTTTCGAAACTTTCTCAAGCCGATGCCGAATAATCGATGACCGATCAAGGATTTGAATTTAGCTCTCCCGTTGGTGGAGTGCCTTGTTCCGTGAATTCGCGGTTCCCATTGTCGGGAAACCAGAGAAAGAAATTGTTGTTTTCGCGGTCGGGAAGCATTGTTTTGTTTACATGCGAGTAGCGAGCACGTGGAGATTGATGCGTCGTCGCCGGAAACTCTCGACTCCGGTCTGAAAGGTGTTCGCCATCAATCATCGTTGAGGTTTGAAGTTTCGGTCTTCGATTTTCCACGAGATCTCCGGAAAGATCGACGAGTGAGGGACCACAGAATGAAATTCTACTTGAGAAAAATCCCGTTGGAGCAACAGGCGCCCCTACCCTGACTGCGATGAGAGGAGACGCGGTGCGCCTGAGCCATTTATTCCGCTTCTCTCGGGAGACGCAATTCTAAAGTGTCCGTGTATGTCCTTGCAGTGCTGGGTTCGCCCAAGAAACAGAAGAAAGACAAATCAAAGAAGAAGAAAGATGTCGGCGAGGCTCAGGCCCATCAAGATTTCCGCATTGAGCCTTCCTCGGTGGCTCCGACTCTGGACACATCGCAGTGGCCGCTGTTGTTGAAGAATTTCGACAAGCTCATCATACGCACAAATCACTACACTCCCGTACCGCAAGGAGCATCGCCTCTGAAGCGCTCACTGAAGGACTACCTCAGTTCGGGCTACATTAACCTCGATAAACCCTCAAACCCATCGAGTCATGAGGTGGTTTCGTGGATCAAACGTATTTTGAAGGTAAAGTAAGAATACCGCATACGTTATCGAAAAATCTGCATATAACTAAACTGATTGATGATTGATGATGGGATCCCTCCAAGGGCTTGGCTGCCGCTGCGCTTCATCAACCTTTGTCTGGAGGGTTTCTCAAGTTCTACCCCCTCCTTCTAGGTGGAGAAAACCGGCCACTCTGGGACACTAGACCCGAAGACTTCGGGTTGCCTCGTTGTTTGCATCGATCGTGCCACCCGTCTCGTCAAGAGTCAACAGTCAGCTGGTAAAGAATACGTCGGCATTTTCCAGCTCCACGAGAAACCGGAGAGCGTGGCGAAAGTCTACCAAGTCGTCGAGAAGCTCCAGGGGGCTCTTTTCCAGCGTCCCCCGCTCATCGCCGCCGTGAAGCGACAGCTCCGGGTCCGTACGGTGTACGAACAGAAACTTCTCGAGTACGATGAAGAGAAAAACTCGGGAATCGTCTGGATGTCCTGCGAGGCTGGCACCTACGTCCGAACCTCGTGCGTTCACATCGGTCTGCTCTGCGGGACCGGAGGAATCATGACGGAACTCCGTCGATGTCGGTCCGGAACGAATCGCGAAACGGACACGATGGTCACCATGCACGATATCAAAGACGCCATGTACGCCTACGAGAACAATCGCGACGAGAGTTACCTGCGCCGTGTTGTCCGCCCCCTCGAGGGACTCTTGACAGACAAGAAACGTATTGTCATGAAGGACTCCTCCGTTAACGCCATATGCTACGGCGCCAAGATCATGCTGCCGGGCGTACTACGATACGATGCCGGCATCGATCTCAACGACGAGGTCGTCGTGATGACAACGAAAGGAGAAGCCATCTGTCTCGCAATAGCTCTCATGACCTCATCGACAATCGCTTCAGTGGATCACGGCTGCGTGGCGAAAATCAAACGTGTTGTCATGGAACGAGACGTGTACCCGCGGAGCTGGGGTCTCGGCAAGGCGGCTCTTGCGAAGAAATTGTTGATCTCCGAGGGTAAACTCGACAAGTACGGCAAACCGAACGAGAGAACACCCGCCAATTACGTGGAAGGTGTGGCTCCGGCGGCTGAGGCAAAGAAAGCCAAGAAGAGCAAGAAAGAAGAAAAGAAGCAAGACTCCGACGATGACGACGACAGCGAAGAGGACGAGCAGCCCGAGGAGCCGAAGAAGAAGAAGAAGCAGAAGTGAACTGTTTCAGTGGATTAAATAAATATGTGACCCCATGTTACATCATTATTACTACATTATTACGCTACCATCCCGGAGCGTCGTTTCGGGGTCGCTCACCGCCCAAACTTCCGTCTGTTTCTGAAGTTATTTCATCTCTGAGCTGATCACGATTGTCTGCATTGCTGCGTCATTGCTGAGTGAGACATCGGAGGCTCCAGAACTCTAGACTGACGGGTGCAAATTGCCGTGTAAACTCGGGAGACCTCATCGCGAATTGAAGCTCGTGTCCGTGTTTCTCGCGGATACTCGTCGCAGATTCGGGGCTCGAAAGTGTAAAGTGTGACTCGTTGTCTGCAACGGTCTGTCGCAGCGATTTTCAGCGCGAAAAGCCTATCCGTTGAAAATAAAATGTCTGTCCCAGTATATCCCTCGAGATTCGGAGTTTCACTTGCAGTCATAAGAAATTAGGCGTCATCGCTGGTGGTGGCTCTTTATTCATCATGCGTCGCCATCGCATAGCACAGACAGGCGCCGAATCCCAGAACGATATCTGGATTCGCTCCGGCTGGAACCGATACACTCCACTTACATAGTATCGTAACCACGAACGTAACGCGAGCTCTCACAATCAAAAGTGCACAAAGGGGTACGAAAACTCAGCAATGGCCAACCATGGAATGCTCGGAAAATCAGATGATTTCTGTGAAAACTGTTTCGATCCTCGTTGCTTGCCCTCTCCGAAATTTTGGAAAAGCAACGGAATCGGGGTGTTTTAGCTCTGAGTGACAGCGTCGGAATCTCTCTCGCCGATCCAGTCATGCAAAGGCTCAGACTCTCGCACAGTTTCACTCATTACCAGCGTTCCTTTTTTTCCTCGAATTCAGGCTTTTCCCACGATTCCATTGTCTCGCAGCTCCTGTTCCAAGTTCCGCGAGAGACTGAGGCTCATTGGATCATACTTCTACAGCAACCCAGATCATCGCCATCGAAATCATTGATATGATAATAGTTCGAAAATGCTCGCGTTCTCGCTCGACGAGCAAACCTATTCAATTGAATGAACAATCGAAAATGAGCTCCCTAATGAGCGAATCGATATTTGCATCTCGTTTACCGAATTCACTCTCCTACTAAATGTGCGGGGACATATTCTTTTTCATATTCAGTATTCTGTCGCCTCCACCCAGGTGGATCAAGCGTAGTTTTCCTTGTTTCTTTCGACGTATCTATGAGCAGATATCCCTTGTCTGCTGTCAACATATTCGGAAAACGATCACGAAGAACTTTGCGCTTGACGCGAACAATAGAAGTCGCTGTCATCACGACGCTACTCTTGTATGTATCTCTGACTTGGGCCAACTGTTGAACTCCAGTCGATCCAAACACCCGCTTTCGAACTTGCATCTTCAATCGAGCTCTTGTCCCGTTGAAGGGAAAGGAAAATCTCTGGAATTCCTCTCGCTCGTCCCTCTCCCCGACTAGTTGCCTTACCCTAAACTAATGATAAGTTTTCCCACAGTGGGACTGCGTTCCACCGGCAAGGAAGTCGCGCACTCCAATCGGCGACGACCCTGACTGGTCTCCCGCATTCCCATTAACGGAGGTCCTGCATCAAAAGAAATCGGTATCACCCTATCGGTGAGCCTCAAGAACTCAGGCAGTGTTCCCCTCTCGGAATTCTCCCCCAAAACGGGGATCATGGAATTCCCTCCTTCCGGATCGACGCGGTGAATCGATCATCGCTATGAGGTGAGCGCGGCGACTTCGCGACAGATCCCCTTCTGTTTTCGACCCCGAGTCGGGGAGGATCCGAGGGTTCTGGCGCCTCATTTTGATCGTGACATCATCTTTTAGAAATGCGGCTCAAGAGCGTCGACGATCATTTTCGCCACTCCATCTCTGCTCGCTCTCACTGTGAGACGGTACATCCCGGCGTTGCGATTGGGCTCCAGTCGGAGAAGCAAGCCAACCTGACCTTGCTTTGTATGCAGGATGCCTGCTCCCACCAAGTTGTCAGGATTTGGATCGACCTGCGAAAATGAGAGAGGGTCATTCCCGGGAGCGGATCGTCTGCAATTGAAAGAATCAGGACGAGCTAAGTCCTTCAACAGCCTCGGAAGCTCAATACTTACTCCCTGCAGGACCCCGAAACCGAAACCCGAAAGTTTCAAGGACTCTTCGGTCATCGCCTGTGTCGATTTGAAAATACGTTGCTCTTCTTGAGAGGGTTGCGTAAGATTCTTCCAACGCATGAAGAAGGCTTCGGCGTTCATCATTGTACCTTGAATGGAATCGATCGTCAGCAAACATTCCCGACTCGGGGCAGACGCGGCCATTTCCCTTTTCAATTGAGCCTACTACAACACAGGAGTTTACGACGCCGCGCCGCTAGATCGGGGCCTAATACACATCGGATCTCGTTCGGACACGAACCTTCGAGGAATTTGTGTAGGAACACGGGCAGTTGGATCTGGAATTTCTGTGGAACTCCGCAGTATGAGAATTGTACGCTGAGCTGTGGTTTCTCGATCTCGAAACCGACAGCCTCGATGTTGATCGTTTGCTCGACCTGAGCACCGGCCTCCACGGCCTGGTCTACCTGGGACGCCATGACTTGGATCCCTGCGAGACGAGAACTGAGTCAGCAAATTCGAATTCTCGATCCGCGATTTCCGGCTCGAGCTCGGTTATCCCGGCTTTCCCTTCCGGACACACGAACCGGGGCTTTTCCCGAACGCAGAATAAGTTCGGAGGCAGTATGGGGCAAGCTCGGCCAGATAAGGTATGCCGCCCTGCTGCTGACACCCAAGCCCTCCACAGATCTTTCCTGGGTCTAATGCCCGTCGTGTGCTTATCGGTTTCATGCAGCGCTTCTCACCTTCCAAGTCGGCGGATGCCAATGCGGCCACGAATCCATTCAGACGCACTGGACTCTTATTGCCGTAGAAGACGCTCATACGGCCAAGGCTCTGACGGAATTCAGCCTGGGGAGGGAAAGTTTTGGTACTCACAGCTGATTTTCCGATATCGCGGTGAATATCCAGCCGAAGCGATCATTGAACGCTGATCGAGACTAAGCGCTGTCGGCCCAGCTTCTCACCTTGATTCCAATTTGAAGGATATCGCTCTCGAAGAGAACACCCTGGTTTTTTAAAGTGAGTTTGTGGAGGCCCTCTTCATTTGTGGTGCCCAGCGACACGGTATGCTGTTCTTCCTGAGATTCATCTTTGACAGGACGTGCGGACTCCGGTATGACCTCATCACCCAAGCCCAATAGATCGACCATCCCCGACGCCGTGTCGGACGCCTTCGGAGGGGGAGCCGCCGGCAGGATGTCCTGCAAGAGGAGAGTTTAGTCGCAATTGGGATGCGATGACCTCGTAAGACTCAAAATTCTTAAAGTGTCTATCTGTCTAGCTCGACGGACCTGGGCGGCTTTGATGTTCTCCTTCGCAGACGCCTGGATACCCTCGGTCATGTTCGGTTTCTTTCTCTTGAGAATCGCGAGAATCGAGCTCTCTCGCTCGGCGAAAGGCGGCATCTCTTCCAGGACAGTGGCCAGGACATCTTGCGACGCCACCTGATGTGGAACAACAGCGTGATTGAGTCGTGCAGAACAAGGGCTTCGAGGGACAGAAATCATGGAAACATTGTTCCCCGACCATTCGCGGTGGGTGGGCGCGGACATGAAACTAAAGAGAAGGAAGGCTCACCTGGCTCAGAGCGAGATATTCGACAGCTCTCTGCTGGAGTTCGTTATCTGCGCATCGCATGTTCGAATCTTGCCGCAAGACGGCTTGGATTTCATGCTTGATTTCGGGGAACAAATTTATAAACTTGACATAGGTCGTCAACAGTAGGCAACGAGTTGGCAGAGAGCACAGATGATATTTGGAATGTAACAGGCGGAACTGGACCTGTAATGACAGACGGTTAGCGTTAGACGAGAGGAGCCTGCCGGACTCGAGGCTCGCCCCCCCTCGGGCGCGGCGAGGAAGTCGGAACCTACCATTGGTCCGGAGCGCGAATCACCGGCGATTAGATTACCGAACTCTCCCAGAATATAACCGGCGACTTTGACCATGTTCTCGTGACAGGCGGGCGCCTGGAGAGCCTCGAAAACAGTTTTGGCCGCGTATCCTTGAACGTCGTCGCGATTGATGACGATCTGTACAACCCGGTACCAGACCTCCTCGCTGACGTAGTCTCCCGCGATCCGGATCAGGTTCAAGATGACGTCGACGTACCACGAGTAGTCGGACGCGTATTTCTCGGCCAAGATCGCGACCTTGAGAACCATCTCTTCCCGGATCGAGTAATCAGCGGTTTCCAGGTACGACAGCATTTCCGAAACGATATCCTCGGAGTTTGTTTTGTCGCACATGGCGTACAGAAGGTCTACGGCTCGCTGACGTACGCTCACGTCCCGCTCGGATTTCAGAGCGCTGACCACGGTCTCCTGATGCCGCTTGACGGCTTCGTGAGAGAATTCCGACGTAGCTAAAAGGCACAAAGACTCCAAAGCCAGGTATCGGAGATTGGTCTCCCGATGCTGCAAGAAGGTGCCCAGCTGATTGCAGGCCCTTACCTGTGGGAAATTCAGCTGCGTTAGATCTCTCCCAACGTCTCTGTCACGGGTTTCGCTCATCACTCAACTACGAATACTACTGAAGTAAATTCGAATGGAAAAAAAAAGATCGGGTGTGGCGACCCCCGGGACCTTTCGGAGAACAGCTCGCCCCCGAATCTAAATCGTGGTTGAACCTACCAAGAGACTCGGCTCGACGGCGGCGCCGAGACGATCCATGTGGATGATGAGCGAAATCGCCTCAAACAAAACGGCGTTTTTGGCGTTCGAATGTTGGACCTTCTTCGACTTTGGCGGCTCCTGAGCTCGATTCAACAGTGTGTCTAAGCACTCGTTCAGTCGACCTTTCACACCAGGATCTTCCGGCGGAGGATAATTTTGCAGGAGACGCAACAATTTTATGCTGAGCCAGGGAGCCGGAACGAAATAGTACGTATAATCCTGTAGGTCGGTGTACGACGATGTGACGATCCTGCTCAATCGAGACACTGCCAAACTCACACAACCCTTGTACTCTTCCGGCGATCGCTTCGCCAAGGCGTCGATGAGGCTCACGGCAGCGGTCACCACTCCCATGTGAGGATCGTTCAGCAGATGGATGATGCGAGTGGTCCACTCTCCTGCAGGTGCAACGTCCTGATTTGCTCTGATCAGACGCAGTAGACACAGAGCCGCACTTTGTTTGACAACGTCTAGCGTGTCTCCATTGACGAGCAGTTTCGGTATTTCGTTGGCGAACGTCTCCGCCATTTCCCGAGAACCGATGTTCGCGATGCATTGCAGTGCGAGATTGACGTGGATCGGGTTGCGGGCACAGAGATCGTTCTTGACGCTCTGGATGATCAAACGCATGAGGTCGTTGTTCTCGTCGAGGAGAACCGAGATGAATAGGTAGCCGATCTGTTTCTCCGAGTACTTGTTCGACGAAAGCAAATTCACCGCCTCCATGTGACCGAAGTCGATATCGTGACCGAGGAGAAATATGAAGAGCAGTTTGCAGACGTACTTCTTCTTCTGGTAGCCGTCGAGCGTCTTGTCGCCCTTGAACTTGGAACGTATGTTCGCGAGTTCTTTGTTAATTCTCTTAATCTCCGCTTCCTTACTCTTGCAATTGCGGATGTCTGATATGAACACGGCCAAACCACGGATGCCGTCTCCACGCACCGCCGGCATCTTTAGGGCCATGTTCAGTCCCACCGATGAACTCGTCTTGAGGCCTGTTTTCGAACCTCGTTTCCGATTAGTCTGGGTCGAATAATTGACCAACGAAGCTCCTCTCGCTGCTTCTCGCGATGAGTTCTCGTCGAGCAGCGATGGGTTGGTCCCTCGATTGAGCGGTGGGTCAGCAAGTCAGTCGATTTTCCCAGTCAAGGTTGAGCTAGGTGGAGAAAACCTGTGTTTTCCGATCCTCGAACGAGTGGGTGCCGATGCTCGAGCTGAGCGTGTCCAGTGCACTGCACTTCGAACGCGCCGTCAAAATTCCGCGAGAGTGCACTGCTCGGAAGATACCGCTGATGGCATCGAATGGCACACTCACACACATTCACCCACTGGGTTCGGAGAGAACTCCGCGGAGATGTCGACGAGCATGCGCGCGCGCGAGTCAAGCCCACTGTTCGTTCTGAAAACCCACACAGGTGGCGCTCTCGTTGCCAACGGATCCCGTCGGGTATGGCTCTAAATTGCTTTGAATCACTTGCCCGGAATTGGTCAAAAAGCCGCGAAAAGGTCCAAAGAAATCCCATAGGAGGACCGAGCCGATTGACTGAGCGGTGACACTTCTCATCGTCTGGAACTCGAATCCCGTTCCATCCCGATGTCGCTATGAAACTGAATCCGAATGAGTTTCCTTCTATTCGGAAGCTCGATAACAATTCCAGGCTTCTCTCCGGAAGTCTTGAGTGTATTTTTTTCGCCCCGTTTCTATTCTCCTCTCGTCCCTGGGTATCCTTGCGACCCCATCGGAACTAGCCTGATCATAATGCTTCGGGTTTCGGGCATTCTCCAGACTTCCTCTTACGGAATTGTGAGCGATTCCCGCGGAAACAATGAGCTCGAGTCGCATCGATCGAGGGAACAAGAGCCTCGAGATCCTCCGAGGGACACGTTCAATCTTTAGGATATATCCCAAGTCAGACGGTCAAAAAAATTCGATGACGACCCCGAATTTGGTAATCAGTCGGAGAGCGATATCAACGAGACACGGTCCCTCCCTCCATCTCTCTCTCTCTCATGTACGAGGATTTGCGTGTAATCGGAATAATTTGCGAATGCGCATCGGGGGCCCAGAACTCGCGACGCTTTCATTCGATTGAAATGAAAGCTCTCGGCTGACCCTCCTGCGATGAAGATGCCGCCTGAGCGAGCGATCGGACTTTTTGTTTATTCGGCGCCCTGGAGGCTCGGCCCATCAAAGTCGAGCCTGTTTCTTCTCATCGAGAAGCTGTTTTAGCTCGCAGGAAGCATCTTCCTTAGACGACATTTCGAGACTGTCAGTAGAGAGTGTTTGAATCAGCGGCTTGAATACTTGCCTCGACTCTTAGCACTTCAGGATTCCCCCTTGGCGTGAGAGCTTCCTGATATCCATTTTTTCCCCCTCAAAAGACCATCTTTACTCGAAGGACCATCATGATTCACCCATCTGGCAGTCCTCGCGGCAGCGAGCAAACCGGATCGGTACCTTTATTCGGAAAGGAGGAGCGAATAAAAAGCCAAAAGAGGGCGCATCCTTTCCCCCAGGTAATATCGGATAAACTCGATGTGGAATAACTCTGGCCGTCCATGATCTGTCCTCTTCGAAAGAACACCTATCGATCTAAAGCAATCACCGGCTCGCTTCCCGGGATTGAACATCCGGAGGAAAAACGTATCGCGCATCGGATTCAGGACCCTTCCCCATCCTCTTTCCTGCTCCTCCACGATCCCGGCGGTGGGTAGCTGTATAAGGAGCGGGCCAGCGGGCAGACAGGCAGGAAGGCGAGCAAGCGACCGTCCGACAAGGACCCCAGTGCCCTATATTTTCCCGTAGGGCTAAGCAACTCTAAACCCCGTCCGAAATTTCCTCCCGATTCAAATCGACGCCGCACCGTCAGCCCTTGAGCTGATCGGTTTGCTGGCGGAGTTTATTCCTTTAGACTGATGATGATGTTGGATACCAGCCGATCTGCTCACGGATCTTTTCGGCGTCATCACCACCAAAGTTCGACAAGGCAGCTCCGGACCATCTCGGCTTCTGCCGCCGCGGCCCACACCACCGTCGACACATCCGTGGACATCACCATTATGTCGAGTAGCGCTTCTAGGCAAAGTGTTTCTTCTCCTCATGTTAGTCATGGAACCAACAATCACGATTCAGCTACAGCTAATTCAACCGCGTACGTTCTGTGCCGACGACGACGGAGACGTCGTAGTCGATGTTCTCGTTGTTGCTGTCAGTTAAAACAATCCGATAAACTACTACCGCACCGTTACGCTACCTCAACTAGAAGAGCCTCCGACGACGACGATCATATCTACAACAGCGAACACGGCTACCGAGGAACGAGCTCGAACCATTGTGAACCACGAACCCCGATCTCGGAGTCTCAACCCCGACTCGAACAAAGGTCAGAGCAGTGTCGCGCACAGCACTCGGCAAGCAGGAAGCAGTTTAGAGGAACTTCGAAGATGCTAGCTCTGACTGTCGTACTCCTCGGAGTGACGATCGGTGGATTCGTTCCTGGAGCTGGAGCGTCGCGAGAGGCTAAAAGGCTATTCGATGATTTGCTAAGCGACTATAACCGTCTTATAAGACCTGTGGGCAACAACTCTCACAAAGTCATCATCACGGTCGGCCTCAAACTGTCACAGCTCATTGACATAGTAAGTCCTGAAAATTGTGCAATTGTTCCCCATGCTCCCCTTTACGTCGTACCCGAAGGCGGCTCGGAGCCGACTCATTCGACGACCGCTAACGAAATTGGGTCCCGCTTTACAGAACTTGAAGCACCAAGTGATGACAACAAATATTTGGTTGGAACAAGTGAGTTTCGATGGATTTTACCCCGAATTTATCGTGAGGTAGCCCGATTCTCCTCTGAATAGGCAAATAAACATATCGAGGGAGCGAATCTTTCTCGCTTTCAAAGAGCTTTCGAATCAAAGGGCGTCTCTGCAGGATTTTGTGGACCCCGGAATCAGATGTTGCCTAAATTTCTAGGAGTGGGAAGACTACAAACTGAAATGGAACCCTGCGGACTACGGTGGAGTGGACATGATTCATGTACCAGCCGAGAACATTTGGCTGCCTGACATCGTTCTATTTAACAAGTGGGTAATCTCCTGTAACATGTTGACCGGCCTGTCGCAGCAAGAGAGTCAGGGATGTGGGGGGTCCGAGGGGAAAATATGCTAGATTAATTCCTGAATTTTCGTTCTCCAGCGCTGATGGAAACTATGAAGTCATTCTGATGAACAAAGCTACGGTATACTACACCGGCAAGGTAAGCACTTTCAGGCCGAGAAACCGTTGCGTCAGAAAATTATTGTTCGTTCCACGGGTCTTTTACTTGAGATTCCCGAGTCCATGGAATGCGTTCGATGCTTTCCCAGGATCGTGTCCAGTTCGCCCCCTCCGTTTTCTCTCCAGGTGGTCTGGAAGCCACCCGCACTGTACAAGAGCACGTGCGAAATCGACGTTGAGTATTTCCCGTTCGACGAACAAAACTGTTTAATGAAATTCGCCTCGTGGACATACGACGGTCATGAAGTGGATCTCCAGCATCAAAAGCAGAAGCCAGGAGAGGTCGTGGTTCAGACCGGAATCGACATGAGCGAATTCTACAAATCGGTCGAATGGGACATCCTGTTGGTGCCCGCCAAGTACAACAAGGGCAAATACGACTGTTGCGAAGAGCCATTCCCGGACATCACATTCAACATAACGATGCGTCGGAAGACGCTGTTTTACACCGTCAATCTGATCATACCGTGTGTAGGGATCTCATTTTTGACAGTGCTAGTCTTCTACTTGCCGTCCGACTCGGGTGAGAAGGTTACCCTCTGCATTTCGATACTCGTGTCTCTCACTGTGTTTTTCTTGCTGCTTGCCGAAATTATTCCCCCTACGTCGCTTGCGGTCCCCCTACTGGGGAAATATCTCCTGTTCACCATGATACTCGTCACGTTGTCTATATCGGTGACAGTCGGTGTTCTGAACGTACACTTTCGATCGCCTTCGACCCACAAAATGTCACCGTGGGTGCGGCGGGTGTTCATCCACATTATGCCCCGTCTACTATTGATGCGTCGTCCCGTCTATGAACTGATCCCCACGAATCGGGTCAAGTGCCTGGGACAAAACTGTAAACTCCATCCGGAAAGTAGCGCGGTTTTCGAGCATCCCTTCTACCAAGCCCGACAAAATCTCAACAATCGAATTCCGCAATCCGTTCGCCAACCTCAACACGCCCCTCCCAGCTGCAACGGTGTTGATACGAACTTCTGCGACTCGATGCTTCGAGGTGAGACATGGCTAGGGATTCGCGCTCCGGTCGAGCTGTGAATTTTTCCTGCTGTGGATTCCGGGATCGAATCAAGGTCGGACAGGCGTCCTGGAGACTATCGGTACACTTCATTCTAGGAAACCCTAACGCGCTACAGCTGGGCTCCATCCGTGCCTCAATGCGTTCGAGCCCCTTAATGGAAGACGTAGTTCTTCACGACAGTATGGGGAACCCTATCGGAATCCCCATGGGTCACATGGGAGGACCGATGGATGGACCCATGGTCATGCCTTTGGGAGGCGCCATCGGTGGACATCTGGGCGATTCTCTGACAGCTCCTGCCAACCCCATGGAGGCACTCGATGACTACGCACCAGCCCACGAGGCACCCAGTGGCATCCCCATGGGTGTTTTGGAACACCCTACCTTCCTACCTGACCTCCAACAGGCTGTTGAATCGATCATGTTCATCGCCGAACATCTAAAAAAAGATGATGAAGACGAAAGCGTGAGTTCTCCGCGGATTCCTCGACGGAAGCGTTTATTTACCGTGGCTTCAAATCGTCAAATCGGAGGGATACCGAGCCGCCTAATCGAGTCCACTTTTCAGGAACGACAAGATTGGAAATATGTCGCCATGGTTCTCGACAGACTGTTCCTGTGGATCTTCACCCTGGCTTGCGTGGTCGGAACAGCCGGGATCATCTTGCAAGCTCCGTCGTTGTACGACGATCGTGAATCCATCGACGTTCTCATGTCACAAATCGGCAGAGACGCCGGACAGGCAGCAGAGATCGCGGCAGCGACAAGTATCGTTCCTTAAGGCGCGCGCAGTAACAACCTAGGCAAGGTACGGTGCAAGCGCATGCGTTTTGTGGTCGCATACCCTGTCTGCGACGAATATCATCCGAATGTTCCATGTCCGTTGAGTTATGTATTGGGCGTTCTTTTTTTGCAGGTTGTTGAGTTGGTTTGTGTCCTAGTTGATTGGCGGCATAATTTCACCTCAACGATGATCACCTTTCTATCTTAACGTGAACACCTCGATCGAATAGACTTCAGTTTTGTCGGGCCCTCAGATACTGCGGCCACCGTCCAAAGTTGATTTGACCCTCTGAGATGTTTGAACAGGCCTGCCTGTAACCTTTAGCGAGCCGCTACAGAGAAAGCACAGCTTAACTTCAATCGGCTTCCTGAGCAAAAACCGAACCACATCGAACCGAAAACCGAACAGCTCCGATCTTCAAGTTTCGGATTTCAGTCACGTACCGATGCTGCGTATGCGCTGAAAGCACCTCAAGCGAACTCTCCTTACAAATGTAACTGTCTCTTCCCAAATCTACATACCCTGTCTACAACGAGAAACATTGCGACCCCAACGAAAACTCGCGGCACACTGACTTCAGCACTGATGTCAACGTACCTACTTGAGAATGCTTAGAAACGAACCTTGTTTCTGAGAACCCTTTTTTCCGAAGCGAGCTCGTTCAATTTCCTAGAACGGCTCCGCGCTGGCGGAGCCGAACATTCTGGAGCTCGAGAGGGTCGGCGGAAACCTAGTAAACGGGTGGGAGCTCAGTTCCCAGGGGAAAAAATTCCGAACAACGTCTGGCTCTTGATTGTTATCTATACCCCTCTTATACCCCCTGGCCCGATCTAGAGCTGGTCCGATTCTGTCCCTCAAGTATCTCTGTGTAGAGTTTCGACGACTACGACGAGCACCACTAATCATTTCTAACGATCAGAGACATTAGTCAAGGAGTTCGTTTAATACTAGCCAAGGTTCGATTCCGACGCAGTGAATTCGCTTCTAATGAATTTTCTTGTCGCTATTGCAACGTAACGAATTCGCGCGAGGCGCTCAACACACCGTAGACCTTGCGCGAACTAGGCAGTGCTTATGGAGAGCTCACATCAAAGTAGAGGGTACCACCCGTACGGAATCAAGGGAAGAACAATTTTTCCGTGACGAACAGAGCTGTGACTCGAAATGTAGTCGTGGTAGAATACATCACACCAACCACACATAAGTTATCTTGAACCGACCATAGGCAACTTCTGTTGGTAGATTATTGACCATTCCCGCCCAAGATCATCGGGCGTTTCGTAGAGCGTACCACGTGCGGCAAACGAACAGACACTCGGAGCTTCGACCCGTGGATCGAGTGCAATTCCAATTGGTGCTCTCTGACTGCAACAATGTCTCATCCCACTCACTTCCATTGCATCACCCTCCCGATCATTATTATCGGTGTATTCATTATAGTTCTAATCATTGTGGAACTCATCATATTTATTATCCTATATGATTATTATTGACCTTATCGTCATCGATTGATGTTGTTATCAATCTCGATGGGCTTACGAACCTACGCTTGAGTTGATCCGTGGCTTCACAAATATTTTCTAGGCAAGCAGCAAATACCAGAAGCGGAATCCGAGAGTTGGAACGAGGACCGCCACGTCCTCTTCATCGGCATCCGAGGAGCCGGGAGTCTGACGCCCCCTGCGTGCTGAATTTCCCCCCCTCGAACTAGACGTGCAAATACTGGCAGCTATGGCGTAAGCGCCCGGATTTCAACCACCTTGGAATTTTCTCCAATGAATGCGATGCCAGATGTCGAGCATTCACCGTCTCGACTGCGGTTTCAAATTGAACGTGAAGTCAGGAACGAATTGATCCTGATAAACGGAAGCTAGAGTAGACCATCTCAATATCATAGAGCTCCGGATACCCGCGCTCGCGTCGTCGATAATGTTGACGCGGAGTCGTGGTTCGACTCGGCGGGCTGAAGCTGTCGATTCGGCACCGGAAGTGTCGAATGAGATACGCACTGAGGAAAACAATCCAAAACCAGCCCTGCGCACAATGATGAGCGATATCTGAGTGCAATTCTCCGGAGGGCTCGCTGAGTTCAACATCACCATGCATTGGATCCGGAGTGTGGGAATACCACTTTCGTGGATCGCGAATTCTGAAATCGCACGAATTTCGATGTCTCCCAAGATTGGCTTCTTGTTCAAGTGGTCGGCTCGTGAGCTGTCCAACGTAGTCGAGAGTTCTGAAGGCCAACTCTGGGACACGAGAGCGAGACCCATGAACGTGAACACGCTGGAATCCAGAGAGATATCGAGATTCGTATCTCTAGATAGACAATGTTCGTCCTGCTTTGGGCTGATTGAAGAGAAACAAATGTTCTAATTGTAAGTCCTCCTCATGTTTTGGCATGGGAAATCGCTCACCGCGATAAGTTCCCTAATCGAGTGAATCGGGGAAGCGACGACATTCTTCCCTCGGCAGCTTTTCGCTCTTTCCCCCCAACGGGAGTTACTATTTTCCCATCGGGCGGCGAAGAGTTACATTTAGGTTGTTCTGATCTGGGGGCTTCCTTCGAGGTAGCGGCCTTCGTTTCTGAGCTCGTCCTTGGGCAGAGAGAGGAAAAATCCTTAGACGTGGAACGATTGACCGGGAATCGGAGCAGACGATTCGGAAGAAATGTCTTGCATCCCAGGATCAAATTATTCCTCCCCCGAATCGCCGATCCGGTATGGAGAAGCGATTCTCTTGAAGATGAGAAGGTTCCGAGCCCGCTTTGCGAAAACTATCGCGACGACTCGGATCGATGAGACCTATGTTAAGCATCTGATCGCAATTACGTCTTTGTTCGGGAGCGATCCCTTTCTAGGTGAAAATAAGTCAATAAACCGACTTCGCAGATTATAGGAGACACCAGGGACTTTTCTTTGGAAAATGGGATGATCCTCCGGGAACACCGAAATGAGCTCACGATATACTACATGTACCGCCAATTCAGGGTGCGAAACAGGCAATCGATGCATGAACATCTCCAATTCGATGAAGGCGGTGTGAATTGCGACTCTAATGGTGCAGAGGATGGCGAATTCTTGCATGCCGTGTTTTTTGTTCGGTCCTGAGCTCGTTGCGTGCGCAACTAATCGATGCTTCAAGTTCATGATGATCAGACGCGGGTCAGTTTTCCCTCTCGTCATCTGGACGGGTATGAGAATTGTGTCTGCGTTCTCGAGGCTACCTAGCGCTAGAGACTGACGCTCCTCTGACGCTTTCCCTTCAACTCCATTGTTTTCCCCTAGAATTAAATTCTCCCTCTCCCCCTAACCAGTCCGCTTCGCGCCCGATTCCCTATTGTCCCCCGACACTTCTGAAGTTCTTTCTCTCCGATGTCCCACGTTCACGAAATTTTTACCTATTCGACCTCCCAATCTCTCAGGGTTTCCCCGCGCCCTCTCCCTCACCTTGTTGTTCTTTCCGGGCTTCGTTACCCCCTGACAGTCATTTGCGCCCTCCCGGGAGCAAAGTCTCCCCTAAAACCCCGAGGGTTCCGGAGCAAGAGATCCGCGAGCTCGACTTATCGAGGGTTTATTTATAAGAGTCTCCTAGAACTCCGAAAAACGAATCGATCGGAAAGCTGCAGATTTCGATGGAGGCTCCTCTGATTTCCATCATTTTAGGAGAACTCTCTATAGCTGCTGCCCTCCTGGTCCAATCGACGTGGGATGATTGGATTGGAAGGGCAGATTGGGTCCTTGACGGCGCAGAATCCGCCAGAATCGATGTCGGCGACGCACAGGAATTCCGTGCATGGGTATTCTGGGTGTTCTGATCAGCCCCCCTCCTATAAAGTCGAGACCCCGCTCCTGTTCGAACTCATCTGAACAATGGTGGTCTCTGACAGCCTAAACAATCGCTCTTCCACGACGCATAGAGCCCTTGCGGTCATGTAGCACGTTGAAGCTGCTCAGGTAGGTGTTCAAGCCATCGCAGCATTTCGTAAGCGTGGCGAGGAATGTTTGCAACGCGACATCGTTGCACTGCATGAAGAATTCTCTCCGGAAATCGTCGGTGTCCATCACTGGCAGCTGGCGGCAGAGACTGAAGATTTCTCGGAGTATCGATCGATTAGGCTTCAGAACGCCTTGCTCAACCGCTCTGACATACTGCTCGAGAATTTTGATCCTACTGAGGAGCATTTTGATCGCGGAATGTTGCGTCCGTAAATGCTGGGATGCGAGAGACTCATCTCGAGTCTCAGCAATAGACAATCGCGCCATGTTGTCCAGACCGATTCTCTCCTCTTCTTCCGTCACAAGTGAATAGGGCAAGTTGATGAACAAGGTCGAGGGTTCCTGGAGAGTCCGGAACCGTGGAAATTATGAATACAATCGATTGGTTCCAAAATCTATCACGTCGCGTTCGATCTAGGAGGACGGATCTCGATGCCGACGCTCAATTAATTGCACTTTCGAACGAACCTTGTCGACCATTTCTATGACGGACTCAAACATCGCGATAGGCAAGCGATTTGAGCGATCTCCGGCTGGATTGAGCTTCATCAGAATGGCGCTGTCGTTGAGAGCGCATATTTGTTGATGAACTTTGACGTCGGACCCAGTTGGTTCAGCCCCCGTCGTGTACCAACCGACGAGCTCGAGGTCTTGGAACACCTGTAAGGGAGAAGCCTCCGCATTGGCAAACCTCTCTTGCGGATGCTGTTCGATGGGATAGGTCGATCTGACAAAGCCGCAGCTTTCTGACCTGTCGGTATTGCCGCTGCTGACCCTCGAGGAAGTCGAGATTGATGATGTCCGAGTCTCCTCCTTCTTTGTACAGCTCGAAAGAGTTGAACACCTCTATCGTTCGATCTTTCTGCTTTCCCAGCAGCGCTCCGAGGACCTAGAATTTCACAGAAACCTGGCTGGGGAGTCGATCAGCCTCGGGTCTGAGATCTCTGAGGGAATGCGGGGCGCTCGCCGCTGCTCATGTTCGTCATTTGGGATCTCCTCGGACTCCCAGCCGAACCTCCGATCGAGTGACTTCGGATTTCTTTCTTGATCGATGCATGAGTAAACGGAGAATGCCAGAATTCGCTCTCGAATCATTTCCGTGGATTCGACAGCACAACCTACCTGCTCGGCGCGCCCATTGTTCTGGGCTCGGATTCGAGTCCAATGATCGGATACGTTCATTATGACGAGGGGATGCAGTAAGACTGAAACACTGGGATGGACGGATGGACTCCCCATCACGCTTGCAACTACATCGTTCAATGTCCCCACAGATGGGGCGGCGATCAGAGCCGCGGTTTCGCCTTTGACTTCCATGACTCCGCCGAGAAGTCCAAGGCTCGAGGAGCGGGAAATGTCTTCATATGTATGCAGATCATCTGATCGGACGTAAACAAGGTAAGGCAGACGAACTGCCTCGTACTTGCGCTTGAAGGCCCCGAAGAACTCGGCCAAGACGTCTGGATCCGGGTATACTTGCCTCATAATGATTCATGGTTTGCTAAATCGATTCCCTGCCGGGCTTGCCGCTCTCCCCTACGCAGGACTCCTCCCTCGGCTCTCTGGGTATACCGATGTTCTCATCATGGAATCTAATTGTGAGCTATGTTTTATGTAATATCTTCTCCATCTCAGCCAGACTGCTCATGACTGACATCAAGGATACACTTCGAACTTCTCGAGAATCTTGAAAATCGTAATGCGCAGGTATTCGGGGACTCAGCGGGCAGAGAATCTTCGAGAGCGGCCTCCTCGGCCTCCGTCGCGTCCTTGAAAGGTTATTCGGTCGAGCCTGAGCATTTGGCTCCACCTAAAGCTCACAGGAGTTTCTTCTGCATTGACTGATCGGCTATTCCGGGCCCATCGTCAGGGCCCGGAGTGTTCCACAGTGAGCCGAACGGTCGCTGGCACTCCGAGATTGAAATCATAGCTACATATGCTATCTGATTTCTTCGAACATGCTAGCCGTAAGCCATCAATCAGAGCTCGGGCGATTTTCGGGTTTCTTAGAAATGGTCGAGGCTCACCCTCGAAGAATCGAGATGTCATACGAAGGGATTTCCGGGTTTTATGCTTCGAGTCTCTCATCGACAAGGACCATGTGCTCCTCCATCCTAGCTTCGGACTTCCGGAGAGTTTCTGCGACTTCCCGTCGTTGAGCTCTCCATTTGTTCAGGAGCTGATACAGACTGAGTGCCGCATCCAAGTTCAAACATGGTTCAGCGATGTCAAATCACGGGAGACGCAGTGAGTTTCGTGTTGCTTCATCTTGAGGATATATTCAAATCAAAGAGGAGACATGGGATCTGGAATTCTCCCGCCCCAGAGACAAGAAGTTTACCGGAATCGATGCGGATCCAATTACGGAGTCTGATGCAGTCATCATCATTATGCGTAACAAGGATGAAATCCAGGGAGAATCCTGGCTTTCATCGAAATTCCCGTCAAGAATCCCCGTTCCCGCCACACGGAACGTCGAAAGATATCGCGATGATATGTCGAATCATATTTCATTTATTGGGTTCCAAGTTCTCCGGATTCGACTAGTTTCCCGGGTCAGATGTCTGCCAGAACCTTAGTGAATTTGTGCCGGAACGAATAGATTCTTGACCTCAGTGTAATTGACGGATCAATCATACTGATACATAATAATCATCTCTCCGGGAGCCGCTGCCCTTTGTCTCCTTTCTCCGTCTCTGCGTGTTCGATCCCTCGGAAGCTCCTGCATATCAAGGAACAATCAAGGCTCCTGAAGTCAGACCCCTGCCTGCAATTGAGATTTTATTCTTCCCTGCGCTCAAACATGCATTCGGCGTCGGAAATTCTCGAGCAAGCTTCGGCATTCGATCTGCCCCAACTCAGCGTGAATCGGATCCAGGTACATCTACCTTGAGTGTGCGGGTGAACGTCAGACTTGACCACAGGATGCGTGGAATGTATCTTCGATTCCATTCTGAGCCAGGGTAAGAGTGAAGTCACGCATAAACTCACGGAGCGCGGCGTTCGTTTTCATTAGATGGGAGATGGGAGTTGCATCTGCCTACAATACCCAAGCAGCAATCGACGTCGCCAAGTCGCTGGTACTCCGCTTTCTCCCGTGCTCGATGTTCGTCCTTTTTTGTCTCCCGTCTTTATCCTTTTTCTCCTTGCTCGATGGTCCTCCCCTCCTTCATCTGCACCTCCCAACCCATTCTCACTTCCCTTCGGATCAGTATTTCCTTTTTTCCCAGAATTTGTCAGTCCTCCCGTTTCCTCCTCCGCTCCGTTGGCCGGGCTTTCCGCCCTCGTCTCATGTTCCACTCCCCGTTTTTTCCCCTCATTTACTCAATTCGAGTTTGATTCTCTTTTTGAATACTCGGGTGATCGGAATCTCCGAGTAGACAGGATGGCAGCTTGATCGGTTCAAGCTGCGGCCGGGGCGGCGCCGGTGGTAGCTTGTCAAGCAGCGGCAATACACGGACTTTTCAATACACAATTACTATTTATTCAGAGTACTCGTTCGTTAAGAGCTTTTCGTTGATCATGACTCTCGAAAGGAAAATTTCTCGACATCTAAAAGGAAAGCATCGCTCTCGTACGCGAGTATTTATCCTGGTCAAATGGGGGCTGGTCGGCGCATATGATCGTTTTCGAAAGGACTACAATCTCGTGGGTACGGCAGAAAGGCAAAGCTCACTCTTAACGGGAAGTACGCCATTCCCGCCGCCCGACGTGTGTCCGGAATGGATCGTTATTTTCTTTGCTGTATCACCACTTCAGCAATCATCGGCCATCTGCGCTTATGATTCCCATTGATCCTGATTCAAAGCTCGATATGCCTCGAATAGAGGCTAAAAGGTTCGCTCCTATGCCTCCCGATTCGGGAGATGACCACAGGTCGAGCTGGTCACCGTTTTCGCAGCTCGGAGATCGAGAGCTGGTTCGCAAGTTTCTTCAACTATGAGGGGAGTCCTAACGGAAACAGCGACGTCAGGCTTCCCGATTAGAGAATTATGTGACTCCCCGCTACGAGGAGGCTTGCCGGAATCCGGGTTTCCACCGCGCCGTACGCACGGGAGGTATGCCCTAGGTCAAGTGAATCCTGCGGCAATTCAATGAATCGCCCCTCTGTCTTCATCCCACTTTCATAAACCATCAGTATTGTCGTTCGCAAGAAGAATAGCGAGGAATGTCAATTTCTAGACTAATTGCACATAGTTCGCGGGAAACAAGCCAATTTTTCCGGTTTTGGGACATTTGCCGCGCCACCAACCATCGTCGATCTCTTCGATGTCGGTGATGATGTCGTCGGGATCGAACGAAATTTCATCATCGTCGCCAGCCTGATAATCGTACAGAGCTACCGCTCTCTTGTTCTCTTGGGTCGACTTTGGCGCAACCTCATCGTAAATAGCTTCGTCGTCGATTGTCGTTTCGTAGCTCGTGCAACCCTGCGTCTCCTGATACAGCTCTTCTTCCACAACGACTGGGTTTGAGGCTCTTGGACTTGCGACCGGGACCGCAGCGATTGGTGCGGCAGCGGAGGCTGCCGCCGTGGGCTCGGTCCTTGGAGGCGTGGCTGCAGCGGCAGGTACGGGGGACACCTGTGGATTCTGGAAACGGCGGCTCTTAGCTGCGGATAGCGACTTGTGACGCTCTCGAATCGACGTCGACCACACTTCGTGCCTCAGTCAGAGGGCGCGTGCCTACGTACGCCAAGATACTGCTTTCCATTGCGAGGGCCGCGGACCTCCCGAGCCTATCCTCACCTTTTCAATTCGGCTCTCCCGTTTTTGTGGACTCGGGGTCTCCTTGATCGTTTCTGGCGTCTTATGTCCTTCTTGAGCTTTCGACTTCTCCTCGGCAGCTTTCTGCTTTTCGGCTTCTTGTCTCTCTAGTTCCTCAACCCTGCGGGAAGCGCTATTCTGATTCTTTCCGAACTTCTGCACTTCTGCCCGCCGGTGAAAATACGATACCACCCGGGTAGCGATGAGATAGGAGCAAGACTTCCACGGCTTACCTTCTGTGCTCTTCCTCGATCCGCTTCATTCGCTCTTTCTCGGCTTTAAGGGCAGCTTCCTTCTCTTTCTCCTCTCGTTGTTTCCGTCTGAGCCTCTCCTCGTCAGCCGCTTTCTTGCGGTCTTCTTCAGACTCTTGAGACATTTTCTCGAAACGTTCTTTGAGACTCTTCGTCTTGACAGAAATCTCAGGTTTGACCTTCTCGGGGGGCTTCGCGGGCTCGTCTGCGGAGTCTCGGAGCCAAGCTGCTTTTCCGACTCCTTCGCCATGTCCAAGGGCACACTTGTCCTGCCGATCGCGCTCGATCCCGAACTTACCCCCGAAACCCTTTTTACCGTCGAGCTTAGAAGGATGAGCTTCCACCTGCAGAAGAGTTCACGAATATCTGAGAGAGCGCATTTATGATTGGGGAGACACACGACGTACTCGAGTTCACCGATCGGTCTCCGAGCGAGCATTGAGTCAGACGAACCTTCTCTCGGTGCTCCCACCCGACTGCGCTGCGATCTTGGCGGTCTTCTTGAACTCCAAACTTTCCTCCGAAACCTTTGGAATGATCGACTTGAGAAGAATGTTTCTCAGTTTTCTCATGATGATCCCAACCGAGAGCACTCTGGAAAATATATAAGAAGTCATATACGAGCGATTTCAGCGCGTTTTCCATCGACTGCGAATATCGGTACTGGCGGTTTCTCCTACTCACCTTGTCTTTGCGATCATCTTGGAGTCCGTACTTCCCGCCAAAACCTTTAGCGTAGTCCGTCTGAGACTCGTGCTTGTCGACTCGTTCCTTGTGGTCCCAACCAACCGCACACGAGTCCTTGCGGTCCTCCTGAACGCCGAATTTCCCTCCGAAACCTTCAACGACATGTCGCGCTTCATCAGAGTTTCCTCTCTAACAAATAAATGCATTCGGATAACTCTCGAACGGATAGCTCCGATCACAAGCCGAACACGATCTACCTCTCGAGTAGTCCTTCTGACTTTCGTGTTTCTGGACTTCTTCTTTGTGTTCCCATCCCACAGCGCATTTATCCTTTCGGTCAGATTGGACTCCGTATTTCCCACCGAATCCTTTCGAGTAATCTTTTTGTGACTCATGCTTGGCGTTCTTTTCTTTGTGGTCCCATCCGACGGCACTCTGGGATCGAAAGGACGTTAGAACGCTGCACCTCAATTTCCCGAGGCGTCTAAGAGTGTTAATACAGGGTGATCGAGGAGTCGACTTCAGACATACCTCATCTTGGCGATCTTTCTGAACTCCGAATTTCCCACCGAACCCAGTCGCGTAGTCTTTCTGTGAAGAGTGTTTCTCTGTTTTCCCGACGTAGTCGTGACCGACAGCGCTGCTGTCCTGGCGATCCTTCTGAACCCCGAATTTTCCTGCGGATATCACCGGAAGGTCAATGGGAATTCACGGAAATAATCACAGTAATGGATCCCTTTCCGGAATCGAATGAGTTTCATGACTCACCTCCATAGCCATAATGTGAGGAATCGACCGCTTCCCCCATGACAGTTTTCTTGTGTTGTGCGTCTTCGTCTTCGACTTCTTTGCGAAGCTCATTGAAGCTGCGAGGAGGCGAAACTCGAGTTACTTCCAATGTTCAGAAAGTCGGACACCACAGTGTGTCTTAGAATGCCGTATCGGATAAATCTCATTATACTTACTTGATGGCTCCTCCGGTGCGTCCGCTCCCTTCGATGGTTCGGCTTCCCCAGCGTTGTTCTTCTTCTGTCACATCGTTGACAAATGACGGATCGGTCTCCCAGTCATCATCATTGGTGTCGAGGTCCAACTTCAGACCCACGGTAGCCTTCCACATCTGCGAGGGTCGTGTTCACGTAAGTTTTTACGGAGCTTGATCATCCGAAGACACATATTGGAATCAACGAGGGTCCGGCAGCTCTACGGGAAGCCCGCGTAACGCGTACAGTTGATGATCGTGTGGAATTCCGAGAGTACGCTCGGATAAGCGGAAAGCTTCGCAGCTCAGTGATTCGGAATGGATATTGTGTTTACGGCCATTTAAGGTGCGACAGCGGTGTCAATCCCGAGACGCCAACGTCAAGGGGCTGAAGCTATCAGGAGATGAGTCACTCGGAATCAAATGCCCCGGATGCTCCCAATTCTCTGACGTACGGAAGAAATGCCTCGAAGCGGGCGATACGGTTTTCGATTACACGGAGGAAATAGCTTCGGATAGCATCTGTCCAGATTTCTGTGAACTTGACGCAAACGTCACTGATATATACAAGAATCGAATCTAGATCGGTGACGTACTGAGAGCATTCAAGAACATGAATCACAGGCGAGACGGAGGCGGGAGCCCAGCGATCGCTTAGTCAGTAGTACGATTCATTGGCTTGTTCCATCGATTCAATGTTTAGGAACGAGAGTTGCCGATGGAACAGAAAATAAATCGTGGCGTCGTCGCCCCAGCATTGCTCATTGACTCCTCCAGGGGCTGACTCCGAGAAGGTGACCGGGTGCGGGACACGTCAATACCGCCTCCCCTCATCTCCCACGCACTTCAGAGACAGCCACCATTTTAATCAAATTTCTCGAAATCATGTCTCCGGCTCATTCGTTCCAATCACTCTGGAGCGACCGTCCGAAAACGGAAAGACACTCACGATGGTCGAGTCTCGGCGTTCGAGTGGCACTGTACGGGCACTAAGAACTTGTATCGCATCCGTCTAATTCATCAGCAGCAGAACGAACACGAACGGAAAGCCTGTGGAATGGAGGGGCGCCGGGATCAGCGTTTCGGTGGTGTTGCGGAGGACCCAAGAACCGACTGTCAACTGAGGGAGGAGGACGAGCTGTCGTCTACATCAAAACATCAGAGGGAGAGGGAAAATGGAGGACGGGCTTTGCTGGCGCGAATGGACCGATTCATGATCGGGGCCCATAGGTCGGCCTCGTGGCTCGTGGTCTCTCAATCGGATCCTGAGTACCACAAGACGAAGTTCCGAGTCTTATTGCATGCGTACCGTATACTCCACACTCTCCGTTCTTCGGATAAGCCGGGTGTTGAGCTGTCAGAAGACCAATCCTGTCTAGCCTCGCTCAAAATTATCTATTCGTAAGGTCTCGAAAGGCGGGCAGACGGCATGCGAGTCACAAGGAGCCTATCCCGAGCATCGTGTCACATAGGATGGTCAGGAGCTTTATACGAACCTGAACTCGTGGGCACACCTTCCACAGCCGTACCTACTACGGCGTCCTATGTTTTAGTTTCTATCGATGACGATCACTTTCCTCTTCCAGGTTTCTGAGAATGGCCTCCTCTATCCTGAATCGATGGGCCCTCATCTGCGGGTCTGATCGGCATCCCCATATCTAGAGAGGGACTTCCGGCAGAAATTAGCTCTGACAGCAGAAAAGAGCACAGTACGGATGAAAGCGTTTCCCAGCGCATCGTCTGTAACTGTCACTCGCGAAATTGACTTGATGGCAACGGGACAACCTCCTTGGAGATGGGAACGCTCAAACCTCACGCGCACACGCGCGGGAGGTTCTCGGACAGGGTCATCTCAGGACTTCTGAGCACATTGTGAAGAAAATAATTTTTTGCGGATCCTCGGAAACGTGAGATTAAGCACGATTGACTTCCCTCAGTTGGCACTCATCGGCACCTCCATTCCAGAAGACAGAGCGAATCGCGCGTCGACGGTACGAAATCCTTGAGACCACGTATCGCGGGCCTCATACGGCGGAATTCGACGTTTTTCCCATGATCGTGGAGCTGCAAAGTTGGCCTGGTGTAATCGATTTAGTCAGATGGATGCAGTACCTATAGAGATGAGACGATCGCGATCGCTCAGTTCTAGAGAGAGCATGCCGCTGATGCCGGAAATAGCTCACCTATTCCGGATGGCATGCTTCTTCGAAAGATTTTCCCTCTCCGGGACGAGGCCCGGGGTGAACGACGGAGGGGAAGGGCGGTACCCGAATCGGGAGAAGCGTGAAGGACAAGACGCAACATTGAGAGAGACTCGGCGCCTCATCGAAGACGCAGCCGTGCCAACATACAGGGTGCTTGTTCAATCATGGAATACTCCCGGCGCGTCTCTGCTGAGAAGTATTTCTCCGGACGTCACAAGAGCTCCCAGTCATTTTTATGGTCTCGCTAAGTTCCTGGACCGTCAAAAGATCGGGGAGTGCTCATGCGGGGAATCTTTTGCGAAGCTTACGTCCCCTGCACCTCATCCCGCTATTTGTAAAGTCGCGGGTCGCGATGAAGGGAGAGAGGGCAATCTATCGATAAACACACGGAGTTGCTTTCCATCTGCAGAGCGCGGTCGGTGATCACTCCACTGACGGGCCCGCGAGAGGTGCACTCGCAGTATGCCGGGCTCCATCGCTCCATCCGGAGACGAGAGCGAGAGAAAACCATGACTCGAGTATGCTTGTAATCTAACTCGTCCTAAGCTATTTCGAGAATACCCGGCGATCCTGAGACGTTACACTGCTGGGGAGGATGGTCTGACACGAGTTCCTCATGCGATTCCATCGCTCTCCATCCCCATTGAATTCCGGTCCCGCCATCGGAAGATCGGGGAGCTCGGGCCGCAGTCGACCTTCAGCTCCGGGCGGTCTCCTGGAAGTCCCGGATCGACAACAATAATCTCACTACATCGTTCCCGGATAAAAAGCAGGAAGGAGCCAGGTAACCTTCATGCCTCTAATCGCTCCAATTAGCCGCTCATTATCCCCGAACCGGAACTCTTGCTACTGAGGATTTCATTCTGAAGCTCCGTTCTAAAACATGACAAACATAAGCATCATCCACCACAGCGCCGGCGCCGCTGCTGCCGACGACGGAACCATCGCAGCACCGAGCCGCGATTGCCATCAGCATCTTCACCACCGGCCGCAGGTAGGGAGCCGGGCGGGCAGTCAGTCAGTCACCAGAACCGCTGCAGAAGATGCTCTTGTGCTCTGTGTTTCATGTCGGATCTCGGATGGCGAACTGAATGTGGTGCCATAGTCTACGGACTGGACAAAGTTCATCTTGTGACAAAGACCTTCTCTCGATTCGTCGCTGAAATCTTGCCCCGACATAGCAGTGCGCTCACAAAGGGAGAAGAAACTTGCTCCACGTAACCACCGGTAAGTTGACCACCATACAGAGTCTGGCTCCATAGTTCCTCTGTGCTGCGCGATTCGGAGAGTAGTTCCCCTGACGAAGCTGATTTCTTTGTTGGGTGATATGAAGGGACATCGATCTGGGTAGCTGGATGCTCCAACAACCGATTGGGATTTCGAACGTTCGATGACGATTGACGTGGCTCCTACGGGGACGTCTCTCCCATCCCAGGCGGCTGGCCGATCCTAGCTTCCCGCGCTCAGACATTCGACGCCATGCGCGGGCTAGCGAGTTTGGCTGTGATTTCACGAGCTCCGATCACCCGAATCCGCCCCGTACTCTGAGTGAGCACCCTCTGAACTCCACGATCGGTGTCTCGCTCGTGGGTCTCGGGAAACCTCCCTCGCACGGCTTCGATTTCTATGACGGTTGAGCTCCGAAGTCAGGCAGCGAAGAGATGGGTACATGGATGTACTTCGGACACGGATCGCGCGGAGTGTCCGATTTTTGAATGCGGTTACTCCGGGCCGACACTTTTTGGTGATAGGATCTCTGGATCAGGGACAGATCACGGTCGATCGTCGAAAAGTCAACGTATGCATCGGATCGTATCCTGTCGTCTTATATGTCTGTGGCTCGAGTCTTCTCGTTTATAGAGACCCCTGAGAAGCATTCGTCTGACCCGCAGCTCTGCCAACACTTTCATTCGCCCGTTTTGATGGAAACTTCTTCGAGAGTCGACCTTGGCGCTTCTGACGTGGTTGGCAGGATCGACGGGGAAGACTGTGACGCTATGAGAAATTTTGGGTTGATTCACCCGGAACCGGTTCTCTCAAAATCTGGGACACCCGCGAGACGCGAGCCAACGAGCATCTACGGTCGACCATGCGGATTCCGATCGCTCCGCTGACTTGGATGAACTCCGATTCCGGAGATCGTGCTATGGAGAAATGCCGAAATTTCCCGAAAAAGAAGCGCGCTATATGCGGGCCTGGACTGAAGAAAGGAATTTCGACGCGGCGAGGGACGGATTCTCCTCGCAGATTTTCCTCGAGACCGAAGGACAATCATTTTCCCTTTTTTCGCGACGAAAATTTTCGCGGTCCGTTGTGTTATCGAAGTGTGCGTTCGGCTCGCTCAGCTTTTCTCGCGATTTTTCAAAGGCCTCTGGTGCAGCTCGCCAAGATAGTCATCAGTAAAAGTGAGCAGAAGATCTTCCTGGTTTTCGCTGAAACGACTTCTCTCTGATAAAATGGCGAAGGGCATCGCTGTCGCGGAATGATCCCTTCAAGATCGTATTACAACACTTTGAGCGACTCGAATGACATCGAGTCAGATTAATATTTGATGGCCTTCCGAAGAGCCGCGAGTAACTTCGATACCGGCGCACAACTACCATAGTAGGGTCGGGAGACGAATTGGCTGGGATGTTCGCAGCAAACTTCGATCGCTGAGTGATCGATAATGATGATCGGAGTAGGAAAGGATCTGCGAAGCTCCCCGAGAACTCAGTGCACTCAGAAAAACGATACCATTCAGGAAATGGCAACCCGAGGTAGCACCGGGTCGAACCAGATCTCCGATGGAACGCCACCCAAAACTTGGAGCCATGGCCTCCTCGACCGGCCCGATAAGAAACAGGATATCTTCCGGAACAGGATCAATCGCAAATACGGCCTGGCCCTCGGTAAGACTTGCTTCTCGAGACGTTTCCGCATTCCAAAGCTTCCTAATCGTTCGATTGATCGAATTTCTCTAGTCCGTTCCACGAATTCGACTCACCGGATCGAGAATCAAGAGTTCGTCTAAGGTGATCTGCCCGCAACTGAATTATCCACAGGCAATTACCACGACTTATACGAGTGGTCGGTCGGCGCAGACAGCTTCACTTGTTTCTGGGAAGAGTTCCTCGACTTTTCTGGAATAATTGTCTCAGAAAAACACAACCAGGTGACTTCCTCGATCCCTCTGATGATTCAGATTATCGTTTGCGTTGAATTTAGGAGGATCCTGTTTGAATTAATTATTCTTTCCCCTGGAGGAGATTCGAGCCGAGAGCGGACTAAAGCGGCTTTCCTCCCATCCAGATAGTTGACGATGTTCCCATGCACGAAATCCCGCGATGGTTCCGCGGATGTCGTCTGAACTACGCTGAGAACATTTTGCGGAAACGCGACGACAGTGTCGCGCTATACGTTACAGGTGCGTCCGCCTATTCTCAAGGGCATGGCTCTTATTTCGACCTGAAGCGTCGTTCCTCACGAGACCGTCGCCGTAGTGAAAAACGTACATTGAATGACAGAACAAGGAACTAACGAGCTCTCTCCGATACCGCAGATGAGAGGCTCACTCGAACCCGCAAGATCACGTTTTCGGAACTGTACCGACAGGTTGCCCGATTCGCGAAACTTCTGTCGAGTTTCGGAGTGCAGAAAGGGGACCGAGTATGCGGCTATGTCGCGAACACGGAACACTCGGTCTTCGCGTATTTGGCATCGGCCTCGATCGGAGCTATTTGGAGCTCCACGAGTCCCGACCTAGGCCACAGAGCCGTGGTGGATCGTTTTCAACAAATCAAGCCCAAGGTATGCGCGTGATCCAATGCTATAGTAGAAGCACGGAATTTCATTCTCCAACGGGCCTTCAGACCTAAGAAAATGATCGCTTCCCTCAGGTCATTTTCGCCGTGGAAAAGCAAATTTACAACGGGAAGATTCACGATAAGCTGACGAATCTGGAACTGATTCTAAAAAGTAGGAAAAACCGAAAACTCCCAGGGAGCGAATAATACCCCTAATGCTGATCCCCGGCTCTCATATTGCTCCGCACTCCATCCTAAACTCATTCGTTCGTACCTAGACTTGGACTCTGTGGAAGCCGTCGTTATTTTGCCATTCGACGAAGATTCGTCGAGCGATATATCATTCCTGAAAAATTCGTTCCACCTCAAGGACGTCCTGGCGGAGGTTGACGATGACCCGAAGCTCGATTTTGTCCAAGTGAGTCCTTCTTCTTCGGCCCTGAACTTCTCGACGCTCAGTCCCTTGCCCTTTACGAACTCTCGGATGTACTTCAGGTGCCTTTCGATCATCCTCTGTGTATTCTATTCTCTTCTGGTACAACAGGGAAACCGAAGTGCATGGTGCACTCTGTCGGTGGAACCCTGATTCAACATCGCAAGGAGCACGAACTCCTCGGCGATTTGGGTCAGAACGATATTCTGTTCTACTTCACGACGGTTCGTACCGATTCCTGATTATGAATAAATACTCCAGCGTTCCCTTAGATGTATCCGTCATTTTCGACCATATGGATTTGAATTATTAATTGGATCGGGCTTCTCTCCCCAGACCGGGTGGATGATGTGGAACTGGCTCCTGTCAGGGTTGGCGGCTGGCGCCGCCCTTGTTCTCTTCGAGGGAACTCCTATATCAGCGAGTTCCCCCTTCTTACTTTTTGAGATGGCGGGAATGCTCGGCGTAACCGTTTTCGGCACATCCGCCAAATACCTCGCAACTCTCGAGGAAAAACTCTCGGAGGGATCCCCAGGTACTTACTTGTGCGACTGCAAGAGTGTCGGCGAGAATCTTGGCTGATTCCTTTTTATTTGGCCTTTATTCCCCCTCCCAGGTCGTCTGTACAATCTGGGCGCTCTTCATACCGTGCTGTCGACTGGTTCTCCCCTGATGCCGCACAGTTTCGACTACGTCTTCGAGCACATCAAGGCGGACGTGATGCTCGGTATGATTGGGGATTGGGGCCGAGTACTTTTGTGTTAATGAAATCAAGTACAATCGACGATGATTTTAAAAGGGTAGATCTTCGGGCTGCATTAACTGCCACCCCGAGGCGGACTCTGCTTCATGCCTCGATTGTCCCTCGGTCACAGCGATTTCCATCATTGAGTCACGCATCCCGGTTAATCAAGTTCGATGAATTCCTTCCCTCAGGGTCGATATCCGGAGGCTCGGACATCGTGTCTTGTTTTGTGGGACAGAATTGCACATTGCCCACAGTGCGCGGTCAAGTTCAGAGCCGAAATCTTGGAATGGATATCGTGTAAGCTTCCGATACGAGCGCGTTCTCTGTGACAGGATAGTCCAAATCGAGCTGAATGGTTGTGCTTTTTGAAGAACGATAATGGCAAACCCTGGATTTCTCTCCTTCCCAGGGCGTATTCGAATGAGGGCCTGCCTGTATGGGACGAAGAAGGCGAGCTGGTTTGCCGTAAACCTTTCCCAGCGATGCCCGTGTACTTCTGGGGTGATTCTGACGGCGAACTCTATCGGAGGGCCTATTTCTCACGCTTCCCCAACGTCTGGCACCACGGTGATTTCTGTATGGTGGATTCGAAAACACGAGGAGTAATTATGTTGGGTCGCAGCGATGCAACATTGAACCCCAACGGCGTTCGCTTCGGGTCCGTGGAGATTTACAATGTCGGTGAGTGATACGAATTTATCCGCCCCTTCTGGGAATCGGGCCCCTCTCATGTGGGGTTGGTGCCAAGAGTTTTTCCTCGAAGAAATTCAGGAGGTATGGGAAGGCAGAGCTCATACTCCTGATTTTCAGTGGAAACCGAACCGAGAATCAAAGACAGCGTGTGCGTTTCTTACCTCTCGAAGAAAACTAAAGACGAGAAAGTCGTCCTCTTTGTGAAAATGGCTGACGAGGACGATATCACCGAAGACCTCCGAACCAAGCTCAAGAGCATGATCCGAGGCGCGTTGTCAGCTCGGCACGTACCTTCGCTCATCATCAGAGTTCGAGACATTCCTGTGAGTATTCGGTTGAGCAGACCCGATTTCAAATTATGTTGCAATATGGAGTCTCCCTCGAGTGTGTTCAGATTCAGACTCCTCGGGACAGCCATGGTTCCCTATTCATGACTAAGGCTCTCTTCCACGTGCAGTATACGCTCAACTTGAAGAAAGTCGAACTGGCCGTCAAGAAGATTATCAACGGGAACACAGCAGTCGATCCATCTACATTGTCAAACCCCGAATGTCTCGAGGAGTACAAGGCCCTAATCCCGATGATGTCGATTCTAGATTAGCGGCAGCGATGACCTCTCCACCTTGTGTTTTCCCCCGGGATTTTGTATGTTAATCAACTCTTACTAATGCTATCGTACTCGCATTGAATCCGTGCGGACATGTGTCATATCTAATTGCAGTACTTTCTCAAGCCTGCTTTGCTCGCTCAGTCTGCAGAAAGTCAAAGTTGTGATCCCTCTTTTACCGGCATTCGTCTTTTTTGAATTTGCCGTTTTCATTCGCGAGGAAAATAGAACTTAATCTAAAATCTTCGAGAATTCTATAACTCGAATCCATCGCTTCTGAGGGAGAGAAAATGCTTTCTAGCACTCGTTCTGACTGATTGCGAGTGGCGACAAATCCTATTCAAAGGGGAACTTATTGTAAATTCGAGACTCGAGCTGCCAAACGAAAGAATGAGCTCCCCACATGTTGATATTCGAAGAAGAGAAATATATCGTTCCAATACTCATTCATCATTGCAACGATTTTAAGATTCGGCTCTTAGGTACGTACCTAGCTGTGGGGAACCCGACCTGTTTTCGAGAGTTCGCCGATCCGGAACTACTTCAGGAATCGCTTGTTCCTCCAAGTGGGCGAAAGCCTCGGCACGTTGGTCATTAATTACGCCCTTCTGAGCGGGGGAGGGGAGTTGCGTGGGCAGGCGGGCCGGCTCTCGGAGTTCCAGTTTCCGGGAGAGCGAGATCATCACTCAGTGACTCCCGGAACAAGGGATCCGGGAATGATTACAATCGAATCGTACCGAGAATCATGATAAGCAGTCGATTGTCAACGTTAATGTCGCTTTGAGAGGAGTGACTCATACTTTATGGAACGGAGTCGATGGCAATCATAGTTGCTCCCTCTGCGAACTTCCTACTGATCTCATGGAAAATATTCACACCGTAGATCTATAACTACATCAATCGCACCAGGATGTGAGCCCATTCAGTATAGACTTCAGCTTTCAATAGATATTGTGGGACATGTCAGAGTTGTGCAGCAGAGGCTCATCGCGAGGTTTCCTTCGACAGCAGTAGAAGAAGCAAAGAGTCATCAAGATAACGAGAATGAGACCGGCGCAACCCAAACTGACGCCGAGAATGACAACGAGAGCCTTTTGACGCACGAAGTCCTGATTATACCAGACACGGTAGGAATCTGGAACCACAAAGAAGTTTTTGTCATGACGGTCCGATGGAGTCGGCCCCGGCCCCTTTGGATAAGCTCCGCAAACGAAATCGATGCCTATCTGTGCTCCCACGAGCTTCTCGGTGGATGCGGGGAGAGCGCTCCCAACTTACTCTTCAAGACGCACTCGGGATGGTCCGGCTCGTATTCCAGCTCGAAGCTGTAGCGAGCCACCGTGGCGACGTACTCGGTCGCGTTGAGGAACACGCAGGTATAGTAGTTCATAGAGAAAACATCTGCGATTCAAGGAAGGGTTACCTCGACTCTTGGTGTCTAACATCGGAGGATCAGGACTTCCATAGCGATAAAAGTCCAGAGTTAGGATACTTTCCGGTCGAATTCGAAGGCAGCGCTTACCTTGATATATACAAGTCGCCGAAACGATGTCGCCCGACGTACACGAGGTGCTCTTGCCGCCAAGGCATTCGATTTGGGGCAGGGAAGTCTCTGAATCCGGGCATGAGTGTAGGCATGTCGCCGTTGCATTCGATCTGAGCGTTATGACACCCCGACTGGTGATGAGCTCATAGTTCCCGTACGCTAGAAAGACAATTTGAAATCAAAATACATTCTTTCGAAACGGGAGCTCGATCCACGTAGAGCAGAGCTTTCAAACTTTTAACGTCGGAACAGAGTCAATCAAATACCGGAGCATGGATCCTTTGGCGTCGCATCGTGACCACGAGCCGCACTCAAGACACCGATCAGAGCATAGAGGAAAATGGATGAATGGAGCATCGCTGATCACAGAAGAGCTCCCCTGCGCTGGAACATTTATCGGACGTGACAGAATTCAAATCGAAATGAAATTCTATTCGTCTAGGCGGAGCCTGCGCCGCAAGTGATCGCGTATCCGAGGATATCTATCTATCTACAGGATCGCTAGAGTAGTCAAGCTGGTTACGAAACCCGGCCGAGTTGAAGTAGAAAAACGTGACACTCATATTTAGCGTTCAATTGACATTTGACACGGTGACAGCTTTCCGGGCTAGATGATCGTATTCTTGATCTTAAGTCACTCACTCGAGTTCCGGGGTGGGAGTTCCGAACGGAGTTCGGGACGATTTTCTTCAGGTTGACGAACCTTCCGCGACTTTCTCGCAGTTCTGCCTTGGGGTGGACACGATTTTCCCTCGTCGTGTCTGATCGCTGCCTACCGCCTCAATGATTTGATTGCAGTATAACGCATACAACAAGCAAAAGTACGCCGAGAGCTCTCCCGACGTGACGCATCTGTCATCTGAGTACAAGAAGATACCAAGTTCCCGGATTAGATGGATCGAATTCGCTTCGTTCCGTTCGCGGAGTAATCTAACCAACGTTGGCTGGAAGTCAGATTAGGGACACTGCGCCCTCGAGTCACTCCTTAACAGTTCCGCTCCATGAATACCATCTGCGGAAAATCCGAGTTCAATTGGGTATTACTCACCGATATCCGCAAATGATGTTTCGACACCACAAAGAGTCTAGATCATGCACGGGGGATTTCGAACGAGTTTTTCGACGGTGCCGATGCTGAGCCTATCATTTTTCCACTGCGTAAATGAGACTGCCGCCGTCAGCTTTCGAATTCTGCGCGCTTCATCTGTCGTGATATCATTTCCCCTTTCCCATTCCTAAAGCGCGGAACGTAATCTTCGGAGGATCATCTCATCAATTCGTCGAACACACGCAGAAGAGAAAGGGAAAAGCACCGCCACAACCGAGGGAGTACTCTACGAGCGGCCTGAAACGTGGAGTCGAGCGCTTCCTATAATTTGCAGAGTCCGGTTCGATCCCAGCCAACATGCCCACCGTGAACATCAATGCCGAGGCTCTTTTCCGCTCCCTCGGTCGTCGGTACACTGAAGACGAGTTCGCCGACTTGTGCTTCGAATACGGTCTCGAGTTGGACGAAGTTACATCAGTCAAGAAACAGCTGGAGAAACAACACGGTAAATCCGCCGGCGGAGATCCAGGAACCGAGTCGCCGGAGGACACCATCTATAAAATCGATATTCCTGCGAACCGGTACGATTTGCTGTGTTTGGAAGGTCTGACCCGGTCTTTGCTGATATTCCTCGGCAAGATACCCATTCCTCGCTATACTGCCGTAACCCCAGTCTCGCCGATCGAGGTGACGATAGATGTCAGCGTGCAGAAAGTCAGACCGGTTTTCATCGGTGCAGTTTTGCGGAACGTGACTTTCACAAAGGAAGTTTACGATTCGTTCATCGATCTGCAGGATAAGCTACACAATAACATAGGTCGGAAGCGTAAACTGGTGTCCATTGGAACTCATGACCTCGACACGCTTACGCCTCCGTTTACCTACGAAGCTCGCAGACGCGAAGACATAAAATTCGTTCCGCTCAATCAGACCAGGGAGTTCGGCGCCCAAGAGCTCCTCGAGTTTTACGGAAAAGATACCCACCTGAAGCCCTACGTGCAGATCGTAGAAGATTTCGACGTGTTGCCCGTCGTGCGTGACTCCGAGAATGTCATAGGATCTCTGCCTCCAATCATCAATTCGGAGCATTCGAAAATCACCCTGAAAACCAAGAATATCTTCATAGACATCACAGCGACCGATGAGCACAAGGCTTCGATCACTCTCGATACGATCGTGACCATGTTCGGCGAACACTGCGCGGATAAATTCAAAGTAGAGCAGGTGAAAATTATCAAGACCGACGGCACCAGAGAGCTCTACCCGAAATTGCCCTACCACAAAATAAAGCTACAGCCTAGCCGCGTCAACGAGTTATTGGGAACGGAGTTAGGAGCGAATCGGATTGCCGAGCTCCTCACAAAAATGTCACTCAAAACCAAAGTCAAGTCCGGTGCGCTTCTGATCGATGTTCCTCCAACCCGGCACGACATCATACATCCGGTAGACGTGATCGAAGACGTTGGAATTGCTCATGGATACAATAATATTGAGATGAAGATGCCGGCCACTGTGACGACGGCTTCCCAACTCCCCGTCAATAAATTGACGGACCAACTCCGCGAGTCTCTGGCACAATCTGGCTTTACCGAGGTGCTCACGTTCTCGCTGTGTTCCACAGAAGACATCTCGAAGAAACTCCGCAAAGCCAACGGACATGAGAATGCCGTGAAAGTGTCCAATCCCAAAACCCTCGAGTTCCAGGTGGCGAGAACCCAATTACTGCCGGGAGTTCTGAAGACAATAGGCTCAAATAAGAAGATGCCCCTGCCGCTACGACTCTTCGAGATTTCCGACATTGTCGTGAAATGCGCCGAAAGTGATACGAAAGCCCGAAACGAACGGAATCTCTGTGCCGTATACTATGGCAAGACATCAGGTTTCGAAGTTATCCACGGTCTCCTAGATCGGATCATGTGCCTCCTCCGAGTACCGCATGTCACGCAGAGCAAAGCGAAGCCCAGCTATGAAATACGCCAGACTGAAGACGAAACGTTTTTCAGAGGACGGTGCGCAGAGATCCTCATTGGCGGAAAGCGCATAGGGGTCCTCGGTGTCGTCCACCCTAACGTCCTGACTAATTTCGACTTGAATATCCCTGTGGCTGCACTGGAGCTCTGCATAGAGACCTTTATTTAATATATATATATTTAATTCATGGATCCGGGGTCCCCGATCGGGCACTGGCAATAAAAGCTCGCGGAAAAAAGCTCCTCTTCACTCTGGTAGTACATAGATGAACACGAAACGCAAGCGGACGATGGACACTGTCTCTCTTGATCTTATGGGTCATAGAGGTGAGGACGCAGAAGGTTGCGCTCAATGAACTCCGGGAGCGCAACTTGTCGCCGAGGGTGCTGTAGGATGATTCTCGTTCCGTGGGGCTCATTTGCATGGAACTTCGTAGATGACGTATTATTGCCGATCGGTAAGTCTTCATCTTGAACTCGTCGCTCCGCTTCCGGTGTCGTCTTTCTTTTTTTCCGGGTCGTACAACGCGTTTCGTACGAACCGTGAAGCGGTTCCAGGGGCGAATCGCGGTCGTTTCACCCGATCTTCGAGCTGCTGAACGCGGGTCATATAGTCTCGAACTCTATTCAGTTCGTGTTTCAGAGCGGTGTCCTTCGGGTCTTCGCCTGCAGAGAACGATTTTCGGTTCGGTTAGCGTTGCGAAAACTCCCCGCTGTAGATGGAGGATCTCGAGTCCGAAGGGAGAAATAGTCGCATCGAGGTCTGTCGGTGCTCTTCATAATAGATTAGCCTACCCTGGACCAGCATGTACGCCCACAGAAGAGATGACAATCCATAACACAACGAGAGGTCGTAACGAGCTTTATCCGCCGAATCCAATGACTCCTTCGCTTCTAGGGCAGTGCTCGATAAGAGCGGTTCGAGCAGCTTTTCGAGGTTCTGTCGAGAATCGCTTTCGGTACAGTTCATTGTCTCTGGCTCGATGCTTACGCATCGAGAAACGCTACGTTTCTCATCATACGGGAAATCACCTACTTGGAGCTTCTCGTGGAGATTTCTGACTTTTTCAGTGAGTTCCGAGGGGAACTGTTCGGGGCTAGATTTCTTCGTATCCGACATTTCGTCGGGAAAGATTCCCCCCTCACTGAAAATCCGAAAGCTGACCGTGAGCCGCAAGCAGGCAACACTCTAGCGACTCCGCGAGGAATGAAGGAGATCTCGCCTCTTCGATCTCTGGAAACCGTCGGTTCGGCGTAGACAATCTCTGATTTCACGTGGTATTCTATTCGGAAGCATGCGGAATTGAGGGAGAGGGGTCAGCTCCTCTCTCCACAATGTGTTTATTTTCACACCCGGTAGATTGCAACGCACAAGTGTCCAAGTCTGACGACGAAGTGGGATCGGTGGTATTTTCCAATCGTCGATCAGTGCGAAGTGCTCGTTGATCGTTCATTCAGGGCAGCCAATTGGAGGAGCTTGCCGAACCGTCTGATTTCGAGGGATTTTCCTCTGTCGAGATCCGAAGCAGTGCCGACAATGTCCGCCTACAGCGAAGACCTCGTCGGAGATTACCAAGAAGCCTTCAATCTGTTTGACAGTCGAGGTTGGTTTCCACATATGAGAGCTCTGTTTGTGGGATGATTTCTCTTGCCACATCGATGTGTCATTCCTTTCAACTTCTTCTCGAGTCGCATGAATGTGCTCCACTTGCTCGTACCGCGAGAATTCGGGTTTCCGGAGGGGGATTCGGGACTGCTGCTTGCCATATATGGCCTTGGCGGTTGGCGGATCCCACAACGAGTATCATGAAGATTCAACGAAAATGACAATATCGCGAAGCGATCCGCCGATTCGTGCTGTTTCCATGATGCCGTCAGTCTGCTTCTGTAGCCTTCAGCTGAAGATACGAGGCTAGAGGACTGCCAGCTCTCATTCATGACTCAAGACCTGTGGAGCCGCATAATAAGCAGAGGGTTCGATCATTCGCTCTTGGAAACTCCGATCACCTTGAGAAACAGCTCGGAAAGTTAACGGGGAATGTGCGGGGCGAGTTTGTCGCGTCGGATGCCGGTCCTCGAGTCGTGGAGAGTATCGCGGCAACCGTGGTCAGCCTCCGCCCTCAGTGACTGCTGACTGGCGAACACCGCTCCCTGGAACGGAACGAAATGTCTCCAGCATGAATCACTACATGACCCGCATTCTAAATGCCTCCGTGACGTACACTTGAATGCTCTGCAGCGAGCAAGGAGCTTATATCAGGGCTGTAACACCTTCATGTTCGCGTCTTTAGCATCAGTTTCTCCCGCGGGAAACTTCGGTTTTTCGGGAAATCGCCCTGTCGATAGTTCTAACTCCGGCCTGAATCATCAGAGTGGAGCTACCCATCCGACGTATTCTTACCCGATTGACGTTGAGAACTGGGAAAAAACTCTACGGAAACCTATACTAACTCATCTTCAATCTGAGCCCACGCTAAGAGATTCTCCCTAATATCCTTCGTCTAGAATCTCAGCTCAAGGGAGAAACAGCTGAGGGATTTCGATACGAGGCCAGCACTCGGCGGATGTAGCAGTTTCGCGCATATTGTGGATGAGCGAATTCCTTCTTTGACTTACTGGTCCATTGAGAGAGCTCTGGACTAAAACCTGATGCCTCCTCATCAAGATTTTTCTGCTTGCGATGCGTCATCCGATATCTCTCGTTTGGAACGAACGTGATGCAATATGAATTTCATCCTCAAATCAGAGTTTCTACTAAAAAATCCGACCACAACCAATAGGTCCGGTTCTTTAGTCGCGTCGAGTGAACGAGAAGCCAAAGAATAGTATCGGTAGCGTTCCGTTACAGTCCGCCTTTGTTCCGAGTCGCTGGCAGTGATCTCGTAGAGAGAAAAACTTCTCACCACCCAATTCACAGGTGATGGCAAAATCAACGTGTCGCAGCTGGGGGATGTCCTCCGAGCACTTGGTCAGAATCCGACGGAAGCGGATGTCGTGAAATTCACCTCGCAGGCTAGCGGCGGCAACAGCAAGGATAAGGACAATGCCCGCATCTCTTTCGATGAATTCCTGCCAATTCTGGCCGCGATCAGGTTGGTGGTCCCGGAAATTTTCCACAGTTCCTTCTCTGAATCCAACGACCGAGCTGACGGAGTAACGAATCCCCCTCTGATTCTTTGCAGCAAAGCCCGTCCCTCAGACACCCCGGAAGATTTCATCGAAGGCCTGCGACATTTCGACAAGGATGGGAATGGCTTCATCAGTTCCGCAGAGCTCCGACATCTGTTGACCACTCTCGGCGAGAAGCTCTCCGACGACGAGGTGGAACAACTTCTGAACGGCCAAGAGGATCTGCACGGCAACGTCAATTATGAAGACTTCGTCAGGATGGTGATGAGCGGTTGATCCACAAGCTGCGTGATAAAGCTATGGAACATCAGAGCGCGCGACTATTCGGAGAATCATTCCATAAATGCCAGATCATCAATTGATTGTTGTTGATCTTGTTGACGACGTCTTTCTCCACCTACCCAGAGATTCCCCCGATGGCCAATAAATTCTTACTTATTCTGCCTAAATAGACAACATCTCGTAGCCGTCTCTCTGCAGTCTCGGATTTTTTTCTTTCGAATGCATTGGTAGGCACCGGAGGACATTCGTGAATTATTTTCTATCTCATTCTATGAAGAGATTCTCCTGTTTCCGCCCCTTCTCGTTTCGTTGATTCGACAAGGATCTTACACTCATACTTGGACAGACCTTCTTGCAAGGCTTTTCTGCAAGCCTATAGGGGACAGATCGATGCAAGTAGATTCCGGTCAATGGCGACAAGTGAACACGCGAGTCTGTCACTATCTCGAGGCACGAACGTTGCTTCATGCACCCCAGAAGTCGTCGAAGAAAAGATCAGGATAAGTGCTCCGTGAACGGTCGATTAGTATTTTTCTGTATTTAGGAAACGCATGTGCTTTCATGCTTGTCTGATGACATGCGTACAGGCACGAATGCGTCGGGGCCACTTGTCGTGGTGGGAAAGTCGTTTGGGGCATATTTCCTGTGGATATGGATTGCTGCGCCAAGTCGGACTCGACGATCGTCTTGGCTGTCCGGATTAACTGGCTGATTTTCGATCCAGACGGAGTCTATTCGATCGAAGTTCGTGCTTTTGAGGTTCGGAGGGTATACCAACTTTATCGGGGTTGTGGACCCGACCGATGGAGTTCCCCTGCTTGGGGTGGATGGGGGAGCTCTCGAGGTTCACGACCGAAGCACGAAGCACCCGGAGCAAAACTTGCGCACCGCTCTCCGATTTCTGCGCCGCTCACGTATGATTTCGTTACTCCGCCAACTTGAATCTGACCAAGAGTGGACAATGAGAATTCCAGATTCCCCTTGCGGCAGGCGATTCGAGGTGTTGCAAGACTAAAGGCGCTGACTGTCTCGTCGTTCCTTGCATGTTGGGAGTTTGGAATCGGGGGTCCTCCTTCATCTCCCGTCAACCTTCCCGGCTTTCTCTGAGAAAGAGAGAGACGGAGAACAGGAGAATCGGGCGCTGCTAGCGTGACCCATGATATTTTGCACAGAGCGATTCGATAGATATTTATCAGCAGCTTGTTCTATGAAATATGCCGTCAGATCCAAGAAGCGAGGGCTCAGATCGGATGGAGTCCACAACGGATGATTTCGGCTCAGGGCTCCTCAGAATCGCCGGCACCCTGTTCTCAAAATCATTCGAGATAAGCTTGCCGGGCTCCGACAAGCTCTTGCGGTTCGGACTTGAGGAGTCGGATCGAGAGTCTCGTTATCTTGATAACGATTGGTCGATTCCATGAACAGTCCGTCGATTAGAAAGAACGCAGAGAGGTAGCGAGAGATCGATGCGCGCTAAGAGCGGAAGGACGTCTTAGTTTAAAAAGCCGAGCAGCGGGAAGTGATCTCACCGAGTCTCCGAAGGAGCAGGTCGACCGCTCCGGAAAGCTTCCGAGGTTTGAGTTCCAAGCCTCGGAAAGAGTCTGAGGTTTGAGTTCCAAGCCTCGGAAAGTGTCTGAGGTTTGAGTTCCAAGCCTCGGAAAGTGTCCGAGCTCGGCAGAAGGGAGCTAGCATTGCCGCGGGAGCGCTCAGCTCCGCGCATTCGTCAGTCGCGAGAAGCTCGTAGGTGAACCCCCTCGGATCTACTAAGATGCGGACTCCGGTACGGAACCGAGGGAGCTCCCGAGAAGTTCGGCGCAATAAGGCGTCGGCGTCGGTCACCGGCTCAACGGAGGAGACTCGCCTCAAACTGTGATAGTTACAGCCTGTGATATGATCCTGAACTGTGATGCCCTTCAAAGCTGTGATATTTTTTCAAGCTGTGATGTCGCTCCGTGTCAACAGCGCAGGACAGTAGTCTCCGTCGGCGGTCCTGAGGCGATAGCAGACTGATCACCTATACCGATCTCTCAAAAAAATCGTCGCGAGCCACGCCGTATACTACCTACTGTACTTATTCCATTCGCTCTTGAATCGTGGTCTACAAGAATTTCATTGTTTTATTCATGGATTTTTTCTGGAATTCCCATTGAGTCGTTTGTGCTCGTCGCCGTTCGACGCATTCGTTTCATTTTACTACTTTTCGGTTTTCTCTTGGGCATGACCATTCGTTTGCCTTCCGTGCTGAGTTTCGAGCTTGTCTCAAGCCCTGGCTACATCTGTTCACATTCCGACTGTCAACTCGAAAGGATATCGAAGTCACATTCAACAAGAGGTCATCGAGATGATCACCTACATTCACGGCATGGAGCGGAGTCAGGAACGGACATCTTCGGGATTCGCGGACAATAGATCAATGCATGCGATGAGCGGATTGAGCGATAAAGAGCAGCGATGGCCACGAAGCGTACCGCGGCAGCTTTGGGGCACTCTATCTCCCGATGTGCGCACAACCCCTGCTGTGCCGCAGTTGTCTTCGTGAAAAGAGTTCCCTTCGTCCGGAGGAGATCCGCGAGTCTGATCTGGCCCTGATCGGACCTCCGTAGAAGTCGTTTGGGAAGCTAATCAGGACTGTTCCAGACCCTCATCGGAAGAGAATCGGACCCTGATCGGAGGAGAGCCGGGCCCTGATCGGAGGAGAGCCGGGCCCTTGTCGGAAGTGAATCGGACCATCATTGGAAGTGGATCGGACCATCAGTCCAAGTGGATCGGATCCTCATCGGGAGGAATTTGAAGCCTCATCGGAAGAAAATCAAAGCCTCATCGGAAGGAATTCGAAGCCTCATCGGAAGAAAATCGAAGCCTCATCGGAAGCTGATCGGACCCTCATCGGAACTTGATCGGACTCTCATCGGAGCTCGAGCGTTTTTGAATAGGCTCCCGAAGGGTCCCTTCACCCTCCATTCCGACAGCCCCATCGAAGACATTTGAAAGCGCCGATGGAGGGTCTCAGATCGCCCGGATTCAGCCTCCGTCCACAAGTCCAGCGGCAGGGACTACAGACGGAGATTTCATCGCAGCGACTCACTCTATGCTGAGAATCCGTTCCTGAGTCGAGAATCATGGGAATCGTCGTATACGGCAAAAATGCCGGAGGTGCCTCGCTGGACCTCCCCTTTCCCTGCCCTCGCTTCTGATCTGCATCTCAGGGCGCCCCCGCCCTGAAGGAGGAACAACAGGGGCTGTACCCTGTGGCAGACCCGTGGACCCGCCCGTCGATTCGAGATCCAACTCGCTCTCACAAGCACTGGAATTTCTCCGCATTCTCTATTTCTTCCTGCGGTGCCAAGATGTCCTCGTAGATCGAGGTCCACCGAGAGAGCACAAGAAGTCTCTTATGGGTTCGACTCCGAATCTCATTTGTTTTGAATGTTCTCGGAGCGATTAGCCGGACCATCTGGGCTCGCCTCTAGATGAAGATCCAGTGGACCATTCTCGGAGTGTGATGCGGTCGGAATGAATTATCGGAGCTCCGACATAACCGAGAGACTGTCGCCATCGATACTCTGATATGCCCAATGGTCGGGGAGAATAAACACAGACAGCGTTCGTAACAGCTATGGGATGTACGGTTAGCTTCGCGAAGCTCATGGGCCAACGTACTGCCGATTATCGCATGTAGATACCGTAAATATTCTAAGAGACGGGCATGCCCGTTTATTTTTCGATCCACCTGAAGGTGCCCGTTTTTTAGAGACTCATTAGAGACTGCCCGTCTATTGCGACTGCCCGTGTATTTTCTGGATTCCCCAGAAAATGCCCCTTTGTTGGAGACTGGCCGTCTAACAGGGACCGTCCGTTTATCAGAGACTGCCAATCTATCTGGGACTGCTCGTCGATATTGTGAGATTTGAGAAGAAAGTAATAAATGTCCACTTCTCGAATACGAATCGGATCTACACCAAAGCCTTTCCCTCCATTTTCTTGGCGGGTATATCTTACGCAGATGCTGACAGCTGAGCTCACCAAGTGAATGTCACACACAAGGTATAGATGAACAAGCTCCGTTCTCACGAGACGGTTCGAACTATTCGACTGTGAACACCGAGCGTTCTTGGATCAGGAGCACATCCGGATATCAAAGAAGGTCCGCCAAAGCGGGTGGATTCGCAATTTCGTTCAAGACATTGGCTGAGTCATGCAAAGTTCTTTCTTCCATTTCGTGATTCCGAAGACATCCGTTTCGATTTGCGAAGATTCTGGAAGCGGATCGTTCATTGAACTCTGACTGCCCGGCTATTGGAGACTGCCCGAAAATTGGAGACTGCCCGACAATTTGAGACTACCCAACTCCTGGAGACTGCCCGACTACTGGAGACTGCCCGTCTATTAGAATATTTACGGTATCTCGACATCAGGGATGGATGAACTCCGTTGGGTGATCCTGGGATTTGCATCCACAGGAGGCTTTTGACTCCAGGGCAGGCGATGCGGAACGATGAGTTTTGTCGACGAGAACGACTCCAGATGCGACGGATGATAAACGCCTTTGGTCCTCAACCATGTTACGAGCGCTGCACAAGAACCAACAAGTCCCCCTTCCATGCCTCCAGACTTAATTCTTGAATCATGACATGCGGCTCTGAGGCAGCGTAAGAAAATTCGCCCGACTGACGTGCACGACGGAGAGAATCGAGAGATGGGAACTACAGTCGGTGGCTCGAGTGAAAAGAGGGACTGCAGCCAGTCTCCTCCGATATTTATGTGGAGATTCAAGCTCCTTCCCTCCCTGCGGATTCGGTGGGTGTAGAGTACCGTGAGACTCGCCCGCGGCTTCGATCAAATCTCGTCCGTCACGATGGTATAACACACGACGTGCATTTATATCACTGTTATTATTAGTTCATAATCATTTCCATGAATGTCGGTACACCACCAATTCATATTCCATTATGATTCTCATTTTCCATTAATTGAATATAGCCTCTTTCGTCCAAGTGTGGCACTGTTACAATAAGAAACAAGTATCGCTATCAGTGATGGTAGTAGTACTTAAAGTCGTCATAGTTATAGTATTAGTTCTGGTATCGTGACCATGGTATTAGCCGCAACCAATGTTCGCTACAATCGTCGTCGTCGCCATGATAAATTTTTTATCTACTCTGTAGTTTAATCAAGGAGTCAGCGGTGGAGAGGTTAATAATATTAGAGTGTGAGATAGGTATCGAACGGAGCGGGATTCGAACTCGTTCTCCGCCGCTGCGATACCTTCGTCTGCGGCATGGAACTCGAGTGGAGAGATACAAGGATATATATCCATATAATAGTATTCGTACATGCGATGGTAACCCATTTATGTATATCCGCCACGGTCCTCATTGATATCATCGACTATTTTTTTTATTTTGAAACCTATTCCCGAGAGTTGTGGAAATCAGGAATTTCGAAAGTCTTCATGGTTTTGATCAGATGAAAAATCGATTATAGCAATGCGTTATAGTTTCCGCCGTTTATATATGTATGTGGTGGATCGAAATTGGTTTTATAGTATATTCAATGGTGGAACAAATAGAAGTCCACCCACAGTGTACAATTAGCGTGACCTCGAGTTCCGTGGCCATGGAACCGTTCAATCAGTGTTAAACATTAGAATGACGTCTATGGGTTGTTTGAAGGGGACGGGATCGGCGACAAAGAATGTGTGGGGCAGTCTCACGCACATTCCCCTCATCTGGCAACGACGTGTCAAGCGACCCTGCTCGGAACAACCCAATTACCAGTGCGTTCGTCGGGTGTCCGGTCCCTCATAAAGCAAAAGGACTTGTGAGGCTACGCGATGTTTCCATACGATGACGTCCACGAGTTACTGCTCATCTGAGCCTGGTCAGGTGCTCCGTCTGCTCGAAGGCCCCGTATCGGTAGCCACGTGGGACTACCGAAGCTCACTCACGGCAAAGAGGATTCACTCATGAACGTCATCATGAATCACACATTTCTTCAACACCGACGGATATCAGACGAGAGTTGAGTCGGAGTCCTCCCTTCGCGTGTGTAAGTCCCGAATCATCGAGGTGTTAACTTTATTGAATCACTGGGTGACGACTGTGATGTCGGATTCTGTTAATGTTCTATGTTGAATTGATTATTGTTGTTCTCTCAGTATCACTATGGAGATTTATCACGGGAGCGATTTTCGATGCACCTCGGGAAAATGATGCAACGCTGATAGTTTCTTGTTCATAATATGTGTCTGGTGCGCTCGTTCTCCTCACTCGGTCAATCGTACCAATGTAGAATGAATCGAAACATTTCAAGCGTCCGTGACTCCATGGGTGCGGGCAAGTCCGTGACCAGTCTCCCCGAGCAGCTGGGGAGCGATCGAGCTCGGCCGAGGCCCTTCGACGGGAGTCCGTATCCCAGTAAAGGTATCTCGGGTATTTTCGACTATTTCGCTCAGCTGTGGACGCTTGAACGGTGTTTTTCCCCTAAATGAGTTATTCTTCGATTCTCGCGTCTCGCAAGTCAACTTTTCGTCGCCCAGACAGTGCCGAACTCGGTTTTCGGGCTGATTTAGTCCCTTGGAGAGTGCCCAGTGTCCTTGGCATTAAGTGAGGAGTAGGCGGAAGGGTGTACTCTTTCCTCGAGGTAGTCGAGGGAAATGGTGAAACCAACAATCAAGCTTGTGTGATTTCCACCTGTGAGCGATAACAAACATGTCGTGACTGGGATCGCACTCGGAACGAGCCGAGGGGAGTCGGATGACTCCCGGGATGGGGCGACTGTGTAAACGATTTTTTCTAATTCCTCCCTGCGACATATATTTCGCCATCATCTACTGCATATAGTGATTCGTCTTTCCCCTGGAAGCGACTGTCTCAGGTAAAATGGTCAGTTTTGGGGCGACACGTCGCTCCGAGGAGCGACGAATTTTGGTACGAAGTGTTGTGATGTTGTTATTCTTATTATTAAAGATTGTCGACCATCGTATCTTGCTCAGGAATTCCACGTTTCCGATCATAGTCCCCAAGGATCAAGCAGCGAGTCAGCGAGTCGTCGATAGACTATTCGATTGCTCAAACTCATCAAAGCTCATCATCGTCATCTTCATCAGCGTCATCTGGCGATCCATCGTTCTTGGAATCCTGCTAGGGCCTCATTCCAGTGAGGTCATCTTGGTGAACAAATTAAAAAGTGCACATGATGGTTAGTCGTGTTCGATGAAGCCCTCGATTCATTTACGACGGGAGCAACAAAATGCGTGAATAGAGGAGCCAGGCATCTCTCGAATCGTTGAGTTTCTCGTTGATTCGACGGACCAGTGGCCGTATTTTCGGATTGAAATCTGGTTCAGGTGCTCTCCCCATGATTGAAAGCGAATTTCCGTGTGGGTCCGAATTGAGATACATATGGAGGTATGTATTATCTAGGTGTATCCGGAATCCGTTCTTGGACCCCAGTCTTGTTCCGGATGCTCTCTGGGGGAATTCGATTCTCGTGAGGTGCCAGCATGTACCGATCCTCGGTGACATCCGGCCTGGATAAATGTGTTCATGCTGGAATCAATGTTCGGCTCATTTGCATTTCGGAAATTAAAGATTGGATACCTCCATCGGTTTCAAAACAAAGATGCGAACGTTTAATTTCCGACGACGTACCACTAAATCAAATCGGAGACCGTGATATAAATTATAAAAATGACTACGACGAACTTGGCAACAAGGGGATGGGAACAACTCATGGAAATCAATACCATATTTGGATCATGATACTGTCTGTAGGTTGCGCGACTCAATGTATTGATGAATGGTGGATGTGAGGATTGATTGATTGATTGATTGATTGATTGACTGACTGACTGACTGATGGGCTGATTGGTTCCATCGGCAGCAAAACCGCATCGAGATTATACCACGACCAGCTTTGAACAGAGCATTAGGTGCAAGCATGACATAATCAAAGCTGATGAAAAAGTGTACGGGAATCTCACTCAAAATGCTTGGAACTTAAAGCCGATTGATCAAAGTGTTCCAGATTTTTGTGCCTCGGCGAGTCAGTCACGATGAGGACCGAAAGACTCCCTACGCTGATGGTGAGTGAGAGGATGATGCTCTTGCGTTCGTGGTCGCCGTCAACCACAATGTGAATTAAGTGGTGTGATATTGAAACAGTCAAGAAGGACTGTTCGTCTATCAATTAATGTAGTATGTCGACTTGATGAGATTATTGTAATCAGGCTGGGACTCCGCTCTCGAATCGTTGAGGATTGTAATCTTCGTTGACGAAAGAAAATCCTTTGAATTCGATTTGATTGATATTCTTCACGATGTCGGTCGAAATCGGAGTGAGTACTGGATCTTCTTTCGTGAAATCGGCATCAAAGTTGTTGACATCACGTTTCGTTTTCTGTGGAAAAATGAATATGCCTGTCTTAGCGAATATTATATAAAACTCGAGAGAAGGACGCTCGATGGCGGGGAGGCATAATATTATTCACGGGATGACCAAATCGTCAGCGAATCTCACGATTTTCGGTTTGAAGGGAGGCTTCACTTTGCGAGCCTCCAAAGCGTCCCAGTCCATGTCTCGGAAGAATGGGTGGGTCAAAATGGCCTGCTCGGAGGCGCAGGCTTGAACGCAACCAAGTCTTTTCGCAGGGTTTTTCGTCATGAAGCCTTTCAGAATCGATACGGCTTCCTTACTCAACCACACCGGATATAGAACGTCATCGTGGAGGATCGACTCGAAGAGATCGTCCTCATTATCGGCTTCGAAAGGCGGCTGACCGGCTAACATTTCATACATCAGCACGCCTAGAGCCCACCAATCGACAGATGCTCCGTACTCCAGTTCTTGGAGAATCTCGGGGGCGATGTAGTCCGGCGTGCCACAAAACGTCGTTGTCGTGACGCCATCCTTGATGCCCTCTTTGCACATACCTGGAGAGAAATAAGCAGATTGCTGTCTTTTGCGCTCTGTATGTAAGCAGCTCCGTCGACGGAACGTGGACTAGATTCTGCGAGATGGAATGCTCACCAAAATCTGCAATTTTGCAGTGGCCGTCGGCATCTAGCAGGATATTGTCAAGTTTCAGGTCCCGATAGATCACTCCATTCTCATGTAGGAACATTAGAGCGAGAGTCACCTGGAAAATCCAAGGAAATTCATTCGAAGCCATTCAGGACCGAGCACGAGGGCATCCGGAATGGCGGTGCGCTTTCTTGATCGAATTCCATAGCGGAATGTGCGAAAGTGACGTGAAAAAACAGATTATGAGATCCAACGACCCCACCACTCACCCTCCCCAAGTGCCGCGCCTAATTTCACAGAGACGAAATGTCTCCGGATGAGGCTCGATACGGACACCGAGGAGCGTCGAGTATTTCATACGATCCTATGTCCGAATGGAGGGAAAGGACCCAGTTTCAAGAGATCAGCAAAACTCTCAAAGCTTACCTCGGCCGCATAGAACCTCGCTCGCGATTCTTCGAACTTGCGTGACTTCTGAATTTGGAACATGAGGTCGCCACCGTTGACGTATTCCATGACGAAAAATAGCCGGTCCTCTGTTTGGAAACAGCAGAACAGGGCCGTCAGGAACGGATGCCGCGCACTCAGACTCAGAATTCTCTTTTCTGTCAGCGTACACTCCACATCGTCGTCTTGGAGGATCACGTCTTTTTTGAGAACTTTAATTGCATAAACTTCTTCGGTTCCTTTCCGTTCTCCCAGCATCACCTGAAGAATCGAAGCGGGCATGCCCTTACTTAGATCTTGCCTTTCATATCGAGCACTGCTGAAAGGCTGAAAGCTGAAGACTCCATATACATCATGGAGATATGATATGATTGTTTCTCTGTCTCCGTGCTCATCGAAGGTCGCGATGAACGATTGAGTTCTCTCGGATGAATTCGTTGAGATCCTCATTATCCGAAAAAGAATCGGCGAGGGCCTACGAATCCAATGACGCGCAAGCTTTCATTGTACGGCTACGTTTGTTGATTGGGAAGAAGCAAAACCTCGTTATGTTTTGTGGTCGATACTCGAGCCTGTGAGCCGAGAACCTTAGAGCAACCACACGCTGAGAGACGTTTTCTCAGTATAAACAAAATGCGCGCCTCCCTCACGATTCAGCTCTGGACGCCGTGCTTCTTTACTCGGGAGCCAAATTGGTCCACCAAGGTACAAAGCCCGATTTCAATCTCGAGAGGCTTCCGACGCTCCCGGTTGACGGCTATAATTATTGCGCTCATTGGTGTCGTCTTGAGCTCCCCCCTTTTCCTCGCTATAGACCCACCGAAACTCCATCGTGTGAGGCCTATACTCACCTTCCCGAATGATCCTTTTCCGAGGACCTTGATGAAGTGGAAATCATTAAGAGAGTATTTCTTTTCTTTGTCGAGTGCAAGGGAGCTGAACTTGTCGAGCATTTCAGGGTTCGATGATTCGCTCGGGCTCCCCTTCTCGGCAGTTGTCTGATCGCTGAGGTTGCTGGGCGGACAATCTGCATGCGAGTTTTCGCCTATGGACTTTTTCTTTTTTGTTTGGTGAGCAGCTTATCTCCAGATATGCCCATCGTTTGGAGTATTTCACTCATTTCTTTGGGGTTGATTCCGCAGTTATTCGCCACATTCTTCTGGCATCTCTTATGAACATTTATGTTGCACGCCGCGCACTTTTGGCCTTGTCTAAACAATCCGTACAGCATCGATCCGCAGTGATCGCAGAATGTAGGCCTCTTGAAGTTGTGCACCAAGAAGCGGTGGGGTATATTGATTGAAAATCCTGTTCCTTCCAGATTGAACTCCTCTTTCTGGTTCTCACTCTTCATCCCGGGGCATTTCGTCACCACCATCTCGTGACATCTCTTGTGGACGACGCACGTACACACCTGCGGTCGATCATAGGTCTCAATCGGAGTATAAGCGGGGATGATGGGAAGGATAGCTCAGATATTGCGATTCTAGTCCTCGATCCCTCATGGGAACCTCTCCCAACGCTAACCTGGCACTGGTATCCCTGCTTCCCGATACCCCATATGAATTCTCTGCAATGTGAGCAGAAGGTTGGCTGCCGGAGAATCGTCGCCATAAATTTATGCCCGTTGACCTGAATGGAAGAGCGGAGGAATTAGGTATTTCAAAAAACCGAGCATCCTTTATAACACATGACGTCATTTTGCTATAATCGTGATCATTCGATGGATTCATCAGCGGACAAATATTTAGCGATTCGAGATCTATTACGATACTCGAGGTTCTCATTCTTACTTGATGGACGCGACGACGCATAGCACCGCGTCGTCGGTTGAGACCCGTCGCGCGAGCCTTGAACTCCCGCGGTTTCTCCTTTGGGAGAGCTGTTGAGGAGGATTGGAATATTTAATTCAAGAGTCTACTTGTGTCCTCGGAGTGAGATACCCTGACAGAATAATTATAAGCTCAGATAAATTCAAGTTGGAAGCGCCGATGCATCATTCATATCGACAATAGCCGCCGGAGACTGCGCGCTATCCGAAGAGATGGTGAGTCATAAGATCTATCGGAGACTGTTCGATCCCACATCAGGCATAAGTAAGGCTGGGAATCATTCACGGCAATTTCCTCGAGAATTCACGGCAATTTTCACCCCCTATTGACTTCCTATGGAGGATCGCCTGAAAATGCCGTGAAAATTCACGGCTTCCGGCGCGACCGCGCCAACTTCCCAGCCCTAGGCATAAGACATCGATACGATGTCGAGAGAGACTCCAAAATCGAGTTCCTCTTAAGTTCGCGTCGACGCACGGTCTTCGACGAACTTGTACGTCTTCCAAACCGGTATAACGAGACGGCACGGATGTCAGCATCGAATTCCGCGAGAAGTAAACTCTTCTCAAGCCAGTTACTCTCGGGTCTTCCCGAGCCCGGTCAGTGATTGTGCCTCTTGTGAATGATCGAGCCGGTCACGTTGGGAATAATAGGTGGAAAAATCGGATGAATAAAAAAGCGGATATGATATTCCGGTGGCTCAGTGTGTCAGACGTCACTCCCGGCGTTGACTATGTAAGTGAGTTTGTGTCGCCGCAGACGCCGTGTAGACGGGCTGAATCGTTCATTTGTCTGCCGTTCGCTCGGCAGTGATGTTCGCACTGCAGCGGAAATGAATTAATTGGTGTTTCCGAAAAGAATGTTCAAACCATAAACAAGAGAAAAGCGGTCGTGGGCCGATGAACGCCGCGACACGAGCGACTGCTTCATTTCATGTCAACATTTCCCTTGCCGAATAGCGGAGCCTTTTTATACTTGTTGGGCTGCTCTGGCAGCGAAAGTGAAACCTGTCGGGACCCGAGCAAAAACGTTTCTCAATGAAGTCAAGTCGCGTATCTCAAGTTGTCGTATTAACTCATCTGAGCGACGATGGGTCTATCATTTTATAGAAAAGCGATGAGCCCTGAGCTACCGGTTAATCGGTGAGGACAAATCAAGGGACGAAGCTCTAGAGTGAAGCTCCGGAAATCTCGAGTGGATAGAACCCACACTTGTTCCAGTCGTATTAGAAAATTGGAACGGCCGAGGAGACCTAGATAGCCCTAGGGATAATCGCGAGCTCCAGAGTGCCTCATCAGCTACTCTAGCCTAATTGATGAGCTCATTTCCGGAATGAATCATTCACAGGGAAGAACCTACTCTCCCCGCAATGGATGGCTCGTTCATGAGTACCATTGGAGACTCGGGGAGCGGTTCTGGGCCCCATCCGCAGCAGGGACCGTCGTGTCGATAGATTACTGAGGTTTCCAGAACCCAGATGGAATGATGCATCGGGATCCGCTCTCCCAGTGTTGGGATGATGGTACTCACTTGGGTCGAGAGAAACGACGACATGTATTTTGCCGCCGGGCTCGAGATTGATCCAGATGTCATGTTCGTGAGCTTCATCTTTTTTGAGGAGTTCTTCAAACGTGATCTGACAGTTGGCCACGAAGTCGTCAGATGACAGCGCCGTATGAAAAACCGTGAAACCCAAATTGATTGCTTCATGAACAGATGTTTGGAATACCTGGAACAAAGGCGAAAAGTCGCTAAGTATCTTCTACGCTAGGATCAGGATTCAGTACCTATTTAAGCACACCATAGAACCCCTCACATTCAGCCTTTAAGCAGCGCTGTGGAACTGGTCGTTCTCAGAAGACCTCCTGGTCGGCAGCAAGCCTTGACTTTCTAGCAAATCTGATATTTCGCAGGAACGCTCCCTGCCTAGCGCTCGGAATTTATCAAAGCTTTTCTTTCGGTTTTTATCAAAATTGAAGAGACCCTTCCCATACGTTCCTGAGTGAGATGATCGAGGCAGAAACCGGTACGGAACTGACCCAAGCGGAGGCGAACGATTCCGAGTTCAAGACCGGGGTCCGTGTCCGCGAGAGAGCTATGTCTAGGCAACGATCGTTCGATGGGCGAAACATCTCCATCACGACGCCGGAGTCCCAGGCATCGAAACTTGAACGATCTACAAATCCAATCGAATGACGAAGAAGTATGAGTCCATGTACTTTCGAGTTCCGGAAGCTATGTCTCCCTCCGATGCTGGGAAGGCCTGATGTTGGTCTGTCTACCCGCACATCATCTCTATTTAGCGAGTAGCATCTATGCCCGGGGAGAGGGTCTCTCCTCATTCGAGATAGATATAACAAGGAGCTCGAAGCCGCAGAATCATTGGGGCCATTTAAGAGCTTCTCAGCCTGGCTCAAGCGTCACGGCTTGAAGTCTCATGAGCGTTCTTTTATTTTGACAAATAGGAAGCGACTCACACAGCCTTGAGCATCATCCATTCGAGCCGTTCATCGCAACGGTAAAGCGAATAGAGAGCAGCAGTGGATTCTTCTCTCACATCATTCCCATCGCACTTCCGGGTATAATGAGATATTTTCAGTGATCCCCTTCACTCTCTCTGAGTGAGTTCTGTCCCGTTTTCCCCATGTTTTGCGGTGTAATCCACGCGGACGCAGACTCATGCCTCGATGATGAAGATGAACGGAGTACGGTGCATGACGCCATCGGGGTACGGTCCATAAGCGAGGAATTGAGTCATGAAGGGAGGTCATCCGGAACCCACATATCGATTAGCGGGAAGTTTTAGGTTCTCGAGAGAAATGTCGTCGAGTGAGCTCCTGTCACAATGACCTCTGTACCATCGAGGGCTCCGAAGCCCGGTGGCTCTCGTTTCTCTACATGTTGCTTCTCAATCAGCCTCTGTCAACGGCGAGAGAGAGAGAGGGTCGGACAAGAGGAGGCGAGTGGAAACAGTCGTTTCTCCAATTCGTCCACTCCACTCAGGCTTCGGAATGTCTTTAAACTGTATGTACTCAGGACGCACTGGAATTCGCGCTGACACGAGCTCATTATATTTGTTCCCTTTCGTTTGCCGGCCGATGCATCGGTCGAGCCGACCACAACTGCCCAGCTGCTGAGAGGGTCCAAGCTACGGCTAGCCGAATGATTGATTGGCTTCGATCGATGGAGTCTATGACTCTGACATCTTCCGATACAGTGTGAGCGCACAACCAGGGTCGAGCGTCTTGACGCCATCACAGAGGCGCTGTCTTGTTCAGCAGAGCACAGAAAAACTCTTTGCGCGTAATCGTGCCGGCCTCGAGCTTTCAGAATTGTTTTCAGGTCACTGAGTACTGGAGGGACCGAACACACCGCGCGATCGTCGGGGAATCTCCGAAGACGAAACCGGACAGAGAAAACGGTTTCTCGGAGGCCGTCTGGGGCGCTCCGTAATCGCAATCCATTTCTTAAGGATCTTCCTCACTCAGAAATGCGATACCTCGCCAGAACTGACCCAGTTTCCTCGGCTGTGCTCAGAACATTCCTTACAGCAAAGCCGCCTGGCGTGTATTGCGTACTCTATAACCCTGTCGTTGCCATGCTTGTCGCAGGATCATTGGCTCGCAGGCCAAGGGTCCCGGAACAGGAGCTTCTATTCTGAGAAAGGCAAGCCGGCCAGTCGGCCGAGGATGGGGCGCAGAGTTGGTACAGCTCTGGATGCGGATAACCGAGTCAAGCAGGCGGGGCGAACGTGCAGTCGAAGCGAGCAAGGGCCTGGCCCCATCACTGAAGCGGTGGCATCGGCAAGGATTCGAGCATTTCACCCACCGACTGACCGGGCTCGAGCTCTCTTCCGCGAAATTCGCCGGATATGTGACATCGGTCTCGAACAATTCACGGGAGCTACTAGGAGCAGCAGTAGCAGCCGCCTTTGCTAGCTTATCGGATTGGAATCAGGCGGATGTGGTTGTCACATCTCGCTGACCCGACCATCTCTCTCATTTCTATTGAGGGCCCTCCGATCGTGATCGAGCTTGCTCACTAACCAGGGAATCAGCTCATGTACGAGCCAATGCCCGAAATGGCGCTCGGCTGCATGCGAAACTTATGGAGCAATCACGGTATCATACGGCATACTGACTCGGGGAAAACTCTCCCGAATCAGAGCAAAGAGGGGGAACAAAAAAAACTGGGCTACGGCTTTATTCCGCAACCTTATACGGCCCTCTTATCAGACGAATGAAGGAATGGATTCCGGAATTTTTCCAGATCCTGTCTCGAAGCCTTGGACAAGTGTAGGCCCACCACACGGACACAGCCTGGGGTAAGGAGCTCTACCCGGCCGTGCGCGGTCCGAAAGAGATATTTGAGGAAACAGACGTGCTCGCACCTGAGGAGGCACGATCCTGAGACCGCCTCAAATGGAGGTCTGCCAACACGGAACAACACCATCTTGCATTAAATCGCTCTGAAGAGCTTTCCGAGATTAATTCAGATTCGGTAAATTTCTCTGATGGAGTCGGAGATTTTCAGGAGCAGCTTCGAGCTCGACGGGCACGACGTTCCCGACGATACCTAGTCCCACAGTCACTTTCCTGCTTTAATAGGCTGTGACGTGCCTCGATATTCCGACCTCCGGCAGGTATATCGGCGATCTGATGGTGAAACTGATCAACATGAACCGCTTTGAGACAGATCGACGCTCGAATAAACAAATTGAACGAAATCCTGCCAGACACAGAAGCATATACACACACTTGGTACATCCGATAACATCGCGATTCGCGATCACATACCTACTATCGTATCAGCGGTCTCATGCGATATTGGCGAGGATCAGAACTCGTCACGAGTCACGACGCTAACGGTTCGCCCGATCAGCTGTTCCGAAATTCGCGAAGCGCGGTCAGTCGAATATGAAAGTAGTTTCGAGAGTAGTTCTCCGTGTTTAGAATCACTGCGATTACGATACACCGAGAGACGAGTATGAAATGAGAGCGATATGCGTTCCAAACCTCAAGTTTTCTCGACCCGGTAGGTGACAGAAATTCGCTACCGCATTGCCCGCCGCGAGCTGACGCCACCTCTTGGATGGGTATAAACAAGCTCGCTTCCAGATGAGTGAACATGTGAATGAAGAACGGATATATGGATGAATAGAGGGACATTGTTCGAGCACCCTGGCCATTGTCCGGCCAGTGCGCGATGAGAGCTCGCCACGACCGCAGTGTATGTATGTAAACCAACAAGCTGAGCAGTCACCAGCTGAAGCTATACTCGCGTTATCGCAGGGACAAAACATGACGAGGCCAATGTATCAGATCTGGCCGATGAATCAATGCCAAAGCAAAGAACGCGAATTCTCAGAACCTCGATTTAAGGACGTCGGGCTCTCCCCGACACGCGGTATGGTGAATTTCCTTTCAGAACACATCCATGTCCGATCTACTCCTCCGTCACGAGAACTCAAAACGCGGGAAATCCGCGAGCCCCGTTCGTTTCGCAACTCAGGATCGATACGGCAGGCGTCGCCAGGCTGCAGGACTCGAACCACCCCCGTCGATTGAGTGATCGCACATGGCGAAAATCAGGAAGGCCGAGACAGGACTATAAATCGGTGTCCAGGAACTGGCAAAGGAAACTGAATGTGGAGGAATGTTGTTGTTGGCCTGTGGCTTTCCCCAGGAAGTGGCATGGAGGCTGATGGTCAGCAGCTCCTTTCTATCCGATTACGCGATGTCCGGGAGACTTTCTGAGGGATTTCGCCCGGAATTTTAGGAGTGGTCGAAGCAGCCGCACCACCTTTGGGTATCAAGGATTGGGTGGTTGAGCCCGGAGGAGGTCTTTCTCCACGAGCAATTCTATCAGGATTCATTGTGACGCTCTGGAAGGCGAGCGACAGCCTCTTATTACAGCGGGGTAAGATATCGGTGAAGCTGGGACAATGTATCTCGGGTACTACAAATTTTGGCCCGGGATTGAGTCTGTAGTCTTCACGCTGAGATCCAGAGCCCTCACGACCTTGCATCGGATGATCGATAGCTGCCTGTCGCTCCCCCGAGGAACCTCAAGGAACGAGGACCCGGTCAATGCTCCCGAATCACAAAAGATCGGAAAATTATATTCCCCCGCGAATTTCGATATCTTTTCGAAATCATGGTGGAGGCTTGGTGGAAACCTCCTGAACTTTTCGTGGGATTATAGTTAACCTAGTCACTGTCCCCAGGAGACGGGAACTGCGTTAACTCCCCAGCCGAACCTTCCAGGAGTGAACTAAAGAGCACGGAACGTGAAAAAAACACTCACCTCATTCCAAACGGGCTTCAACGTGCGAGGTTTACTCGTCGATTTGCAGACAAGTTCATCGTCGATATTGATGGTGACGTACGGATCGATCGTGGAGGGAGTTTTACTGCTCCCTGTTAACGCGACTACATGACGCGCCGTAATGTCGGTGGGTCGTAGATCGACCGCCTCGACTAACTTTACTTTTACGATTCCGCTGAACGGCATGCTGACAAATGCTTGCGGCAGTTGGAGAGGAGTTTTTTCTCCTTCGGCTGACACCGTACCCTATCGCTATCACGAATCCGCCCCGATCGAGCTCATGCCCGCAGAACCTGGGTTGGCAAACTAGTCGAGCCTACGTGTTGCTCATCAGGGCCGTTCGTCGCTGTAGCTCCTGTTGCTGTCGTTGCTGAGGTCGTTGTTGTTCTCGACAGGACGACAGCAGAATATCGCGAGAGAGATGTGCGTTCGGTTTGTGCGTGGCAAATTTCAGCTCAGCGACGGATCATCAACCCTCATGAAGACGGGGGACAGGTACGTTTTGTATGGTTGCAGCCGAATAGGCGAAGACGTCACGTTCTCACTCTAGCAGCGGATCCCCGGGAACAACACAATTCACAGTGAGAAAAACTCGGCTCCCTTCTCTCTCGCTCTTCCTCCAGAAGCACGGTTCCCTTAAAGCTCGGTGGAGCTCACGCGTCGGGAAGCTAGGATTTCAATAAATGCCCCAATTCGATGAGTCGCCGCTTCACAGCGCACAAACTGCTGCTATGGCCGCCGCTGTTGCTCGACGAGCTGACTGATTGTTGATAGCCCCGAATTTAGGTCTGACCAGCTCCAGTCAGACCGATTCTCGAGCTTGAAACGCTAACAAGTGTGTTGACGACGGTGGCGAGTTGCCTCCCCCACGAAGGAAGGGACGAGCGTTCTGTCACTGAACGTCGCTCCGAACTGCAGTTTCCACTCGACCTCGAGGCCGCGAGGACGTCCTCAGGTTGCACTCCGAGGATAACGATTTCGGACGCGAAAACAACACCTGCACACACTCTACTCGGGGATCTAGCTCACGAAGATGTCATTTCGGAGCGACGGCCTCACTCAAACTCGCCATAACGGCTCCCGAACAAGCTGCCGTGGACTCTGCCGTCGTCGATTTCGTTGTGATCCCTAGTCGATGGTACTGCCCCCGCTGCTGCTGCTGCTGCAGGTACTGTTGAGTCCGGTTGCCGTCCTCCTCCCTACGTTGGTGGTAGCGGTCGGGGGGTGGGAGGCCGACGTCGTCGTGTTGGCCGAGATGCTGCTGGTGGTTGTGGTGGTCGGCGCCGCCGCAGCAGCAGCTCAGGTAGCAGTCGTCGCGAGCCGCCTCCGTTTGTGGATTTTTCAGCTTGAGCCACCACCAGCGAACCTGAGGGTGAGGGAGATATTTCTTTTAGTGAACTCCGGGAAGCGAAAGGAAGACCCCTCTACCAGTCGACAGACAGCCAGTCGGCCAACCAACCAGCCGGAGCCCACCAGTGCCAGCCTACGCGGTGGCGTTAATTCACTCGAGTTCGCGCACGCTCTCCTGGAGGCTGCGGCCTGGCGGCGTGTCCGACTCTGCTCTTGGATGATTACCTGTTTGATAGGCTTTAAGCTTGATCGCTATCAGCCAACCCGCTCGCTCGCCCGCTGGTCGGCTGGCGCACCTTTCACGCACCCGCTGTTGAGGGCGGCAGCCAGTCAGACGTCGATTTTCGGTTTCTTTGGAATTCTACGGCGAGCCGCCACCGCGGACTCGAACTGAACCACTCGGCACGGTCAGGGCACGCACGGTGCGGCCAAGTAGACGCAGCTGTACTTTTTTTCAGCACCGCCGTCAATTGGTCTACGGGGACGGCATCACGTGCGAACATCAAGCTGAGAAGCAGCACCTCATCGAACCGCTAGGACTAACTGCATGCATGGATAGTCCTCGAGGGCACAGATCGATGGTCACGCCGCGAACGATCATCGCTGGACGGGATTCAGCTCAATCATGGCCCGCCGACTTCGAGCCCAGAGCTCCACAAGCGTCCCGATTCACTCGGATGATTTCACCTGTTTGAGGAAAATTCCCCAAAGTTTTCACTTCGTTCAACAGGGCCACGGTTACTCTCGACACCGTAGAGCTCACCGCTGCTTCCTGCGTCGCAGCCTAGGGGGCGCTAAGGCATACAATGCGCGAGTCTCACTCTCGGAAAGCTTTCCCGCGGTCCTTTCCAACCTGACTCCACTCTCCATGAAACGAACCAACCGACCAAAAATCGTACCAACCGACGACGTACCAACTTACCGACGAGCGAGCGCTACGTACAAAAGCACATATGTATATCCTCCCATTTATTTAGACCCCGGCATGCGATGCGAGACCCGTGTTGAAGGGACTCCCACCCACTGAGCTCCTCTCATGGAGGAGCGGGAGAAAATGCCTCGACGGGAACAGGTGTGATTACGGATGAATCTTAGAATGCAACAATCGGTATGCGCCCCGATTCGGATTCGGTCGCCGTTTCGGGTCCCGTGTAAACGCCAATGCGTTACTCAGCACCGTGGCGGAAAAAAAAGAGGAAATATTCAGCGCGCGTTCGTAATCACCTCACGATTGCATCACTGATCGTTCCGAAGCTTCTCCGAGGATCGGAGTAGAGTTTTCCGGGAGAAAAACTTCGAACGGCCTTTTGCGGAACGGCATGGGTTCGATTCGAGCGCACGTCCGACGTCCGACCATTCATTTATCCGATCAGTCGATCCTCGATTGGAAATTCTAAGCGACAACGAGACTTTGAGATCGGTTTGCTGAAGAGAAAACGGGACCCGGATTGGAGCACCGACGGTCTCGAAGATTTCGCGTCCGCGCACCTCTCAGGACACTTCGTTCCGCAAAGTTCAGGAATGTCATCCCCGCTTGATTTGTCGCTTCCCCCTTGATGAGTTCCCGCGTTGCTTTGACTCATTGGCGGATCGATTTCCAGCGATGGGGGAGGCGCAATGTGCGAGATTCCTACTATGAAGCCCCCTTCTTCGATGAAAAGATCGAAGGTGATCGAACAGGTAATCGCGCCGTTAGCGTTGCTCTTCTTTTCGACCTCTTAGATTCAGAAATTGCTCATCGGGAAGAGATTCAGAATCTCTTCCCGATTTGAAAACTTATGACTCTGAGAGCCCGTTAGCCGAGTCAGACCAACCAGCTCTGGAGGGCGAGTTGAGCGAACAGTGCTGAGAGCTTCCGTTCGAAACGCTCCTCCGATCGAGAGGTCCCCATTCGAGGTCAATTCTCCCGAAGCTCCGTGTTAAAATCATAGAGAAGACGTCCACCGAGTAACGGTTTCAGATAATTTACCCTGACGATGATCTCCTAACAAGTGATTCCCACGACAAGTAACCGAGTACGTACCTGTTATTAACAACGTCCTCGAGCAAGCCTCACGGAATCATCTTGAGTTCCACCTTCCGAATCAGGCTCTCGAGTGGAAGCCGACTCCCTCCAGACACCACCTCCGTCACCCTTTGTTGAACAAACGGAACGGCTTTCCGTAACTGTCACACACAGACTGACTGAGAGCAGCAACTGACCGCTTGACTGACAGCTCTGTCTCCTCCTCCTCCTGCTGCTGCTCTGGCCACTGCTCCTCCCCCTCCCTCCTCCTCCTCCTCCTCCTGAGTCCAGTACCGCTTAATTAGAGCGCGCCAGGCTGCCACTTCTGGAATGGGTGAATCGGCAACGCGGCGCCATGTGACATGTTCTATATTCGTACAAGCTCCATAAGTTTCTACGAGCCGCATCCACGCCCTGTGTTCCACAGCGATATGTACGGCGCCGCCAACACCAGCAGCTAGTGTATCGGGCTAAAAACTCGGAAGCGGCTACACTAGCCTTCTCTCCGAACATTAGCCAGACAGCCCGCCCGCGGCGGCCATCTGGGATCTTTCGTAACGAAATCCGAAAAAAAAATGCCGCTTCGGAAGACGTACGCTCGCATAGACATATGTTCGATTCGATGCAGAACGTCGACTTTGAGGAGGATCCGACTCCGGATCAACAAGGGCGTGAGCTCAGACCATTAATGAATATGCTTCACATGATCAGAGACATGGCGGGGCTGATGATGATGATCTCTCATCGAAGTACGTCCACGTGCAGGGCGGGCCTCGAGCGCGGTCCTCGATGTATGGACGGACGGAATCGGCAGGAATGTCCAGTACGTCGGACACCGGTTCGTGTGATTGTTTTCCCCGAGCGATAGGTCAAAGGCCGCTGCGATTGACGGAATGTCTGGTCCTGAGAGCCAACCAAGAAATGAGCACGTTCATGGGGAAGCGCGAGTCCTCATGAGGAAATCGTGCTCTGCCGGAGAAAATTCCAAGCTCCGTCGAACGGCGGGTTGGAGCCACTTCAATTCACAGCCCAGATTAAAGATAAGCGATGGCTGGGACACCAAGAAAGAGAACAGCGGGTCCTTCGGGGCCACTGAAGCCCAGGATCTCAAATGCGAGAGTTTCGTTTCCTGCTTGGGCTGCATTCGTGACGATTTCGATCTGAAGGTCGATCGAGGAGGAGTATTAAAGATGGCTTCCACAATTTCCCGGAGCAGGGTGCTCACGGAGGGCATTCCGGACGGAAAGACCGTGGTCCCAGACTATCCTCCTTTTCGATTCTTCGGACCTGATGCGAATCATAACGGAAGCCGAGGCTCGAAAATGCGAGCCCAGATCCGGGGTTTTCTGGCGGATTGATTCCATGGCAAGGGACTACCCTAACTGTAGTTTTTCTTAGACTTTGGATCAGAAGGTGGGCGGTGAACACTACGCTGACGTGAAGATCCGTAGCTAGGAGTGATTAAGTTTTCCGCCGTGGGGAATAGCTGAGAAGAATGCTCTCAAGAGCTGAGGGGCTTCAGAATACATCGGAAAAGCTGAGGGGCTCCAGAATACATCGGAAGACCTGATAGATGTTCTTCATCATCAGCATGAGATTCACTTTACTATACGCCGAAGGTCCCACACCGAACGAAATTCACCGAGCAGTCAGTCCGTCGAAGCGAAGCTCGATACATCAGACGATCAGACGATGAACTTATTATTTATGTGTCAATCTACATCGGAATCGACACCGGGTCAAACTTTTCAACATGAGGTTTGAGGTTCGAAACTCACACTGGATGAAGCGCCCCGTGGGACCCATGACACATGTCCGTCCGTTGAGCTATGACTGAATCTACTGGAGTACATCTACTATTCGGTGGCGCGCCGTCAAGTCAGGTGACGGCGCACAGCTCTAAACTCGGAGCTTCCCAGAGGAATCTGGCGTTTTTCTTTCCAGATATTTCGGCCTCGTTCAAGACGCCATTCTGATTTATTGGAAATTCCCTTGATTTGTCTCGCTGCGCGCAATGATCTGACCGTACGCTTTACTCTCCTAACTATTATGTTTCTAATTTCCCAAAAACTAAGCCTCCTGATTTCCCCAGGGGTATGTCTTCATTCCGATGTGTCTCCGCATCCTTCCAAAGACGCGACTCGACTCTCAGTTCCGTTAGCACCCGATCACTTATCACAGGAACTATGGGTTGGAGCAGTATGCTGCTGGTCCGGAGCACTTCAAACACTGTGTGCAGAACAAGTGCCCGCTCCTCCCCCAACATCCAGGGTTTCGTCAGGTCGATGTACTGGTTCGTGTCCCTCAGCGTCGCGTGGATGAGATCGACTCCGAGGTAAAAGTCACCTGCCTCGAAGTGCGGGCCCACCTGAAGCGTTCGGAGAACGAGTGGAGAATCAGAAGACGACATAACGTATGTAGATGGAGCTCTCAAAGCATTGTAATTGAAGTAGGAGGCTTCCTTCTTGGGGTCGCCAAACCTCACCTTTGCCGGGAGAGCCATCGATTGTTCCAGAAGACGCCGAGATATCGTACTGAACTCAGATTCCTCTCTCGGCATGCCTGGAATCATGTGGTTGGTGTTGATGTTCTTTCCTGTACAGCGGCTCAGGAGGTTACCGTAGCAACCAGCCAGCTCTGAATTCAATATCCGAGTCATCTTCAAGGCGTTGAAATCTGCAATTAAGCTTTCCTTGAACTAAGCCTTGTGGATCGGCGGGGAAGCTTCAATTAGGTACTCGCCCACGAAATGATTCGGAGTATTATTAATTATTATCTTGCAGGAATCGGGAGGGCATATGTTGATTTCCCGGTAGATTATTATCAGGATTTACCGCAAACCCCGATATTCAGCCCCTGAACTCACTGGTATCGCTGTGAGGCACCGCATGTCGAAGCAAGAAATACCTCAGACCATCTGCCGTGACCTTATCTGCCAAACCGATAGGATCCACCACGTTGCCTGATGACTTTGACATCTTCCTTCCGTCGACCGTCCAATGGGAATGACAGAAGAGTCTGGAAGAAATCGTCGAGGAGAGAAGGGAGAAGTATTGCCTTTGCTATAAACCTGCAGGGGAAAACCGCTCCACGGGCGAATCTGAACTCACCTCCGAGGAGGTTCTAAGCCTGCTGCCAGCAGGAAGGCTGGCCAATAGACACCGTGAAATTTCAAGATATCTTTCCCGATGACCTGAACCGATGGAGGCCAATGCTCCACGTTCGGGTAGCCAGATGCTGTGAGATAGTTAACGAGGGCGTCCAACCACACGTAGATCTATGATGAAAGAGTAGAAATCAGAACTTCTCGCATGTTGAGCTTTGAATCAGGTTTTGGCAGACTTACGCTTTGACTGTCATCACCCGGAACGGGAATCGCCCATCGCACTCTCTGACTGCATCGCGAGACAGAGAGATCTCCGAGATCTTCCTCGACGAGAGAACGGAGGATCTTATGGAATTTTGCCGGATATACTAGGTCTGGAACGTTGTCCAGCCAGTGGAGGAGATCGCCTGGAGGCGAAGAGGAAGCCTGTAGCGCCGTTCCTCAGCACTCAAATAAGGTGCGGTGTGTTCAGCCGAAAATTACCTTTGAATCTCGACAGAGCGAAGAGATAGTTTTCCTCTTCAACCCATTCAACGGGTTTCCCCGTCTCGACGTCGACGGTCAACTTCTGTTGGTCAACTTCGACTTCCTGAACGTCCGCCACGAAAGCCTCGTCGATAGTAGAATACCATCCCTTGTAGCTCCCCTTGTAGATATGACCTCGCTCTTCGAGAGTTGCCTGGATGTGGAGTTGACCTTTCGTTATAACACCCCCAGTGATGCATGTCTAGAGACGGCTTGAATTGTTCCAGCCTACCCAGAACTTTTGGACGGTGCTTTTGTGCCGGTCCTCCGACGTCCTAATGAAGCCAGTGTTCGAGCAATTTACTAATTTACAGAGATCCCGGAATCTATGCGATACGTCGTCACAGAAAGACTGTTCCTTCTTCTTCGCGAGTGCAGCCGCTTTTTGAACCTGTGGAGGGAGCAGAGGAGTGGGAGCCACCGGAGAATCAATATTGGCGGGGGATAGATAGCTGACCGACCACATTCATGGGCTCCGCCGACGGTTCTTCGATTTCCTTCTCAAAAATGCTTTTGACTCGGATGACCGAGCAATACATCCGATGGAACAACCTTAAGACCGTGCTCGTCTGTGCCCGTCACAAACAGAGTGTCGGAGTCTGGCGTTTTCAGTCGATGAAATCTGTGTAGTGCGTCAGCCAGAACGATTGTATGACAATGGCCGATGTGTGGAGCTTCAAAGAAAAAATCGATTGAGATAGGTCGTTCGCAAGCCTGTGTTCCCCGAGGAGGGTCCTCTCCGATCGCTAGGGTTTCTCAACCTGATCGCGGCAACTTTCGCACCTGCATTAACGTAGAATATTGGCGTAGTCACGAAGAATCGAGACATGCTCCAAGAGGGATATGGTTAAAACGAATCGATGCTTTGAAAGATTCTCTAGGAATCGATCCGCGCACCGGTGTTTCTCCATAGACACACTCGGATCAACTACTCTGTTTTGTTTACAAACACCGCCGTCTGCTGGGTTCCATGTTGGTGGTGGCGAATGGCGCGAAAGCTTTTGTCGCTCAGAAGGAGAAATCGTCGACTCGCCTCGATCGAGGATATAACGATATTACTCGCACGAGTTTGCATGAAGATCATAGCATTCATTATCGTCCCTGAATGGAGTAGAGAACTTCGCTGCTGATTCCCGGACCAGGTGCTGTCCCAATTCAAAGGCTGACTCAGTCAGCAGAAGAAATGAGGTGCCGGCCATGAGCAGATACAAAATCATAAGCTAGCTATTAGATCTTCGAGAGCCCAAAAAGGTCAAGGTACCCGAGAGCACCATGGGATCATAGCGGTCGTCATACAGTCGGAAAAAAGGCAATGATTCTGAGGTTGTTCGTATGGAATTGAGGCTTTCGTGGGAAATGCTGATGTCGACTTTAGTTTTCTCCCTCCTACTCCACTCGAGCTTAGAATCGTCAATAGAGAAAAGTTCATCTAGCGGGAACGCTTCAGAGGAGGGCAGACATCTGTGTTGACGTTTAAATTACTGGCATTCTTATTGACTAAGGCGGGAGCCTCTCGAGGAGCCGGCTTCTGGCGTTCCTATGTGTCAGATCTCTACTGACATTCGAATTCCTTCGCCCCCGATTCTTAGCAGAGGGGAATCCCTGGATCACCCCATAGGAACGCACCGTCCATCCCGCATCCAGAAGTTCCCCAAACATCTACAGTCGCCGCTTATCAGCGACTTCCTCTCGCTAGATCTGAAGTAAACGCATTTCGAACCTCTGGGACAGGTGGTCTGGTCACAAACTTCGTCAAAATCTGTAAATGAATCTCGTGAAGTGATCCGATCAATGCGTCCATTCGCGAACTCAGGGTGTTGGAACTCGCGACTCGCGACACTATCATTAATCATTATGTTATCGTTCACATATATGTTTTATCAATTATTATATCATACACTGAATGGAAATGGATTTCATCCCTTTCCCACCTTGCATGTCCAAGTATGTCAATACCATGGGCATGCTCGCCAGAATGGCGAATAGGAGCACTGCGAGAAGAGAGCACGAGGCTTCGATGAAGGCTTCCCCAATCGATATTCGCTGACTCTCAACGAGTTGTCGTCGAAGTTCTGGGTCGATCTTCTCTGCAATTTCAAAGAGAACGCCGATGGACAAAGGCAAGGGGGCTCACTGAAGTTTTTTGGCATCATCAATCTTACATCCTCGATTCCGTGGAATTCCTCAGGATTGTGTGCTGGATCAGAAAGTAGTGCATGTCCTCCTTACTTGCGCCATTTCCCCTCTCACGTATTCAGGCTCACATAATATCGATCAATTATTGCGCTCCGTCTGACCGGATGGATAACCACTGACCTGACTCGCGCATGCTTTGACGCATTTTGGTCGGGATTTCCTTGCAACGTCGACACCCCTCCGAGTGATTGCTCTAATTGGGGGATCGGCGAGTCGGCTCACGACCTCACGACGCCTCAGACCCCCATGCGGGCAGAGGCTCGATACTCGCGGTAGGCTACGTTCCCCGCTCGAGTTTCTGCCCTCAACTCGCACAGGTTTTATCAGCAAGTGAACTTTACCGTTCCATCGCGGTGGAGAAATTCGCTGACAGCTCTCCGAACTCCGAACCTCTGCTTAAGGATTGTCTGCTATTTGTTTTCACACGAGCATACGGAGGATGACATGTGTCATTCCGCTGGAGCTAGAATATTCGTTGACCGCTGTCGAGTCGTGTGAATGCGAAGGATCGAGGGAATTGGTCTTGCAAGATTATCAAATGGAGACAAGCAGCCTTTATTCGCATCGAGCTGAACGGGTCCCAAGCGTCGCGAGCCTTCTGTTCTCTCACGCGAGCGAGCTCGCCCTACTGTTCTCGAGTCATTACAGTATTTCTCTAGAGATAACCGCTGCCATGGAATTCGATAACGTCCACGAATAGATCTCAGGACCGAGCAGCATTCACCCAGTTATGTCGCATTCCATGAATCCTGGTTCTGACGTCGAGACCACCGATATTTCCGCGATGCGGGGAACGATGTTGTCGATCCGAGACACTCCCTCAATCTCCAGAAGATCGGGTACTTATCCTTCACCGTCCTTCCCCGGATACTAGTGGATCCGATGAGATCGAGGCGAATCACGTTTATGCCGACCTTCGAGATCCTCATATTTTACAATGGCGATCTGAATAGGTGCATCCCCGCTTTTACTGCCGAGCGGTCGCGCCGTGATGCCCGAAGTTTACAGCGACTATTAATGGTCACTAGATGCGAGATGTCTGTCGCGAGCCCCAAAAGAGGATCGATATCTCATATCATCGTCCACACGATCAGCTGTGCGAAGATTAAGGTCTGATTGAGCACTACCGTCTAGATCTCGGGAGGTGGCCGGGAAGCCTCACGCAGATCAGGAACATCGGCCGTGGATCGAGGATATCGTCCGCGGATCGAGGATATCGGCCATGGATCGAGGACATCGGCCACGGATCGAGGACATCGGCCACGGATCGAGGACATATCGGTTGCGGACCAGGTATGGGCAACAGATCAGCGCGAAAAAATCTGCCGTCACGACGGAGAGACTTCGGGCGTCCGATATTCTCGACAATTCGTCGGGTGAGTCCCGGGAGACGAGGCATTCAGCATGTTCCTGAGTTCGAGCCGAGCCGAGAAGAGCCGATTGACCTTGATCATCTCAATCCCGATCTCGTTTTGAAACATTATGTCATAATTGTAAACAGTTGACACCCCTAATAAATACGAGGAGCTGTACCGCGCAGCTCACCGATATATTACGATACAGTTGCCAGTTTAGTGCCCTTTTCTTCTTCGTCTCGGCAATTCGCCTCGAGATTCGCTTGCGAGTTCAAGGCGAGGGAAGCGACAGGTCTTTCGCACGCGCTATTTGAGAGCAACCCGTTAGCGGGGAATCATTCTCGAAGCTGGTAAAGCTCAGGAACTCTCGAAGCATTCGTTCGGCCGAGACTTCCAAGTCGGTCAGTTGGAGCATCAAAAAATGTGTTTCAACTCGTCCTCAATCGTGGAGGTGGATTCCGACTTGGAAGGGAAGAAGAAGGCTCTCGAACATCCAAAGAGCTCGCCCGTTAGGAATCATTCGGGTCCCGACGGACCTGAGAGCATCCGGATGGCAGTCGTACTCGGCTTCATGGCATTCTTGGCATCCGCCGGCTTCCGATCAGCAGGATTCCTCTACATTGGAATCATGGACACATATGGAGTGACTCGACAAGAAGCCTCATGGCCCCTGAGTCTCATCGGTGCATTGACGAATCTTTCCGGTGAGTGAAGGCGCCTTTCCTCCAAATGGCGTTTAAGTCAATTCTCTGATGCGAAGGTTCGTATCCTGCGGTCGGGCATTGGTAATTCGTCACCCTGTGAAGATCTCCCCGAAGGTCTTGCCCGATAGGCGACGATCGGTTCGCGCTGACAAATGCCTGTCCCGAGGCGAGACGTTCGATTGAGGGAAGAAAATCGCGAGCACCTCATTCAATTGAAGCGTCCCATTGCACAAAAACGATCCAGTGACGAGCGGTTGGTGACTAGCCGTGGATCTTGGACTCCGCCCGATTTGAGATGAGGCTTCCTATCTAATGGACTTCGGAGCTCACCCGACTCCAACAAACGGTGCGACATCGGGGCAGCTCGAACCGGTCGACAGCACGATATCCGTCATCGAGACACCTCCTGACACCTTGCATATCTGATATGTCGCTACCCGCGTTTAGGAGCCGGCTAACGGCTCACTGTCATCTCGCGACTTGAAGCTTTATGAGCGAGGAGTCCGTGACGACCATCGGGGGTTTCCCTGATTCCCTGGTTGCTTTTGGCAACAACTGGAGAAACGCACCCTCAAGTCGCGATTAGCGGCTCGTTTCACGTCTCTGTCAATTCAGGGGCACGTGGCACAGTTTGGACAAGGTTCGGCAAACGATCTCTCGATCCGTAACATGATCTCCCGCCGCCGATGTCAACGCGATGCGGAAGGGAACGCGGGAGGGCTCAGTCGAGATTAGCGTCGCGCCGTACTAAGCGGGAAGAATTGCAGATTGATCTCATCCTTATTATTTGAGGAATTCCTGAAGGTCGTGCTGGATGACCCACGAGAATTGAGCTACCGGCGCTCCATCTGCCGAGGTTCCCTCTACGGAGGAGACGGCTCATCACGCTCTCGTAGAATTCTTCGGATTCGACTGAAACCGACAGTGAGCTGATTTCTTCACCGCAGGTGTTTTTTCTTTTCCCAGGAGTCATCGCCGGACCGCTCGCTCAGAGATTCTCGACCCGACCCGTGGTAATTATGGGAGCTATATGCGCATCGTTAGGTATGATCCTCTCGTGCTCTGCGGCGACGGTACCGCAACTGACGCTCTCATTGGGTGTGCTCTATGGATTTGGCAACGGGGTCCTTTTCATAGTCATCAACTCGACCTTGACGCAGTACTTCGACAAGTGAGTTCATCAAAATAGTTTCTGCAGACTTTTGTTCACAACGCTCAAAGAGATTTCAGTTGAAATTATCATAGGCCGCTTCCCTTGGGCCGCCTTCAGTTGAGAATATTCCTTTCGCAGATATCGGGCCGTGGCTTTCGGAATTGTTTACGCGGGCAGTACCATGGCATCGTTCGTGTTCCCGTCGCTCCTCCTCGTGCTGAATTCACTCTATCCTTTCAAGAGCGTGCTGCTCATTTTTGGTGAGTTTCCCGGGGGTGGAGGATCACCGACTTCGCTTTGAACGCTGCATGATTGTTCTTCATCGGGCGAATAAGCCCGAACCATCGGCGACGAGAAGGAAAATCTGATCGGAGAAATTTTTGCCTCAGGTGGAATAATTTTGAATCTCTTCGCATTGTCGCTCTACGTCAAGGAGCCATCGTGGATGAGGGAGCCGGGGTCGAAGACCAGCTCGCACAAGAAAAACTCTTTGAAGGCATCGTTCACCATCTTCAGGGAACCCATATTCTATGTGTGTCTTCTCTCGAACATTCTGTTCCAGTACGGCTTCGATGCGTTCATGACAACACTGGTGAGTCCGCTGCGGAGGTCGACGCTCGAATTTCCTTCTCTGGACTTCGACATCGTGTTTCTCATTGGTGTTTGCTTCTCCGAAGGTCGACTTTGCGGTGGATCGTGGGGCGACCCTCCAACAAGCCGTTAATCTGCTCCCGTGGTTCTCGGTGGCTGATTTCATGTCGAGGAGCGTTTTCCCCTTTGCCGCAGACAAGGGCTACATTCAGAGACCAACGCTCATCATGCTCTGCTATTTCTTCACTGGTAGGTCTCGAAATTCAGTCTAGGGAGCCATCAGGAATCGGGAGGTTTCATGTCTTCCGGAGCCGGAGACGCCTAATGGAAGCTCCTTCTGATTCGAAGAACGGCCTCGCTCCTTTTTGCTTTGTCGAGCATGAATTGCTTCGTTCAATCAGTCTGATTCGGTTTCCCAGGTATATTTACCATGTGCATGCCCCTGTCTACGAATTATGTCGAACTGGTTGTTTTCGTCCTGCTGATGGGATCGTTCTGTGGCTGCGCGAACGTTGTCTTCTGCTGCGTTTTCGGGGATTGCCTGGGAGTCAGTCGAATGCCCCTAGCGTTCGGAGTACTCGGCACCGTTAATGGCGGCTTCTACTTCACCAAACCCTTCTTCTTCGGACATTTCCGAGATGTGGTTCGATCCTACGACGGAATGTTCTGGATCACCGGAGCGTTGTCGATACTAGTGGGTCAGTACTCATGGAAAATTCCCTCGGAGCGATGTGCGCTGCAGAAGTCTGGGAAATATCGGACTCTAAAGACACTCGATTATAATGATTCCTTTCTTAATCTTCCCAGGTCTCATGTGGTTGATGGTGATCATCAAGTGGCGGTTGGCAAAGAACGATGCGAAACAAGTTCTGGAGGAATCAAAAACGGCTAGCATCATCGTCATGAGAGGGTGTTCGAACCCTTCGTTCTCTGTAGAACAAACGACGGACGATGCAAAACCCGAGAAAGTCGTCCCGGACGAACGTCTGGTTTAAGAACCTACATTGCCTATGTTCTACAAGGGCCGATGTCGTAAATTAATTTCTCCATGTACATAATCATCTGTACCATTCCATCCTCGAGGGGAGTACCCGCCCCTCGTCTGTACACATAAATAAGAAATGACTCGTTAGCGGTATCCGTTGTCATTTGTGTCGAGCGAGTGATCCAGTCGCGCTCGGTGAGACATGGTTCCATGCCTCCGCGGTCGTAAACCACTGAAGCCCCATACTGGGGATTTCCTTCCGGAACTCGCATGGAGCTCCCGGGGGAATCACATGGCGACCTCGGGGCAACCCTCGAACTCAGGGAATGATCTGGGACTTTCTCATGACTCCGCAGCTTTGCACGCTTTCGTTGCGCGTCCCTGGGTGGCTCAATGATGGCGACGGTTCTCTTGGACTGATTGCGGATCGTTGCGGTTCTCGAGACGTCGGCGCCGTTTTAATGAGCGACGATACAAGTCAGCGCCCTTTCTTAGTCTTGGATGAGGATGTCCATGGTTCGCGTTTTTTAGAGAAGGTTAGCGAGGCTGGTCCCTTCGCACTCGCTGACCAAATATTTTAGGCTCGACTCCAGTCCGCCAGATAAGCTGAACATGAGTGTCTCGCCGATGGAGACAGTTGAAGAAAAGTGCCCTGATTCACCGCGAGAATCTTGTGCGGGGAGACTCTATGCCAGAACGATGATGGATTCCGGAAAACGACTCAAGCCTGGCCCTGATGGCGCTGAAAGCATCCGAATGGCCGTAGTACTTGGCCCAATGATTTTCTTGGCTGCCGCGGGTTTCCGATCCGCGGGCTATCTGTATGTTGGAATCATGGAAACTTACGGGGTCTCCCGACAAGAGGCTTCGTGGCCTCTCAGTCTCGTTGGTGTCTCGGGGAACCTCGCAGGTGAGTGCCTCCTGCCCGCTCTTGCGGAGCGTATACTCGACCCATGAAAATATGCGAGATTCATCTCCGGCCCGCGTTTTTCCCGACTTTTCCGATCAGTCAGAGACTGGGGGTTCATGGGGGAGGGAGCGGAGGATATTCAGGATGGAACTCTCTCTGTCCCGCGTTACCTAACGGGAATTCAGATTTCCGTGATCCGGATCTATCTCTATCCCGAGGACTCGAGACCACGATTCATGTCTGACCCCGGGACTAGCTCAGCACGATTATGGCGTAATAATCCGTCCGGTCCTGATTCAGTTTTCCTTACGGATAATTTCGAAAAGGATTCCAGAACATCTATTGCCTGTAAGTAATTTGCTCCACTCAGGTATCATCGCTGGACCCCTCGTACAGAAGTTTCCGGCTCAGCCGGTGGTGTTTTTCGGCGCGGCCTTCACGTCATTCGGAGTGGTTCTCTCATCTACGGCATCCACCATTCCCGAACTCTCCCTTTTCTTTGGGGCTTTCTATGGATTTGGTTTCGGAGTCCTCATCACATCAATCAACGTAATCCTGACGCAGTATTTCGATAGGTGTGTCCATCCGGAATATCGGACGGGCATGCGAATTCCTTGTGGAGCGAAATTTCTTCCTAGGATGTGAACATCCGCGATTCTCAAGTTCTTTGCGGAGCGAGATTTTTGATTAGGATATAAGCATCCGCGATCCTGAATATGCTCGGGAATCTAATCGATAATGATCAGTCTGATCGCTCCCGCAGATATCGAGCCATGGCGTTCGGTCTCGTCTACTCGGGCGGCACAACAGCATCGTTCGTCTTCCCTCATCTTCTGCTGGCCCTCAAGTCCTGTTATGCTTTCAAGGGTTCACTCCTCCTTCTAGGTGAGCTGATCTCAATCATTGTTATCGACCAGTCGATATTGATGTCCCCCTTGACTGTGGGGGCATGCTTGCTCTTATTCTCTCGAGGAGCTCGCACGATGGGCTCTCGCGTTCCGGTGTTCGCTTGTCCCCGCAGGTGGGATCCTGCTCAACTTATTCGCTCTGACCCTGCTCATCAAGGAGCCGTCATGGACGAAATTGTCGACGTCGACAGTGAACATACACAGCAAGGCTACTCTGACCGAGTCCTTCACCATCTTCAGAGAACCCATCTTTTACGTTTTCCTTGTATCGAACGTTCTCTTCCAATATGGTTTCGACACCTTCATGACGACGCTGGTGAGGCTTTCCAGAATTTTCATTGGAGCTCTTCCACATATCCGCCAGAAATGAAGCACTGTAAGCGGGATCCCTGTTTTCGAGGTGGACTTCGCTATGGACAAGGGAGCAGCACTGCAAGAGGCCGTGAACCTCCTTCCATGGTTCTCCGCGGGCGACTTGGTTGGCAGAGCCATATTACCCCTCGCGGCTGACAGGGGATACATTCAGAGACCGAAACTGATCACCCTCTGTTTTTCTTTCACGGGTAAGACCGCACGAGGCTGCGTCCGATGGCTCAACGCCATAAAGGTGTTTCTAGAATGCTTCCGGTCCCTCGCGCACGCTCCTCGGTCTGCATGTTGCTCTCGGGGATTTCTGATGGTGATCACGATCACGGAAACGGATTTCGGGACACGCATTCAACCATGTTCGCAAATTAATGCATATACTATTCTCCCAGGAATCTTCACCATGTGCATGCCGTTCGCCAGGAATTATTTCGAGCTCGTAGGATTCGTTCTGCTCATGGGATCGTTTTGTGGGTGCGCGAACGTTGTCTTCGCCTGCGTTTTCGGCGATACTCTCGGAGTGAGTCGGATGCCTCTGGCGTTCGGCGTACTCAGCGCCGTGGAGGGATGCTTCTTTCTCACAAAACCCTTCTTCATCGGTGTGTTCCGAGATACTGTCCAGTCATACGATGGCATGTTCTATGCTACGGGAGCCATGTGCTTCCTCTGTGGTAAGAAAAATCATTTCACCTTCGACGAGAGTTCCATATGTCGACCCGTCGACCCGATAATTTCCCTTCGCGACAACCATAAGAGCGGCGAGACAGGGTAGCAGGCTTAAGGCTATCGAAGATCCCGTCGGCCCGATGCATCATACTAATGAAGATCTCTGAATGCCCCGATAAATCCGACTGCAGGTGTAATGTGGTTGATAGTACTGATTCTGAAAGCTCGATCAGACAAGGAGTCGGGTCAAGCCGTCACCGAAGAGTCGAGAGTTCCGAGCGCTGCCTCGGAACAATTCTCAAACAGTCAGAACATCGGTGGAGAGTAGGAGCAAATCGCTCAGGCCAAACCATCGCACCCTCGGCGAATCCACCAAACTCTCCGGGAGGAAATCTCCCATCTGTTGATCCCTCAATTCGATCCTGAATCGCCGCAACGCCTGGACGCGGGAAGCTGCCTCGGGCCATGGCATTGGATAAGGTCGAGAGGCCCTCGGGCACGGCAGCCATGCAATCATCAAGCCATGAAAGCCGTTGTTCCATCCGCATTGCGCCGTGTGAACTTGAAACTTTGATTTCCATCGTACCACTGGTACGTAGGGATCCTAATCCACGGGAATACTGCGCTGATCCCCTAATCTCCGCGAAAATTCTGATATCTCGAAAAGCTCATATAAGAGTAAGTTCAGTCAACGACTCCGTGAGTCTTTCGCAGCCATGAAGGGCTACTATACGGCGTGTGTGACTTTGTTGGTGACTCTCTGTGTCGCCAATGTCGTTGAGGGCCACGGTAGATTGACGGAACCGCCGGGCAGATCCACCGCTTGGAGATTCGGATTCAAAACTCCTCCGAACTACAACGACAATGAACTGTTCTGTGGCGGACTAGGCGTAAGTAAACGAGGTTTCCGAGTCTTCTGAGGGTCGGGAATGTTGCCTTGTTCCCCCAGGTATGATATCGTTCTCTCCTGTTTCCAGAGGCAACACAAGATAAACGGAGGTCGATGCGGAGTCTGTGGCGATCCCTGGGATGTGCCAACCCCGAGAGCGAACGAAGACGGTGGCAGATACGGAAGAGGGGTCATCGTTCGCAAATATTACCAAGGAGAGACCATTGACGTCTCGGTTGACATCACGGCGAACCATAACGGGCGTTTCTGGTTCAGGCTCTGTCCTGCTGACGGGGAAGTCAATCAGGAGTGCTTCGACCGACATGTGTTGCACATCGAGGGATCCGGCGACAGGTATTGGGCACAAACTTCCGCTTCGATAATTATCGACACTTCGTCAGGGACATACTCATTCGTTTCTCACTCGGATCCCCTTTTCCAGCTGGGAGCTTGTGAACAATGCGACAGGCTTGTACAAGTTCAGAGTTCGACTCCCGGAGAATGTTACTTGCGAACGCTGTGTTCTGCAGTGGGACTGGACCGCTGGGAATCAATGGAACATATGTCCGGATGGCCGCGGACGCAGAGGCTGTGGACCTCAAGAAACTTTCAGAGGCTGTGCAGATATTAGCATCGCGTAGAGAGGGATAACGAATAAAAAATAATAATACTGATCAGTATTAGTGACGTTATCGGACTCTTTCGGGAGAGAAACTCCGCTCTAGCCTTTCGAATTTCGGATATGTCCCGCGGAAATGACTCGGAAATGTACTGGTGGGATTTTTTATTCGATGCGACTTGAGATGCCTGAACGAAGCAATTCATCGGCATTGACAGGATAATTTCAAGACTCCAAACCCTGGCTCAGTAGTCGACCCCGACGGGTGGAGAGGAATCGGGAAGGTAGTAAACATTTCCCCCGCAGGACTCCCCAGGTCGCGGACTTCTGATTTCGGGTTCAAAAATGTTCATATTGGGAACGATAAGGTGCTCGAGAAAATTCTCTCTTCAAGGAGTTGTGTCTCACTTACGGAGGACAATCCATAGCTTCGAGGTGTTCGCTGAAGCATACATCGATTCCTTGCAATACTCGTCCTCTCGGCCGTCCACCTTGCTCCTCCATCTCCGCCTCATTCGGATTCTTCACATCACGGCAGCTCAGCCGCACCTCGCCATGAAACGGGATAGGATCATCGAAATGAGACGCTTTCACCGTGAATATGTGGATCGGGTCAATGTGAAATCGATCTGGAAACGTCGAATCCGTCAATCAAATCAATATTTCCCTGAGGAATGGTCCTTGGGAAAGATGCGGACGTACCACCCAGAGCGATCTCGGCTCCCAAAGACACGATTTTGTCCAAGTACGGCAGAAATCGTCGGAATCTGGGACTGGAAAGAAGAAAACCGGATTCAGTTGGAAAGGACCTTTGCGAATACACGGCTAAGATTCTTCGACACCGGGGATCTTCCCCCGGCTTCAGAGTCCGATCTATTGTAAAGCTCCTGTCAAGAGATGTCTGACTTGGCTCACATAATTTTCAAGCTCTTCTGATCTCTGTAGTACTGATTAACTGGTGAATCGCTCCGCGACTCCAGAAGTACCGGCCAGATCGTTTCCAGGAACGCCTTCGACTGGATACGGTACGAATCATCTGTGTATCGAGGTCTCGTTTGGACTTGAAGGGATCTGAATGCTCCGTCAATATTCTGAATCACTCACATTCTATCTGCAACTCATCTATTTCGCGATCCTGCAATTCCAAAGCCTCGATCTCCGCCGGATCGACCTCTATGTCTTCGAATCGACTCTTGTCAACGAACATACCGGCCACGGTCCAGCTGGGGGAATTATTGCCACGACATTTAGGAATATGGCCTCAGGTGCGGATTGCTATGACTGTATGAGCGAGCTCGATTGCTACAGAACTCACTCGGAAGTGCTCATATTCTGCAAACATCTCTCGCCGTTTTCTGTCTCCCCTCCATAGCAGTAACCGGGAGCGTATACGTACTTAAGAACGAACGTGAACTTCGATCTGTGAACAAGACGAGCTAGTACTACTATTGTATGTCTATTATATAATATTATAATACATATGTAAGATTAGATATTCGCGACATTCTGCCGGCCCGTGTCCTTCAATCGCACCGATAGGTACGAGATTCGCGCAAATATTTAGAGGTACGGATTCCTCGCCAAAGACTCGCTCATTCCCTCGGATGACGAGCTCTCTTCCGGCGAGGAAGAGGAGAGTTGACATGAGCTCCGCATAGACAGGCCCACAGGCAGCGATCCTTCGATCGGCTGCTCCCTCACGAGTCCGGGATTACATATTCCGCGGAAGAACGAAAATTATAGGTAAGTTGTGCTGAGGAGCTTACTCGCGTTCCCCTCGCACAAATGGTACTTGTCCTTCTTGCGACCATTGGAAAGGCTTTGCCAGTCTTTGCAGAAACAATCTGACATCCATTGGATCCACAGTTCCTCGGCGTCGCGTGCTCGATCGCGATTCCACCTGCACTCTCGCGTAATGGTTCCGCGGGTCTTCAACGACACATTCACATGCTTCGCAGTAGAATTTGGTATTCTGGTTCAGTACTATGGCTCCTCGATCGGGAGGTGGTTCCTCCGAGCGCATTCGTTCCAGTCGTTGCTCTTCACGAAACCTCTCCTCGAGCCACGGGAATCGGCCGGGAATCTGACGACGGGACCGCCCGCTGGGTCGATCACTACCGCCGTGCAGCGTGCGCGGAGATCCACTCGATACCGACGAATGAAGAGCGAGCAACGCCAATGTACCGATGAGCTGTACAGCACCGAGAAGAACAAGGTTTCTACGCCCCGCTACCGAGCTACCACGTCCTCGAAGTCGTCCTCGGTGCTCGAAGAGGATCAGTCCGAGCATTATGCTGAAAAACATGTGTGGAAACATTCTGCATCAGAAGATGGTCGACTCCACTAATGATTCTGTCCCTAGCCAGCTTCGTCGTTGGACTCTTCTTGGACAGCGTGTTTTCGTGCCATGTTCCCGACCAGCCCCGTGTACGGTTCGCCGGGCTCTCCCGTCGATCGCTTATCCGTATATCTCCACAGTCTTGTCTGCGAGTCGCCTCAGCTGAGGGTTCGGAGTTCGGATGCATAGCGAGGTCGTTTCCTGATACCCGTGAGGGCATTCCTCGACTTGATGGATCGGAAGGCTGGCATCAGTATTCTCTATGCCAGAGGTTCCCAAACTCTTTCTTCGGCGGAACCCTTCGCGGAACCCCTAGTGTTCCGTGGAACCCGTCCTCATTTTTCAAAAAATTCAAAGTCCTGTCAATTGCTCTTTCCTAGCAGCTATTAGAGGAAAAACCACTCGTTTGTTCCGGAGCAGACCCGAATGTTTATTGCTTAAGTCAATTCTTGTGTAAACTAGGAATTCTCATCTAGTGGGAACGTGCCTTGTGCAAGGACCTTCGCAGTGTGCATTCGATGCCGATCGATGCGCCAATTAGAACGATCCCCTTCGTATTGAGGAAGACATTTGGAGTCAGGAAAAGAAGTTGCCCACAGGGCTACGTCACCTAGGGCCCGTTTATGACCGTACATATGGAAGCAGAAAATCGTCGCGGAACCCCGAGTTGCGCAAAGAGCAGCCCAAGGAACACTGGGGTTCCGCAAAGATTTTGTCACGGAACCCCCGGAAAAGAGCGATGGAACCCCAAGGGTTCCGCGGAACCCTCTTCGGGAACCTCTGCTCTATGCCATACGGCCCATGAGATGAATAAATTTCGCCAAAACTAAAGGCTCATATTAAAATCGAATGTCTCTGGCGAGTCTGAGAGAATCGTCCGGGACGCCGTGGCATTCATCGATCTCTCATTCATCGCTGAATTTATTCATTCATTGATAGGGTTATTCAGGTGGGAGACGGAGTTCGGGTCCGACGCTGATTCACGTGGACCAGCCCAGGGACACGAGCAACGCTCCTGAAGGCGGATAGGTTCGTTACCATGAGACCTCCCGCTCCTCGCTGAATCTCCGAAACCCGACGAACTCAAGGAAGGTGTCTTTTCCTGTCGGGCACCGTGAGCTGGTGTCCCTCTCTGCTCAGCTCCCCGATGGATCATCAAATCGAGCGTCTGATCTTGTGAGTGAGCTTGCCGGCTCCATGAGACGTCGAGCTTCGAATAACTGTGAGTCTCTGATTGGGCGAGACTGAGGCCTTGTGTCCGTTGTAGAATCGATGGAAGGCCATTTATCGAAATATATATCGGAAGAAACGTGACTTGCGACAGAAAGCATTGAATTCACCAACCTTCTCTCTCGTCAGATTTCAGAACGCGACGCTCAGATTTTGATGGAGGAGGAACTCTCAATGAGGTATCCGAACGATGTTGTGGGAGCTAGCCCCGGAACACTTAGCGGACTCCGTCACAGCTTGTCTTCTTCAAATGAGCGTCCTTTGGTTGTGTAGAAGGTCACCTACCAAGATCGGATAGATACGCTTCCCGATCTCACTCAACAAATAGCGAAATAGTCCTGACTTCGACCCGTATCAGATCAAGCATGAGAATGGGGGTCGATTCTCAAGCGTGAGCGGATTGATGAGACTTCTCGGATGCATGAATACAGTTTTTTTCTGACTCGACTCTGGAGTTTCCGATGAGATGATCTCTATACGAAAGCTCTTAGAGCCTTAGATCCGTGTGCCTTGCCCAGTCACATGTCGGGCCTCGATCTGTTCGCTGCCAATAATTAATTATGAATGAATGAACGGACAGGGGACGGGACTGCCCAATCGCGATCCCTCTTAGAACTGAGTTGGGACCCGGGTTGACTTTTCCTTTCAATCAGAACTCCTCAGAAGTCAATGGTAGAAAATGTGGAGCAAAGTTTCGCTGATTACCGATGTATTTTATTATGTGACCGGTGACAAACATGAGCAGTTGATACCCAGTGTCGTGCAGCTGCTTAGACGAGTCGCCGAGCAATTTGACTGATCGAATTCATCGGAATTAAGACGATATAAACATCAATGACATCATGGAGATCCACAAGTATCAGTATCTCTTTATTCTCCCTTTGCAAAAGGCTCGCGAGCGACACTTCGGAGACATACACCAGTAGCCCGGTCCCCGAGCACAGGGGTCTGCACCAAATGCTGCAATGAAGCGAATGGATATGCCGATTAAGGGCTCCGCTATCTCGGAGAATACTCTGCGTAACATGGGTCAGCCTTTCAATTTTCTGCAACTCGACTGAGTTCCGAATCTTGCAGCTGGTATCGGTCATGCGTCATTCCGTCATCAAATATCTGCCGACTATGGGTGCGGATCGACACACGTCCGTCGGACGGTATCGCTCCGGATACTTACGCGGAATGTTCAAAGGGGTGGTCGGAGACCCCTCACAAAGAAAAGCCATAATCAGGGAAAACAGGATCGAGCTCGGGAAGAACCACTTCGACATTTTTTCTGGGCTGCAGGAGGCTCACTTTTCGGAAGGAATCTCCTCGTAATCCATTATATATGCCCGCTCGGAGCGCATGGTCTAATACGATCATATCATATGGTCTGAGGTCAGACGGCAATAGCTCGATCGTGACAACTTCAACTCCATCGCTTTTCTAAAGCCGTGCACGATCTCATGTGAGCTCGAGAGTAGACGCGATCCGATCGGCTCGAGAGGTCGGCTATCCCAGACCACTGTTAATCCGAGACACTGGATATCAGAGCTTCAAGCGATGGGTGAAAACTCGAGGAGAACTACGGTGAGCCTCGTATCACCATGCGGATTACTTCCTTGATTCGGTGAATCTCATCGTCTCTTAGGTCTCGCCAACAGAGCAGCATTCTCGTCTATGTTTTTAGCGTAGAACTACGCTTTAGCCCCCGGTGGGTGGACAAGATGGGGTGCGAATCGTGATACACGGTCACAAACTTGATCGTCGAAATCCTATAAAACAAAGCATTTCCTGAGGAAAATTGTCATGGTTAATAGGTGGGACTGCTCGTGAGGCATCGTCAGAAGGTCATCCCGAACTCGAAAATCCTTTCTTCAGGTTGGAATAGGCCATAATATAGGCTCTGGTCCAAAATACTCGAGACACACTCATCCTAGCCCATATATAATGATGGCAAGAAATGTTCAGCTTCGGCAGTTCCGACCGGCTAGACGATATAACGATAGCGGCTCGATTCCGTCAACTAACTTAAGAAAAAGGAGGCGTTCTCACTCTTCGAAATCAACGAACCTTATCATATGATAATTTTCTCGCCCGAAGATGTCACTTAATGTAACTACCTTGAGCGTACCAATTGCCTTGCCGGAAACCCTCGAACGATGTATTCCAATTATAAAATCGAAGTGAGAGGCCAGTGCAGTAGAGCTGATGTCGATGATCTGGAAACCCTACCAGAGGTGTGGGAGATAACAGAGAGCAGAGCAGTCAGAAAAAGTCGCCTAATCTTATCCCGGGATCACGTCAACTGGAATCATGATGGCGGTGAACCTCAACCCTACGATATATTGCATATGTTCTTAAGTCTACGTGCTCCAGTTCCGCCAACCTTCTGGTTGCTACGTTTCGTGGAACAAATATTCGGACCCGTGAGGCATTTGGAGGAAGGAAGCCGATTGAAAAAAAGCGTAGTCCTACGCCCATTACCCGACTGAGTTAGAGACTCAGTCAGTAGCCTGCGCTTTTTTCTCCCGGGAATGATATTCTCGTGGCCCAGTCATAATTAATGGGTCACGGTCGGTATCATATTTTGGGATCTGGGAGGTGGAAACGATGAAGAGCCGCCCAATCGCATTCCAACGATCATTAAAGATCATCAGGATCATTCTCTCTCTTTTCCAATCTCCGGATCTCGCCTGGATTCAATTTTCCCCCGCGTACTTTTTCGCTGGTCTTTCCGCAGACTCAGAAGAAGTGCCCTCGGACGGTATCCCGTCTCTATTGGTACGAGAGAGCGGAGTCTCAGATGTGGATAGAACTGTGCGAGTCCACGGTCATTGATGCGGGTGAGGGCTGTACCGGCGGATTCTCGACAGTCCCTGCGCGCGAGACAAAACAGCTGAACGTATTACGAATCGATGAGTCAAGTGCACGACCAGAATTCGAAACGCCCACGAGGTTACAGGCACCGATTCGAAATTCACTGTTCAGGATCCTCTCTCGCGTGTGCTCGCGAATCGCAGACAAGCTCTGGGTTTTCAGAAGAGAAAAGACAAACTACAGCACTTCGATCGAGTGAGTTCTGACTGTTCGATACTCCTTCTTTTTTCTAGTAGGTGTCGATCCGAGAGAATTCACCCTCCACGAAAACCAGAGCCCAGATTCGATTCCCCGTCGGGGAACAGCGAGAAGTCAGTGGCCTTCAAAGCGAGAACGTCTCGCTGTAAACGGCGGGTCAGTTTGTGTCGGCGATATACCGAGGCCCCACAGATACTCCTTGAGCCCGTGATGATTACTGTTACTGCCGAAAACATGGATGCTGATACTGTGTCATACCCGATGTGATTGCCGAATCGGATGATCCGAGGCCCGAAGCCTTACAGAGGCTCAATTGATCAGAAATTCGAGAAGGAGCTCCCTGCTTGAGAATCTCAATTGGAATTGAGCCCGGCGAATCTGTGTGTTGAGCATTGAGTTTCAATCCAGGCTACTGCTGGTCAGGTCCAGTTGCAGCCCTCTGCCGCGCAGTCGACACTTCCGCGCGGAGTGGCCAGCGTGCGTGAAAATTATAAAAATTATAAAATTACACGGATCCTCTCGGAGCTGCCAGCTCCCTCGTCCATGGTCCTATTCTTGAGTGATCTGTCCAGGGAGCTCGATCAGTTGCCAAGGCTCCGGGTCCATTCGCTTCCGCTCCTTGGCGTCCTTAGCTCAGGACGGGCGAACGGAAATGCTCGTCGGCTTGTATGGGAGAGCTTGAAGAAACATACATATATATGGAGCAGTATTCAATTACTGGAGTGCGGTACCTGTTCCGCTCGGATCTTCTCCTCCTAATGAAGTCTTCCGACTCGATTCCAGGTTCACAATGGATCCAGATTTCGTGAAGAGCTTGATCGATCAAAACGGTGTTCCTGAATCCGGGAGACTCGAACGTATTTACCGTGAAGGAGCTTCGCTCGATCCGGAGGAGTTCAAAGCCGCCGTGGAGACACTGCGATACTCGACTCGTTTCCCTCGTCTGCTGGCAGCCCTGATCGATGTATCCAAGAACGATGAGTTGGCAATCGAAGAAATTTTCCTCGAAGACGCGGTCACGCCGGACATCGTCACGGGCTTCAAATGGCTCTACACGACCGAGAACAAGGGTCTCATAAACGAAGATTTCGTCAAAAACCTTCTGCCGACAGTCAGCTGCTCGAAGCAGAAGCGAATCTGCAACAAGATATCGAAATGGGTCACCAACCTTGATCTGGGCGACAGACTTTGGAGAATCGTCAACTCGAGATCGCATGAGCTCTCCTCACTGCTCTTGGGGGCTTGCTCGGACAAAATCATTCTTGGAGAGATCGAGAAAGATGTGAAATGTATGAGCTCAGCTCAAATGCTCGACATCCTGAAAAAAAGATTCGAGTCAGGAGTGGAACTCCTGCGGACCATTGGCTTAGCTGGGAAGCTCAAGAGCTCCCGCCTGAAGACCCATGACTTGTTCCACTACATCCTCGAGAAAAACCTCGCTGTTGGTCTTGAGCTCATCCACAGTATTCGCATGCAATTGTTTTTTGGCCGGAAGCTGACTCGGAAACTCATCCAGATCGCGAGCAGCGACAAATCCAAAGTACCTAATGTCGTCAAGCTGACGGAGACCATCAATCAGAAGACACTGGCGCGATACGCCTCCGGAGATCTTTATCTGAAGTGTTTCCTGGCCAGGTTCAAGCGCGAAGCTTTCAACGACGAATTTGAGATGTTGAAGTGGCTCAATCATCTGAGAGACGATGCCAAGCTTGAGGTCTTACGGAGTTGGTTCGAGGAGTTTTACGGCTCGGCTCTGGTGGACCAAGCGGAGGAGATTCCGGAATCATTCCTCTTCCTGCTCGACGAGAAAATCCTCGGGGATGTCATTAGAATACGCATCGCCTCACAGAAGGCAGAAGGAAAACTTTCGGACACGAAGCTTATGCGGTTGCAATCTGCTTTGCCAGACGACGAGGAGAGTTTCACCCTACAGCTTGAGCGACTCAAAGGGGAAAGCAACTTCGAAAACCGGCGGTCGATCTACGAGAACATGCTGCGCTCAGTTAGTCTCTTGAGAAGGCCACAGTTCCTCGAGAGGAGGCTCCAGTTCCTCGTTAAGAGAACTCGTAACGAGCACATATTTCCAAAGACAATTCTCGAACATTTGGTCGAGACTATGCGGGAAGATTACAGATTCAAATTCAATGAGAAGATCTGGCCCCTTGTGAAAGAAATAGTTGATCTCCGAATATTGCTCGATGGCAAGAAGTTGGACGGGGTCCACAGCGAGATTCTCATGCTAGGACTGAGGGATATCGGTTTCGACCAGGCCGATTTCTTATCAGCGGTGATGAATCTCCTGAATGAAGTCCTGAAACGCACTACGTACTGGCCGATGTCTGATCTGCCGAAAGACAAGGAGCAGTTCTTCTGGAAAAATGTGCTGGCCTACTATGAAGCTCTCGAAGAAACGCTCGAGGTCGCGAATGGCGGCCCGTGTCCTCGTTATCTGGAAAGGCTATATAACAATCTGAAAGATAGTCCAGACGCCACCAGAGGACTTCTTCCCGCTTATCCGCTAACAATGCGTGTTCTGAAACTCATCGTCAGTCCTGAAAGGGACGGCAATAATTTCCCGACTTACCACTCCTTTGCATACTTCACGATCTACGATTATGTCAAGCCCCTGCTCTCCGCCGAAGACGCCATCCATCCGGACATCGTGGAACAACGTGAGCGGGAGGAGGCGGAGTTGGCGAAAGAGCGAGTCTGGAAGGAGTTCAAGAAATCGAAAACCATACGCGACGAGGTGCGGACGCTCTATGCGGAAAAACGCCGGCATATCCATTATACGCAGCTCTGCGCTCGAGGTCTGGTATACGCAAACAAAGAGCAGATGGAGTTATGGGAGGAGATGCTGTCACTGGAAACGGACAAGGAGCTGTCAAGAGATCGTGAGGGCTCTGCCTACGAGCTCCTCATGGTTCTCCGCAGTCCACAGCAAACGCAGGCTGAAGCGAAGTATCTGCACCCACCTAGAGCCAAGATAGATCCGGGCAAGGGAGAGGAGGAGAATAACCTCGTTCTGCGACGAATGAACTTCGTGAAGTCACTCCGTTATTTCAACCGGAGCGGCCTCGCGGTTGAACTGATCCTTCCGTTTATGGCCGGCGACTATATGAGAAGCGCCCGACCCAGCTTCGACCGTCACCTGGCACGAGTCCCCACCCCACGAGTCGACGAGTTTCTCCGGGAACCCGGGCTGAAAAAGAACTCACCTCTGAACGTCAGGAAAACTATGCTCAAATCCTACTTCAGGAATACCTTGATGTTCGACGATAAGATAGTTCTCGACGTGATGAAACAAGTCTCCACCGCTGACGAGCGCGACGAAATCAAGAATGAGACCCTGCTGGCGGCGTACGAGATAGTGAAAAGCGTCGGCGAGGAGAGAGGCTGGCCTTTGGTCAAAACTTGCTTGGACGTAATTACCGTCAATGATCGAAACTCGTTTTCTACTCTCATGGAGAGAACCGGCATCGATGATCTCATTCCGGAGCATCTCGAATACCTCCTGAGAACCCTCGTCGGTCTGTGTGATTTGAAACTTCAATTGACCGGATGTCCCGACCGGCGCCTGATGGATCGGATCGCAACAGATGTGAGGTGGATGTCTCCGGAGTTTCTGTTCAGTATGCTCGGCAAGATTAAATCGGAGCATTGGAAATCCGTGAGCGAGGCTCCGAAACTGGCGGCAAGCATAGTTCTGCATTGTGTGCCTCGGCATGCGGAGGCGCTCAAAGGCCACTTGAAAACTTTCGCCGATTCGAAATTGACAGAGCTCACGAACTCGGGAATTTTCACTAAAGAGATCGTTGGGCGATGCTCATTGGGGAAAATCGACAATGCCGCACAAGTTCTCGACTTCCTCTCTCAAGTGTTCAAGGAACGGTCATCCGAGTATTCCCGAGATGTCTTGCTCCTTGAGTTGGCAAGAGGTATCTTGCCGCTAATACCCCGATCGTGGTGGGATACAGATCTCAAAACTGAGCTCCCTGGAATCCTCCGCAGAGCCATTCAGATCACCGCAGGTTTCTTGGAGGGGGCAGGACTGCTGTTTGTTGATTCATTCACTAAAGACCTGCAAACGTCCCTTGAGCTTTCGCTCCCCAAGCTCTCGCCGTTCGCGGGTGTGGAACACTTTTGGAATCGTTACCGAGCGGAAATGACCCCAATGGAGATTGTCCTTTTAGTGAAACTTCTCGCCAATGATACTTTGCAGAGCACTCCGTCTACTATCCGTTCCCTAGGAGAGTGCCTTGCAGAGCACCACGATCCAGCAGTCAGATTAGCGACCAGAGACTTATTGCTCCTGCGCGACTTTCGTTAATATTCGTGTTCCGATCGCTTGTCGCTGTCTTGATTCTGGGATCTGATAGTTTGGTGCCAGAATGGCTTCACTGGTCTGCGGAATAAAATAATTTGATCACCTTCAAAGTCTTCCCTCCGACGCCTCAAAATTCGAGGGATTCACGTTCCACGAAGTTCGTGGAGATTTTCGATTAACCGTGTTCTTCAGCGGTTCTTAGAGCTTGAGTACTGTCGACATACAACCTTGACAAGGGTTATGAGTTATGATGTAGAATCACCGCGGATAACCGACGGGGTTTTTAGGTTTCAACTACGCCGGTGATGTCTAGGATTCCCACTTGCTCATTCCATGCATTGAAGCTCTCGATCGATGGTGTGAAGAGCCAGAATTCCCAGTATGGGAATTTAATTGAGCTGTTTGGTAGTCGAGCAGCCGATCGATGATCGTCAGCGACGTCGACGCTCAGCAGCTGGGTCGGCTCGAGGGATTCCAGAGTTCGACAAATCGACGAAGCTCTGTGGCTCGAATGTGATCGCTAGAACCTCCCTCCACAGCCGAATCTATCGCATCGATGATGGATCTCAATATTCATTGCCGCTAAAGAATTTCTCAGCATTTCTCAGCTGAAACGCCGAAGGATGATCTATCCTTGCTTGCCCTGCGGACGATGCACCTACATAGAGCAGTGAAGTCTGTGACTTACCTCTCGTGACTCAACCCACAAGGGATCTTCGGGTTTTCTGTTAAGCCCACATAGTCTGATTGAACAATACGTCAGATGCGGGATAGACGTTCCCGCATTCGTTCCCCAGAGCCATACCCCGCCCCAGTCTAGCTATTCTATGTATCCATGAACTAATGCAGGTCACGGAGAGCCCGACGCCTGGCTCCAGTTTTCATTCTTAATCGTTCTAGTTAGTCTATTGGAATATTCTTCCGGCAAGCTACCGTTCGCTCCGCGTCCGAGCGTCGATTGCGAGAATGGTCGAATCGGCAATTTGCTCGGACGCTCATTGAGGTTTCGTCGATCTTCACTTCTAGGGTTCACCGTGGTCAACCACATGCAGATCGCATTGTCAGCTAGGAGGAAACGCGTTAAGAAGAGGTAGCGCTCTCACTCACAGACATTTCTTGGGCGTATTCGCTAACAGCTTCAATGATAGATCAGCTACGGCGTTCACCAAAAACGGATGTCCCGTATAAGGTCGATTGCTCGTTTGGTTGACACAGACAACAACGTTTGACTTAGACAGCGTCAGCAGCTCAGACGCTCCTCCTTTTCTTCCGCCGTGCCGTTGTTAGCGCTTGTTCGGTGCGTCTTCGATTGCGACTGGAAGCGATCCGCGCACCTAGCTCACTCAGCCTCCTGTCGTGTCGTCTTGAGACAAACGAAGACATCGGTCCACTACTTCTGGGGAGTGTCTTACGGAAACAAGAACCTTTGTTCGTGCCTTCCGCTCGGGCTCGAGGACCGAGCGTAGATCTTGCTCTTCGCGCATTCGCATATCCGCCATCACCGATACGACTTCAGGAAGCTCGTTTTTGAGTCTCTGGGGGGATTTCCAGAACGACTCGTCGGAGGTTACTCCAGGTTATACCCCTGAATAGAATATGTGTAACGTCGTCTATTACAGATTTTCCAGCGTGACTCGCCCCCGGACGGACTCGTAATCAATATTGGCTCGACGAAACATGCGGTCACTCTCCCTCGAATGTTGACCAGATGCATCTACTGCCCGAACGACCCGATGGAATCCGCTGCTGCTGCTGCTGTTGTTCCAGAAGAGCAAAACCCACACAGACTTAGAAGAGCGCAGTGCCCATTTAGAATGGGGAAGCCATTTTTGGAAAGCGCCGCCTTTCTATATTTAGTTAAGTGAGACAGATTAGGCGACCGGACGGAATTACCGTTCATTCTACGGTGCTCAGTATGCTCGGTAGGGGAGCGTTTGGTATATTCAGGGTTCAGATCTGTTGGACGATCGATTCCGAAGCCGAATCGATAATTTCGAAGATCGACTTCGCCACAAGAATAATTTTTGCTGCAACTCACCTGGCAACGCCGAACTCCCAAGACCTCGATGACTAGGCTCAAGTACGACATCTTTACCTGACAGTATTAGACCGTTGAAGTTGACTCTAACGCTATCAAGTAAGATGTAGCCTTATTGCCTTGAAGCGGCTGAACTCCGACACGTTGGAGCACCGGCCAGGAGAATCCCGGTTTCCCGATCTGAGTAGTGACTGCGGGCGGAGGGGGGTGATGGAGCATCCAGGAGGGTCAAGATGCAAATGGCGCGCAAAATTATAATTACCCACTTCTTTGGGATGGTTCTCGTGCATGATTGACAACGAATGTTCAAGATGATACCCGGAGTCTTATCGACACGGGTTGGAACTCCCTCGCTTGAATGGGTTCGGTCTGGATGGTTGGACTGTCTTCTACGAAAGGAGCTCTTCGAAATCCGAGCGCGCCCACGGTCTCAAAATCTGGACGAGTTCTCTCCGTCGCTTGGAGATTATAAATTTCTACAGCGAAACGACTCCTATGTTCCGGGGGTTACCAGAAGAGCCGAAAGAAATGCAGAGAAAGGGATATCACAGTCCACTCGGAGAGATCACAGTCCGAGAATCGCGAGTCATGACGGCGCCGCATACATACGCGCTCAATTTCGCTCATTGTATGGGTATTCGAAGGATACGTTGGAGTTCTGATCGCTTGAGTCACCTCTAGGTCACCGGAGATAGACGATGAGAACGTCTTGAGACCGCGAAATTCTGTTGAATGAATCCGATGCTCTACGTACAACTTCACGGCACCGAACAGACCCACCTGTCGTCACTGTCTCCGCTCGCCATGGATGGCTGAAGTGACTGCTTCAGCAGGCGATCGAGCCGACGCTGCCCAACGTAGCGAAGTGCTGTGAGCGCTCCGTAGCGTCGACTATCTACTTTTGGAGTTCGCCCCACGCATTGCTCCAGAATTGGTTTCGATCGGGGGCGGCTCATGAGAAAGGGCTTGAGAAATCAGCGCTCCTCGCAGATGGTCAGTGTCTTACCCAAATGGCAAGCTCTAAAACTCGCGCTCTATCAATCATTCCCATCAGTTATGTTCCCCCAAAAAGTGGGTCTCGAATTGACATCAGTCGGTTCCAGCTCCCGCATCCGGTCCACGCGTACCAGACTTTTATTTTTCATCCGAGACCAAGCCGAGAATCGCTTGGTGGTATGTCTCGGACGCTCCGTCTCAATTACCGCCTGACCAACAATCCAACCAAGCGCTTCATGGATGTTCGGGCCGCTAGTCGGCCGATTGCACTACGGAGAGCTCGATTTTTCCAGCAAACGATGTCCCGTGGGAAATACCTTGATGCAACAAAAAATATATTCAATCGACTCGCGTACTTTCGGAAAAAAGTACAGAGTGTGGATCATCCCGGTGGGGAGAGAATCATGGAGAGGATAACGATGGGAAGAGAGCTGGAAAACTTTCGCAGCGTTCTGTCCAACGTGGGCGCGTCCGGGTGTCTGACCCGGTACATGAAAAAAGCACCACTACGTGCAGAGTCAGTAAACAACAATTCGAAGGTCGCCAGATGAGGGTCCGCACGCGCCTGGCCATGACCGAGTGTTAGGATCGGAACGGCGACCTTCGGTGTTTTCCAACAAAGCACCATGATCTCCAGATGCACGTTTCCGTCTCCACAGTGAGAAATCGACGGAAAAAACTCACAACCTGTCCAGGACAGAGCTCGCGGCCCAAGTACAAGGCGGCATCGCCTGCTTGGAGCTTATGCGGTACTCCAGCCTTCTTGATGGATCCAGGATCGTGCGTCTGGAGCCTCACGCACTGGCACAGAACATTTATCCGCCACGGGAGCGAGCAGCTCGAAAGCCTCAAATGGTTTTGTCCACAAGCCGAGAATCACAGAATACCGGTAGGGCGAGCGTCCGAAAAGAAGCCACACGACCGCTGCAGTGACCGCATAAGTCACGCTCGATTCTTTAGTTGAAGATCCATCCACGTCTCACTTGATCGGAGCTCAATCAGAACCTTCCCGGCGTTCAAGAGGAATCGAGCACGGACCAGAGCCGCCCGGTACTCACCTGGCACGGACGAGTCGAACCGCGGGCGGCCGCGCTGCACTTGCCGCGCTCAAGTGGAAACGAGTGTCGCTGCGATTCTCGAGCAGCGAATGGTAAACCGTGGGGAATGTCGGGCATTTATATAGAAAGAAAGGGAGTGTAGGTTGGGCACGGGGGCCTGAGATCGCGACGAGCCTTATAATGTGGCAAGAGCTCTCTATCTCTCGCCGTGTCTTTCTATCCGGAGCAGTCGGGCGCGCGGGCAGGCCACAGGCCGGCAGGGCATGCAGGCCGGCGGGTCGGGCAAGCTCGCTCGCGAGCCGGCCGCCCGGCCGGCTGGCCTATCAGCTGGTCGTTTCCTGTTCAGAGTCTCGGTGAGCGTCTCGGCATAGCGCGTCCCTAGATGGAATACCCATCGGCGGCTGGGTCCGCGGCTCTGTAGGAAGGGTCGCTTTAAGGCGGCTACTGCCTCTGTCCACCTCGTAAGGGCTGCGACAGAGGCAGGTCTTCTCTCGGAGAGCTGCTCTGGCACCAGTGGTCGTCGTTGCCTCCTTCATCGTTGATGTTGGCGTCGTCGTTGGCGACTCAGAAACTATTGCCCTCACGATAAAAGACCATCCCGGCTCGGACATCATTCATGATGAACCCGCGGGCCTCCTACGCTCGTTGGAAGCGCTTTCATAATCCATTTAGTTTTTTTACACCCCAGCTTTTGCTGGGACGTGTTGTTATGAAGCATGAATCTCCAGGGTGCTCGTCGAAATTCGGGGGTTGTGCGTTGGTTTCTCCCGAATCCCGATTCGGCTCGAAGGACAGGGGTTCAAGAATCCGGAATGGTAACATTGGTGGGACAAACAGAGATTTGTTCAGGAATCAAGCTCACAGGTCTGGAAAGACTGAGCGGAGTCAGTGTTCGAATGTTTCGTTCATGACCAATCATAATGGCAGTCGCCGGATTTATGTCCCTTCGAGGCTCTTCGGCGGCTCTAACCACGGTCTCCGCTCAGGAAAATTGCTGGATCCTTGCACCGAGCCTCGACGCTGAGGTTCTTCGAGGACTCCTTTTCGCCGAGTCGCTGGAGCCGGAGCTCATATTTTCGTTTGTAGGGATTCGGAGTCATTGTCTGCCCGAACTGACCGAAGACCCATGAGCCTCGGATATCCTCGTCGGAGGCTCATAGAGAGAACTGCGATCACAATAAGCGCATAGAGCGCTATCCCGCATTGAGTTGGATCTCATTTCTCATTGGATTTGAACCATCTCTTCTCCTATGGCAAACGTGCCGCTCATTGGCGATTTTCAATCTCACTCCGCTAGACCCATCGGCGCTCAAACCTCCTCTTCCCTTCATATAATCGAAACTGCATCCGCGGAGGATCCTGATCCCACGGATTCCGATATTTTGAACGTCTTCATCCACACCTGGTTTCTCCCACATCGGGGGCCAATAATTTCAATCCAACAGTTTGGAACGCTTGAAATCAGGAATCGCTGAATCTTCAATGATGGACAGCCTTCTGGTGTAGGGACGAGACAGCTGTACTCTCAGGGACAAGAGCTTGCTCAGTTCCTCGAGGCTCGAGGGAGCTGGTCAGCGGGCTGGAAGTGTTTCTTGAGCCCGCGGTTTTTCTCTCTGCTGTGTATCGCGTTCCAAACTCAGGTAGCGTGAACACACCACTCCTCGCTCTCAACTCATGTCGTACGGAATACCCTTGACCATATGATCAAGAGGCATAACTTGCTCGGACTTATTCGCCCAAGTCGCTCCTCCGTTTCGGGAATACATCCGATTTCAGTGTCGCATCTCTCGATAGCTGCGCAATGGAGGACGGAAATTTCGAGACGAGACCTCTCCAAGCTGGAACTGGAGCCCCACAGCCACGGTTCCAAAGCCCTCTCTTGAAAGACCTAGAAACCGTGCCCTCCCCGCAGTGTAGCGAGTCCCTAACTCCCGTATTTTAATCGGTCCGCTCTCCGAATATATTGAATCCCCTCGGATGATTCAGAGAATTGACTTGGTCCCCTCATGAGGCTTGATGCCTTCGGTGAATGGAAAGACAATAGCATTCGTACATCGACTCAGAACTTGATATCAATGTCGACGATTGACCACCGATATGTGAATAAGCGATGAAAGTATTCCGTATTAATCCCCTGCATCCAGCCGAAGTCGGTCTTGCTGAATAGGCAATGGACTCTCGGGTGCGCCGAGATTTTTTCCATGAGAGCGTGTCTCGTCCGATGGACCGACAATCCACGGAAGGGTCGAAAAATGATGATAGTCTTGATTCTCAGAGTGAACTGCGTCGTATATTCTCCCCATGACACGATGATAATCAAATCAAACGAAAGATATCTCCAGCGAAAAAAGATGTGCCAAAAGAATACATATACCGTATTTCCTCTAATAGTGGGGCATGCCCGATAATTGTTCAGAGCCCCCAGATGGGTGCCCGTTAAATGGAAGTGCCCGGTAATTGGAGCATGCCCGTTTGGATTGGATGACCTATCAAGGGACTCAAGAAAAAACAAACTACAAAAAACACAAACTAATGCTTGCCTGTTTCTTATATTACAAAGGTGCCACCTCACTATGGTTTTATACATGTTTCTTCGCTTACGCATCACATAACAGCTCATCATCTGTGAGCTCGTCTATGTCCGTCTCGTTCGACACCCCGCTTAGGTTGCATTCGTTTCCCGAATCATGACTTTTTCGAGCTTCAGCGAGCTTCTGGCGACCGGCAGGTATTTGTCCATGGGGTCTGAAACAGTGGATCTGGTCATCCTCCGAACCGTCGAAGGCGACAGTGATGCCGCACTGTTTGAATGACCTGACAATCAAGTCCTCGGGCAACTCCCGCCACGAATCCGCAATCCATGACAAGTAGATTTCCATTGGGGGAGCACCACATTTCCGCCACGGGTCAAACGTTTCTCGCCGTGCGCCATCCATTCCTCGTAGCGACGGCGGATCCCGGCTTTGAACGGGGCGTTCCAGGAAACGTCTGGAGGTTGTACAAAGTTTGTTCGGATGGTGCCCGTCAAATAGAGGTTTGGGAGAGTGCCCGGTAATATGAGCATGCCCGTCTGGAATAATACCTGTCGAACCATGTCCGGCAAATAGAGCATGCTCGAGAATGAGAGTTCGCCCCGAGGAAATACGGTATGTAAGAAAGAAAAGAATGCTAGAATGATATGTGTTGAGAGGAGAGAAAGACACTGACTGATGACGGTTGACTAGGGATGCTGTCACACTCAGGGTACCCAGGAAACTCCACGGAGCAGAATGAGAAAGAGAAAATCGAAAGCATCATATCAGGAGAGGAAAGTGGGGGATCAGGAGACATGCTAACCTCCCTCCCCTAATAGATACTTGAATATCGTAGAGTCAGCTCTTCAACTAGATAGAACGCGGCATGTAGGGTCGAGTTTCTTCTCCGGGTTTCCGAGGGGGCTACGTAATGATCCTTTATTGGATTTACCTAAGGGAGCGTTGACAAGGAGGTTGGAAAAAAAAGTCGCCCGAATTTCTTGCTGATGCGGACTGCCGTCCAGACACTCCTGTATTGAAACGAGGCATCGTCGTGGAAGCATTCTCGAGGGATATGATGACATTCGAACAACCGAGATGACCCGACATTGGATTCCTTCCGACTCCGTAGTCTCGACCCGCTCCTCCCAATAAGATCTCAACCGTGTGTCTGATGGAGAACTTCAGGGAGATGAAGGTCCAGAAATACGGCATCGACCATTAGGATGGCGAATGGTAGCTCGAATGTTGACGTTGGAAAGCATTGATCCTGTCTAATCTCCTGTCATCATCTCCATGAATTCTGCAAGGGGCAAGGTTTCATGATAGAAAGGTGGAGCAAAATCAGATTCTCAAGTTCGACTACCATATTGATCCCCTTAAGCTCGAGGTGAATTTCAGATGCGAGAACATTAGGGCACTGACCGTCGAAATCAACGGTCCCGGAGCCGTCGGTATCGATTTCGGCGATCATTTCATCGAGCTCATCCTCGGTGAGGGCATCGTCGAGAGCACGCAGGATCTCGCGAAGATCAGACACGTTGATGTAACCGTTGCCCTCCCTGTCGTACAGACGGAAAGCCTCACGAAGTTCCTCTTGCATGGCTTCGGAGTCCTCTTCGACAAGGAAACGAGCCGCCAAAGCGACGAATTCGTCGAATTCCAGCTCCCCGGATCCGTCCTGATCGATTTCTGCGATCAGATCCTTCAAGTCCTTCTCCTCGAATGTTTGACCAAGAGTCCTCAGGATAGCAGACACCATGTTGGTGTGGATGAAACCCTTCTTGTCGCGATCGAACATGTCGAACGCCTTGCGCAACACTGCGAATGAGAGCACGGAATGAGAGCACCGCGGGAAAAAAACGGGGACTCTGCTTCGCCGACCCGGAAGCTGCCTGCTCGAAGGTGCAGAGCCCGGAAGCGCGAACGATTCATTATAATTTTTGGACTCGGGAGGGCTCGGGGGGGCGTAAATGGTAGTTATCGGATGAGAACTCACTCGTCACCTGTTCCTTCGTCAGATCATCCTGTAACAGATGAGAGAACCGCATTACAGGAGAATACCACTCGGAAGTCACTCCGGAAGATCATGCCAGCCGGTGAAATCTGATCAATGTTTCGTGAACGGGACTAGTTTCTATTGATGAACATGAGAGACTCCAGACAGCACCCCTCAGTCGAATCTCCCTCAGCTGAGCATCTGAGTTAGCACGTGATAGTTACACGTACCATTTCGCAGACAAGTGAGACGGTCCTAACCTACGAAGAATCGACTGGAAACCGTTTCGTGTGGCAGACCTTTTTCTCCGAGTCGGCGAGGGTGTGCAGAAGCTCTTCCAGAGTCAGTCGGCCTGTTCGAGTAGTGCTGCTCCTCGCCTCGTTGAAGTTGTCAAAGCTGAGAACTGCTGCGACGAGTCAGCTCTTTACGCCCCGATATTTCAGGGCACATCCGATAATTACCTACGAAAGAGGGATACGGAAAAAATCGAGAGGACCACATCGGGAATTAAATGGAAAGAGGAAACACGAACGATCGATTCCAGAGAAGTCGATGTCCATAGAACCATTGGTAAGGCGACGGGAGTACTACGATGAGTGAGTTGATGATCAGGGCTGTACGTTCTATGCAATGCCTATTTTGTCGGAGATATGGATGCATATCTCAATGGTGTCAGGAGCTCTATATACATATGTATGTTACTATTTCTGACTTGCTCCGCGGGTCTAGCATTTTCTAGGGGTTTTTCAGTCTGTTTGCCTCGCTCGCGTGCTTGAAGATGATTCGATTTTCATCCCTTGCAGTTCAAAACACCCAGCCCTGCTGATGATATACTCGATCCATCCGGGGTTTCGCGCTGATTCCGAGGGAGAAGCACGGAAAAACTTTCACGTAAAAATCCTCTGTCCGGAAAAAAGTCGAATAAGTCTTTGGAACCTCTCCGGTACGGCAATGACAAATGGTGCTGATAAGCGAGACTTCATACGATTCCCTTCGTAAACTAACCAGAATCGATGGCGCCACTGACTCCAAACGACGGGGAAAATCGAGCTCGGGCAACACTGGAGTCAATATCGAAATATCTCTCCCTGGTATCATCCCACGAAGAGTGATGAGCAATTGATCAAATCTCGAATTTTTGTCGGCACTAGGCCTGCAGTCGATCTGAGAAATCTCGAACAACGTTGTTCGGAAAACTCTCGCCTAGAGAAACAGGAGTTCGAGACAGTGGCCTCGGAAGAACACCGACGACTTTGGCGAAGAGGAGATTCTTTGCTTTCCCGGCAAAAGAAGTGTCGTGCTGTAAGAGAACAGAGCTTTCCCTGACCACCAATCTCGTAGCGGCGGCGGAAGTCGCTCTCAGCAAGTCGTAGTCGTCAAGCAGTCGTCTCCTCAAATCGTCTTTGTCATGAGTCATGACCAATTTGTCTGTTCCCGTTCACTACCAAATCACCGCGATATAACATATTCCGCTCGCGCATTAGCCGTTTCTGATGACCCCGGGAGATTTCAGCCGCGATTGCGTTTTTGGGAATATTCAGGCGGGATAATCGTTCGGAGTTCCTCATCGGTCGGAGTTTCCCGAATGAATTCCATGGGATCACCGAGAACTCCACGGAGGCATCCTCATTTTTCTCGTCCAACTCGGCTGAGTATGCGATCGGGGAAGCCGCCGGATGAAGCGAGACAGTCGAGATGTCTTCGAGAGAGGATGTCAATCGGAGGAGGCGATATAGCGACAAAGAGCTTTGAAGCGGCGTCGAATTATTGTTTCGGAGCCCAAGTGAGTGGCAGCATCCACTCCCCGAATCCGTTTGTCGTTGATAGTCATAGTATATCTTCTAGGTCCGGATAGATATTCGGAGAGGAATGCGCTAGGGAACTATGATCTCCTGTGGGCAGCGGCGGTCAGGAATTCGCCGCCCCCAGGCATATTGAGGACCCCCTTCCTGATGCAACCACTCTGGGAATAAATACCGGTTCTTCCCGGCGCTTGTTCCAAGATCTTAAGATTTCTTTTCTATTCCACAAAAAGCCTAAGCATCCGTAGACTTAAAAATCGTCTCCACTTTTTCAGTCAATCCCAGAAAAGAGAAAAAGATCCTTCTCAAAATAGTTGGTCGGGTATCCAAGAAATAATGTCTCGCTGTTCGCTTTTGAGACGGCTCCTCGCCCTTAATCGAGAATTAGAGTCGACGTCCTCGTCTCGGTCTCGATTGATTTCACTGAGTGAGTTGTCGAGGATCACAGAAGTCTAAAGCCTACTAAGCCTACCGGGTAAATCCGCCACATGATGTGGGAGAAATTGCATTCCCGGAATGAGCATTACATGAGCGGAATCGAGGGACCGTACGTCATTTAGCTGTATCTAAATGTGGCATCTCGATAGCTGATTCACGAGGGGGCCCACGAGAGAGGAGAGGATTGGTGGGGGTTTCGCGTGGAATAAGTTTGGGAAGCACTGCTCTCGGCGGTTGGGAAAACTTCTGAGGAGGCCGATTTTTGCGGTTTGAGATCGCTTCAAGGGTGGAATGGATTTCACAATGGAACACTGCGTTCCCAGGATCATCCCCTGTGTGACACCGCTAGAACTCGACGGCATTCATTCCCGATTGTCTAGCCAGCGCGAATTGAGTCAAACTTAGAAACGGGAATCACCGAGAAGGATGGGCTTGGGTCCGCGCGCAGTGCTGCTTCGCGCTCCCACCATCTCCTACCAAGTCCCCATCGAATCATCGACAGCGAGCCAGGCGAGATCCTACACACGCACCAATTGCCTCCTGTGATTCTACTTCCACAGCTCACGGAACACAGAACCGCCGGCAGCTGTTGTTATTTCTAGATAGACGTGGCATTGCTGTGAATTCGGCGATTTAGAGCTTGCCCCGGCGGAGAAATGAAGTCGCTCTTGCCCCTGTTCCTCATTTGTAGCTTACTTTTTGATGGCGTGCTTAGTTATTTCATCGTGGTGGATGCCCACGCTGAAGAGTGTTTCCATGACCGAGTAGCCAAAGGAACCAAGATGGGTTTGACGTTTGAAGTTGTCGAAGGCGGATTCCTGGATATCGATGTCAAGGTTCGTGATTTTCCTGCTGCGAGAAATACTCCCCGGGCCACGGGTTGGAGTCCGAGCCGTAACCGTAATATCGGGGGCTTCCGTCGATTTTGGGTTTCCAGTCTCGTTCGGAGCTGTCAGGAGCCCCTGGGCCGCCCTAGATATGCTTGAGTTTCATCAGGACTTGACTGGCGTCAGCTGCTGAGATTTGGTGGTTCATTTGTCCATCCGTAAAGATTCCATGTATATTCCAGTACTGAAGACTTGATTTTCCCCGCATTTCAGATCACTGGCCCGGACGGGAAGGTTGTGTACAACGGCGAACGGGAATCGTCGAATAAGTACACGTTCGCCGCGTACGCCGAGGGGATGTATGCGTATTGCTTCAGTAATGCGATGTCTACCATGACACCCAAGACCGTCATGTTCTCAATGGACATCGGAGAGGAGCCGAAGAACGAAGAAACCGGAAAGCGTGAGTTTTTCGCGAATGCCCGTGGCGGCGCTTGATTCTCCAGGGAAACGCTCTCGTCGCTCATGAGTCGAGTCGATCCATTCGGATACCATGCTGCGAAGCGAGAAGCAGTTTACCTGGTTCCCCAAATGAATTAAAAAATGAAATGAATTCCTCTCGCCCGACGTGACGAGCGAATCCTCCGCCGAGTTTTCGACAGTGAACCTCAGCGCACTCGTCGCATATGTCGCGTGTCTTCTCGATCTTCAGTGTACCGGCTCCGGGAAAATACCTTATTTCTGATCTTCCTTCACAGCTGCCGCTGACGCCGTGACTGGGGCTGCCGGTGACACGAAACTCGAGGACATGATCAACGAACTCCACACGGCCATGACCGGCGTGAAGCACGAACAAGAGTACATGATGATCCGAGATCGAATCCATCGGTCGATTTCCGAATCCACGAATTCTCGAGTTGTCATTTGGGCTATCTTCGAGAACCTGGTCATTTTCGCCATGACATTCGGACAGGTGAGGGATAGATCGATAACAGGACAGACTGTCCCCTTTCTAGTCTGTATGTCGTAGCCTAATCCACCAACGAATGAATGTTGAACCGATGCCTGACTAATTTCCCGATGCTCTTCAGGTGTACTATCTCAAGCGCATTTTTGAAGTTCGTCGACTAGTTTGAGCAGCGGACAGAGGAAGAATGTTAATAAATAGGATCCATTCGAGCGGGGGGAGGGAATTCCTGGGACGCAATGTGAAAATGTTCGATAGGGATTTGATGCCATCCATCACTTTTCGGGAGGCATAATCGCTGAGTTTATTCGTCTGGTTAGTCTACGTCGTCATTTCCTTTTTATCTCAGAGAGAATGAGCTGTTCGGTGCGAGAAATGCATGTAAGTATTTGAATGTGATTTTTGAAAATAAAGCGAAAAACTCTGTGGATTGATGATTGTCTCTTTCATGATGATGCAATGAATAATGATGTCACTCTCATATTTTTTCTTCGGAACCTGTTGAGCTTTATTGCTTCCGCGATCTAATTGAAAGCTTCGAGCTCATTGTCGAGCCGACTGACGCTCCATTGAGAGAAAGGCGCACCTCGATTTACATCGTTTGCTTCGTTCGTGTACATAAATCGTACATGTATCGTGACCTCTGATGACGGAAGATAGCGCTGGCGTAGAAAACTTCGACACAATGGAATATGTATAAAAATGAAAAGATGATTTTTTCTCTCCCATTAAAGTGTTTGAACAATGATACAAGCGCGATAAAGTCCTATAGTCGCTCTCGCTCTTCCACGCTGCGAGCAGAAATGTTTCGATGCTTGCTAATCTAAAGGAAAAGTTTGATTCTGTTGAAATCATTGAGTCTTCTGTTTTGATGATGGAACTTTTAAAAGAATCGTGTTTGCACTACATTATTGTGTGATGTCATTACTTAAATACTTCGTCCTGGGGGAACTTATTACTCTCCAACAGCTGGACCCAAAACCGAGTCCATTCTGTCTCCTCTTCTTCGGCGCAGGAACAACTCAAGAAAGGCCGCCTATGGTACAGTGGACGGCGATTGGCTGGTTACAATCGCAGGATTTCTCGCCACGATGATCACCAGATGATTTCTGACCTCAAAACGAGTTCGAATATGTCCCGATAAGATTTTCCACGGAAGGCCTCGAGGACCCGAAGTTTTCCGGCGTGCTCTGAATATACAATGAAACGTGCTCCGGGTATTGAGGCCCCGTGTGCGTAGCTCCATAAGCTTGCCTCAACGAACGAAACAGGAGTTCCCAATCTCTTCTCTTGTCTTGATTCGCTCTGAATGTCTCTCTCGTACTCGACTCTCTCTTTTTCTCTGCCTCTTCCTCTCTCCATCTTTCTCGCAGGCTTCATGAACACGCAAGTCTCATTCGCTCGATACACCCACCCAAGCACTCAGTCGAAGCGCTGAACCCGCCTCACCAAATTTCGCATGCATTCCTCGCGACCATGTTGCTCTTCCCGGAGCAGCTGAAGGCATCGGCGAAATCGGGCGTTTGTTGCAAGCTTCGATGGAGTCTCAATCTTTCCGGAGCGCTTTTGAGCGTTCCGTTCAAGAAGGCGACCCGAGAATCGGTCATGCGCTCGCACATAAGCTGTCCATATGCGATGTAGAACATCTGTTTGGGTTCATAGTCGAGGCCAGGGAGTTTGGGGATGTCTCCGGCTTCGTCCAGAGCGTCTAAGGCTACGCGGAGTCCGGCGATGTCCGAGATGGCTTCCTCGACAAATTTGTTCATTCGGCCTCGGGAAGAGAGTTCGTTCTCCGTTTCCTCTTCGATGCACTTGAGTTTCTCTTTGAGCGCTTCGAAGGTGGTGTTCGGCGAAGTGCCGAAGTCCCTGAACTGCAGTCCGAAGCCGTCGATAGCTTTCATCGCTTCTTGGGCGACGCGAACGAAAGCCGCGAGCTGGAGAGCTTGGTTCTGAGTCGACGAATAAATGGGATCGTAGAGGAATCCAAGAGGAACCGTAACTTGATTGTGGTTGTACGAATATCTCGGCTTGATATCGAGGGGAGAGAAGGATCCCCACGGCAGGAGACTTTTCGCGATCTCAGCCCGGTCTGGATTCTGACGCTCCCGACGCTGATCCATGGCAGCAGCCAGCCACCTGAGGCGAAGTCGGTTCTGCTCCATTATGTTGTCGAGGAAATGCCTGTTAGTTTGTCCCTCTTTGTAGTAGGACATTACTCGGGCATCCGAATCGGCAACGTCGGGATATCCGATTTTGACGGCGAGATTCTCCAGGCGATCGCTTGCCGGGAACTTAGCCTCTTGGAGCCATTCGACATTCTTAACGTTTTTGCGTGCGATTTGTCCGACTCTGTTGAAAAGTTTCTCAGCGCTTTTCATCGAATCCCGACTGTTGAACTTGTCTCTGAAGATATGAGCGAGTCCCAAGCCAAAGTAATCGACGGTGAAGTCCAGGCATCTGGTAAAAGTGTCCTGAAAAAAAAACACGGAACTCAGGAACGGGTTTCAGCTTCGACTCCGAGTCGGATTACGGGGTCGCGCATAATGATCCCGCATCAGGAGTCCTCCATTCGGAATTCATTCGTCGGGGAGCTCCGCGGGATCGAAATGCCGTGGTCGAGATGTCTCACCTTGTATTCCAGCGAATCGAGATAGCCTCCGGCGACTTCGGCACGGAATCGGGCCTCAGCCAGACGGATCTCCTTGCTCATGAATGGCGCGTACTTCATGACGAAGTGCCAGATCATGTAGTTGTTCTTGATATCGTCCCTGGTCGTGGACAAGATGCTGCCCAAGTTTCTGGGGGTTGGAAGGACGCGTTACAGAATAATCCACATATTCCACTTCCAATGAACGGTGCCCGGGGAAAATCCTATACCCCCATTGTTTCACATCCGACGATACACCAAGGGAAATCCTCCGACTCACTTGAAGTATTCCTCATCCTCGATGAGGACTCTGAAGTTATCGTTGATCGGGCTCCCAGGGAACAAGCTCCCGAGGACGTCGCGCCAGATGATGTTCGGGGCATAGGTCCTGAGCTCTCCGAGAGTTCTTGAGACGTGATCGCGAGAGAGATTGCGCGGGACGGTTTCCGACCATTTCTGAAGATTTAAGATGAACGATGAGAACGGAATCAATTATTTCCGAGAGAATCATAATTGTTTTGGGGATACATTCATTCAGACGGAAGAACTCACCTGGAGGAGCCGTTCCTCGAAGAAGAAAATCTCGGGGCCTTTATCAGCAGTGTTGATGTCCTTGTTCCGATCCTTGAGTTCATCGATGACCTGACATGAATCAAACCAATGAGATAGGAATTGATTGCGTCGCATTAGCTCCCGACGACTCGACTTAGCCGATGAGGAGGTTTTAATAAGTAAATGGGCCCTATCCGTATGATCGAGCGTTCAATAGGGTGACAATGGAAAAGCATAATGCTGAACCGGAAACAATCAAGAAGGCGAGTTCAGTCGTTCGGACGCCGATTCGGTACAATCGGAGAATATCAGAGCCTTACCTTATTTATGAACTTAACGTAAGCGTCACGTAAATAGGGTTTAGTGATCCGTTCGTAGTTGGCGCGATTCGCTCCCAGACCAAATCCGGAAGGCGAGATCTGGAACAGAGATAAGCTTCGTCAGATCGGAGTTTCATGCTAATCTTACGATGTTGTACGTTTCCCACGGTTCACGATAAAGCTCCTCATTCTCATTATGGGTCTCTAGGGAACAAAACTCCACAGGGTCAAGTCATTCGATTTTCACTGGAAAAATGTTCAAATGCTGAGAACGCGTAGAACGGAGGAATCTTCTGTAATCACATGGAGGGCGTTCTTTCGCACTGATGGCTATAGCGGACGGATGGGGCGATAGAAGGATACCATGTGTTTAGCCAAGTAAAATGAGAAGCCCTCGGTGGAAGAAAAATAGAATTCACGTCAATGCCGCACCCTAAGCCGGAGAATGGTCGCCTCATAATTCCTCTGAAGGTCTTCGTTGATAAGAAGACGGTCTCATGTAAACCGCGCTCTCGTGGCGCGAGGCAGAAAAATCCGTGGATTTGCATCGATTTATCTCAGAGATTCGACGCCAAGCGTTTACAAACCACTGAAGCTGGCTACTTCCATGCTCATCCATTTCTATCTACGAGCTCCGATTGTGATGTGTTTCCGAAAAAATAATAATCAGCCTTTGACAAACGCTGTGTCGAGGCTCGACGTGAATCGCTCTGTTTGTGCGTCACAATCAAGTAATTATTTCGCTGGGTTCTCATCCGAGAACGAAGCAACACGCCGCCACCGACTATGTTGACGAAGTGCTGGCAAACTTGGCAGCTTGGCAGGCGAACTGTTAGTGAGCTGGTTTCACCGGTGAGACAATTGAACACAGAGAAGGTTCCTTGTGTTCTGTCAGGCAGTAGCGACAGCGTTCTGAGGAAGGTATGCGAGCCCTGGCCACAGTGAAGTCTTCCTTCCTCTCCTGCGTGAGATAAGAATTTCTTGACACAGGCACATCCATGCAGTCGGTGGACGGGAGACGGAAACGACTTCGTGCCTAGTCTCGATCTCGAATGAAACTTCACAATATGCGGGTTCTACATGCTTGAATGTTCGGGAGGGGATGTTGACTCGATTGCACGGGGAGAGCGAAAGTCCCGCGGGAATAAAAAGAATGCGCCGAAAAATTTTCATCTCTAAAATTGCTGCGGCTATCGCTGCGAGCTGCTAGAAGATGGACGGAGGTCACCGCTGACTCAGACGCGAATCATCGAGGCAGAAAACACCATCCTATGTATTTTGCACGACGCTCCACGATCGATAGCCTGTTCCGTGTGAGGGCTTCCTACTTCCACTGAATTTTCTGAATCGTATCGAGCCGGAGTCGCAGCGGGTATGAAACGAAGAAAAATAAAATGCAGGTGGGATAAACAGGTAAACGATTTCGGTGAAAATACACCCGAATCGTTTAGCCCTCCACGCGAGGAAGGAAATTCTCTTGAATTCGTGAACGGACGAAGTTCGGAGGAACGAATTTGGAACTAGATGTCGGGCGAGTCATTCCTGAGTCATGCGACCTCTCACGAGAATTCGGTTCTGCCGGTGTGACCGAATCGCCGCGAATGTCTATTGAATGAATAACCCCGCAGAAGATTCTGAACGCATGAGTCATTCGACGTAGCGGCTGATGCTGGCGCCCGCCGTACGCCAACCGATTCAGTCAGTCAGTTGCTCATGCGAGCCGGGATAGAAAAATCGATCGATTCACGATCCAGATAAGAGACTCGATCCAGAGCACATGACTCGCTAACTCTTCACCTACACCTTTCCTCCACCGGTCGACAACTAAAAGTGGATAATTCTGGAAATATCGTTTGCGCAGTCGGTCGGTCGTCCCGACGGTTCCAGGCAGCGATGACGGCACCGTCACCGAACTTAAGTAGGGAGCTTTGCTCATGTGTCAGTCAAGAGAACGGGTGAGCAGCGGTTCTCGGCAGGTTATTTCGCTTCGATTTGGGGGTAGATCACCTCGGTGATCGACTGGGTCTTTGAACCGTCACAAGACCCTATGTAGGTCGTCCGGTCTGCGCCGACTAGACCGATCCACCGACATGTGCGAAGCCCCGATTATGATCCTCGAGCTCGGATATCGTCATGTACACACCTACTTATGTTCACTAATCCTTTCGAGCAAGCGCATCGGGAAACCAAGCTATTGCTCCCCGCACGAGCGACCTTCAACGGTCATCAAATACTGTACTCAATCAATGGTACAGATCGGATATAGTGAGCGTCGAGGAACATACGTATGTCTTCCTCTGACTCATTATCGTTCCACCACATTTTTCATCGTACCGCCCATGAGTCATATTTTTCCGCGACTACGGAGTCGCTTAGTCATACGAAGTGGACGAACTGAAACCGGCGGCGAATTTGCCTGTTCATGAAAAATGTTGGACCCCGCGGGAAAGCGTTTCGACTTGGCCCGGGCATTTCCTAAAGAATGCGTAGAACAATTCGACTTGAGTTGCTGTTGGTTTGTTCAAAAAACAAACTCAGGGAGCGTGGAACCTTGCTTCATCGATGCTCGAGACTTGAGCTATCCATGACGAGGTTTTCGGGGGGAATTTTTTTCCATGCGCTGGAAGTAGTGGGCATGATCGATGCGCGGCGGGGAGCTTGCTCTCACTTGACAGACGGGGTCCGATCTTGCGGCTCTCAGACTTTTCCTCGGGATAGGTGAGGCGAATCTCACCACTGTCCGAATCTCACCGAATCGGGAGCATTCGATAATAATCGTCACGATAATAAACCACGAAATCGTCTGATTTCCACTGTATCTCAGACCATGAGGGTTTTTCATGAAGGAGTAAAGAAAGTTGGGGGAATTTCGAGTGAGAACAAAAAACGGAACCGCCTTTTTCTTGAAAATGTCAGGGCTGACTGAGAGTTCCCAGCGTGAACACAGTGAGTGTCTGTTAGGTATTTCACAACACAGCGTATAACACCTGAATCGGATTAGTGGGACTGCTGGGGAATCATAGAAAATCGTGTAGGATCCATGAAATCAGACTCTACGATACTCCCGCCTGTCATACACTGTTTCTGCGGGCAGACCAGACAAAATCCCTGACATTCCTCCACAATTCATGAAGGAATGAGATACCTTGACATGAAATTCCTTCACAATTCAGAAAGAATCCCAGACCTACATCACAATAAGTCGCTCCTGCCGGCATGTATCGCATTTGTTCAAAGATTCTTGTCTCATATCAGTTCCAGGATTATCATGGTGAAGAGGTCAGCAGATCAGAAATCTACTTGCTAGGGAACTCGCTCAGGATCTCTAGGGGGAAGTCGACAGTCCCACCAACACCGTCCGGAAGCAGGGAAATTCGAGTGCCCTTCGTCGCCAGGGGCGCGGGTGTACGCCAGAAGCGCTTTCGAAAGTTCGGGGCGAAGTTTTTGAAGTTTATCTGCGCGAGTGCTCTGGGATTTTCATTTTTTACGCAACTCATTTATGGACTTTTCCTGAATCATTATAATTCGCGAAATCAGATTTCACCTTCGGAGTCAAACTTCCCTGCGGGTTTCTTGAGGCCTCAGTCGCAGAAAAAAGGCATTTTGAACATTATTCTCTGATCGCTGGACATCCAGCCGTCAAAAACCTGAAATTTACGAATCCAGACTGGAACCGTCTAGTCGTTGAGTCGAGCACAGGGAACAGGAAGGAGATTCCAGGGATTCGATGCAAAAGATGAAGCAGGAACGAAGCCGAATACGAATCTGACCCCTTTCCATGTCTCACTCAGTCAAGTGCTTTCACAGGTATCAGAAAAGCTGTCGCGTCACCAGATTATAGCCCGTTGAGCACCCAGGAGTGAGTATTCGGAAACTTAAAAATGCTCAACGCTTCGAAGGAATCACACAGCTTCTTCCTAGCTGTTGTTCGGAGACGACGGCGGTGGCCTGGATGTTCGGTTCCACCGCGGACACGAGGTCCGGATCCATCACAAAGAACGCTCGCCAAACATGGACCCATTATTCGACAACGAGCTATCGAAGGAGGAAACTTCTACAATTGGAAACGCATTTGTGGGATTTTCAGAGCAAGTAGACATGGATTCCAAGTTAGCGAGAGCGCGAGCTGGTTATGCCGATCCGCTGATTCCCTCGAGCCTTATCCGTAGCGAACACCGACCGAGATTGGAGATTTTCCCGAACGAGAAAAATAGCGTGACTTCCAACCGGAACAGAATAAAGATCTGAACCATTTGTGTACCGTTTTCTGTGATCGTTACCTCCAATGCGCGGGCTTTCGGCCAGCTGTGTGAGATATGTTGTATGTGCGATCGACGCGGAGATTTACGGAGGACTTTGAAGTGAGGCGAAGGTGAGAGGAATGTGAAAAGAAGAAAACGGTGATAAATCATCGCGATGGAAGTAGAAATAAATGATATAAAGCAAAACGATCGGACCGGCCTTCGTCCGGGAGGGAGACAAAGACCCAGCCTGGAGACGGCACTTCTTCCTGTAGCATGTCGGGGACTGTCGCTGGTCCACAAGGTGGTGCCCAGGGAAATATGAGGAAACGCTGCGGATTCTTTATTCTCTCGCTTGCCGTTCCCAGATTGGCGCTATGATCCAGCGGACTTGGGCCAGCGGATCAGAAGATGTCCATTGTCGGAGCGAGACAAGGATAGCTGGACTCACTTCGGGCGTTGCTCGAGATCGGGCTTTCGGGCGGGATTTGAGGGGAGAAAAAAGCGTGAGGTGTGGATTCAGCTCTCATGTCCGCCACCACCACCGCTGCCGCCGTCGTCGTCGACGATTTCTATGGCGGGTGGTGGTGGCCGCATGCCACACTTGAGTTCGTCCTTTAAGCCACCGTAAGACGACCGGTGTCCACTCGGACTGCGGCAGCGATAGCGCCATGACCAACAACAGCGACGAACACCGCGCGAGTGTGGGATGAAGAAAAACCCATCTTGACAATAGGCCACTTTGAAGCCGAAGCGGTTCGACGAAGGAAAAACTTCGGCTACTTCAAGTTCCGCCAAGAGTAAATCCTCTTCCCGATTCGGAATTGAAGCTACCACCACCGTGTCCCCGTCTCCATATGGAAATAGCTGCTGGGAGATTGAGAAAAATTCTCCGGAGGTTTAATGCAAAAAAATGTATATATTCATATTGATATTCGAGCGGAAGCTTCTTTGGGAAAAGACGGACAGTCAGAAGTCATGGGGCTCGCTCGAGGCCATCCAGTGTCTGCATGGACGCATACCAGGGTAATTTGCTGGTCAGCAGGATGGACAGGCACAAGCCTCTTCGCCCATTCAAATATGCGGCATTCCCACAAACATAGACATTGTGGAGCAATTTTCACGGATCATTTCAAAAAGAAGCATCCATGCTCCGCTCTAGGTGGGACTGCCGTCATCACTGCACTTAATAATTCCGCCGCGGTTTGCTGTGTGATACTTCCTTCCGGAGGTGCAGCGAATCGACATACAATGAGACACACTGCGATCCTGTCTCGCGTCAACGCGTGGGAAAGGGGGCGACGGAAAATCGAACTCTTGTTCCAGAGGGGTTCCGGACTGGCTTGCAAAATCGACACTTGTGTGTAACTTGCGGGAAAAATACCCGTACCCTCGCTAGAAGAGATGTCGTTGTTCCAGGACACAATAACGATTCTTCCGATAGATGGAACAATCGAAGATTAATGACCGTGATGAATTCCTTGAAGTCCGCGACCGGATGTGAACCGGTAGGGCGACCGCTATCGCATGGGGAACCCAACGACAGTCTTCGTCTGTTTGTCTGGATCTGGTCTGGATTTTTGTCATCGTATCGGTGATGTGTCTTGTTTGAACTTGTTTTGTTCTTGGACTCTCGTCGAAAGGCTTCGATTTGTTCTAGTATGAGTTGGTACGAGCAAAAACACTGCGGTTCTGAAACCTCAGATTGCGGCTCAAGGAAGATTACTTTCGTTTTCAAAACACATCGGGCTCTCGTGTTGACTTCTCGTCACCAGGCGCTGTACCATGAATTTTCTCGTGTTCTTTTCGCTTTCGCGTCGTCGAGCTCTCATGGAAATTCTTTTGAAGGAGGAAGCTTCAGTGATCGGGTCTAAGATTTTTCGACGGAATACCGGCCTCGCATGGAAAACTCTGTTGACCGTAAGCCCTTTCTGACCGAAGGGATCGGGGGATCACCACCGAACGAATCAAGGGTAACGTTTTCCCTTCCCCCGGGTCACGTACTGGACACGCTCATGCCGAGTGTCTTGAAGAGAAAAATATATATATCGATGAGAACTCGGGGCCTGCGTTCAAGACATACCGAACCGTCTGAATCAGAGTTCGGGACTAACTGAGGGCGAAGTTAAACGATCCGACGCGGACTCCTGCCATTAGGCGCTCCGGAAGCGATCATCATCTCACGCTGCGATTCCGAATGATTCCAACGGCTCGGGATGCAAATGGGTCGCTTGCTTTGCTTTTGGGTCGGATCGAAAACTACCGAGGGAGACAGTCCGCCATTCGAGCTGTCTGCTCGCTCGCCTTAGTTGTCAAGCAACGATTCCGTCAGAGCTCTCCGTCAAGCCGACAGGAAAACCGATCAGAAGACGCGGATCGTCGATCAAAGTTCGATACGTATTACCCTCTCGAAAACAACCGAGGATAATCGGTAACGACGTGAGGGGACTTCCGGTTCGGAATTCGGAAAGACAAGGGAAATGAGATGGGATCGGCAGCTGTTGCAGATTCCAGAGCCTCGATTCTAGATCCTCGGGATCGTGGCAGAGCTTTCGCGAGGCTTTTCGCACCGGGAAACGATCGAGGCATCCGAACACAGAAGGTCTCCTCGGTGGGTTCCATTGATCGAAGGCTTCTCGGCGTAAGATGATACAGACGCGGAATGGGATTTTGTGTAGGTTCGGGTCGCTGGCCCGCGAGAGAAGTGTCTCCGCAAGGAACACTCGTCACTCACAGTGGTGCAATCGTGCGTTCCTGTACCCAGCAGAGGTCTTGACTAGTTTTCGCTGACTCATACTTGGCAGAAGTCAGAATCTTCACGGTGTCCCTACGGAGAAGCCTCTCATTGATTGATTGATTGATCGTCCGCTTGACAATTCGGAGCTGACTTGACTGATTTATCAGACACTCGAAAGAAATCTTCGGAAGCTCATGTTCCTCCCCCTCGTTCGCCATCGGCTTCTTTTTCTTTGAGATCTCCCCGAGCGTCAGGAGACAACGATCTGACGTTTCTCGAGTCTACCCCAGCAGGACCGAACTGCTCGCTCATGAGGAACAAAGCAACCGAATCGACGAGGAATCGACATTCACGAAGCATTGGATTTGAGCCGAAACGAAATCGAAAGGATGCAGAGGGAGCTCCACTTCGCACAAGAGTCCCCCGGAAATGTCACCCACGTATTGCAATCATTAGAAATCGGTCCACCATCCTTAAGCCACCAATAGAGAGCGGCTATACATGTCGCGAGGCTTCTTTCTTCAGGTTCATTAATCTGTGTTCATTCCCAGTGATGGAAGTGTGGACCTTCCCGATCGACGCCTCCGTTCGATATCTTCGCGAACCTATCCCATTTTTGTGGACGCAGTGCTCAACGGAATTCTAATCGCGGGTTTCCTACCCCGCTAACGTTTTCTCCTCCGATCGGTCCTGACCCAAGGAGTGGACTTCTAGATCTCTATCGCGGCGGCGAGTGGACGCATGATGTAGGCGAGTTTTCTTCAGACGGAATAACAGTCTTTTGTGAGAACAAATCGACTGACTATTGTCGCAAACCATGAGATGGGTCCGCGAAACCGATTGTGATCCGAATGATGACATGCTTCAGACACTACAATGGTCGAGCGACTTGACTCTCCCGAGTCGGCAACGCTCACGGGGGGCGCGAGGTTCTTCTTTTCCGTGAGGCTTCGGTGCAGTAGTTGGAAACAGCTCGTCCGAAGAGGGGATTTCATTAGTAATTCGTCGTACGGACGTATTTCGTCGTCAAGTCCATTCAGCTCGTCACAGAAGACGAAATACAGTTCCCACATTCGCAATCGAGGTCTTCGTCCATTGTTTACAAATGGGATTTCGACGGAAAAACGCTTTAGTTTCTTCTGGACCTTGTGTCTCTTCCGTCTGGAAATAGATTTGGGCTGCAGCGCAGAGCGGCTCTCGCCCGGCCCTCAGGCCTCGAATAATTTTCCCCCGGAGAGACTGAATAATCGGCTATGTGAACGAAATATATTCAATCACTCGACGATCACTGAAATCGAATCTCTCGGGCATCACGGTCTTTCGTGATCCTCATCATCAGTCAGCGCCTACAAGCGGGGCATTTCGCGCTCAAGCCTCGCTTCCGAAGAAGGTCTTGAGGCTCGAGGACTGTGAGCTTTCCCCGGAAATCCTCAACTTCTTACATTGAGTCTTTTTTATGGAACCTGTTCTCCGAAACCTGCAGGTCGAAACCGAGGGATGAAAGCACCGGGGAGGCAAGCAAAGGAAGAGTGGGACGTGCGGTCGATAAAGGTCGACGTCAATTCAACGAATTTCATCACAGACTTTTCTCTGAAGTCGATTACGCAGAGACAAGCGGCCACAGGGATGCCCGATTGACGAGTGGGTTCACGTTGAGAAACAGTGTTTTCTTGAAACTTAGAAGCGGCTTGGCAGACTGAAAACTCTCGATCACTGATGGGAAGATTGCCCTGAACCTGTCGCCAAACTCCACGCTTTTCGCGACCCGAAATATTTCATAAGGATGCCTCCGAAGCTTCGGCGGTTCACCAAATAGACGCAAATGATTTTTTCGCGCGTCCCTTTGCCGCTGGAAGCTCGGACTTCGATTCACTGACTGGGTGTCCCTCTTTAATAGGAACACTCACGCTCAATGTGTGCCCTGATCATGAGACTCTTAAACCTTTTTCGCATTTTTTGGAAAGCTCGCACCGTCTGCCATACGGTGTCCGATTCCCCGAATCACGCTCACACACGTTGCCTCGGAGACCGCGACGTATGCATTCAATCACTCCACCCTTTCAACCGTTCGACAATATGTTGTAAGATCCAAGGCTAGGCTTGAGGGTAGGCTCCAATCAGTCTCAAAACAGTTGCGAGAGTTTGATTTGGTCAGCTTCCTGTATCAGTCATCGAGATATCGTGGGAGCACAGGCTTATCTGATTCCGGGTAAACGAAACTGTCAGTATGCGTCGCCGCGATTCAAGCTTCTAATTCGTTCTTCCTAGTATTCCTGTTCCGATTTAGAAAATCCTTCTCAGCTCGCTCGTCACGTTCGGGACCACGGTTCTTCCTCAAAGCTAGGAACCGCGGTCGGGAACATCGTTAGTCGCGACGTCACCCGCACTTAAAGGTGGACGCCTACCGACTGGGAGCCACAGTCCGTCCGCTGACCTTGGGCGCGGGAATCGGGAAGCGACCTTCACCTGCGAGCGGTACGGAGCACTTTTGTGCTTTGAATATATTGCGGCGAAGCGGTGAAAAGCTCTCTGCTTTTCTGTGCAGGGCATCTGTCTGGGCAGAGGCCCAAGACAGCAGATCAGATCTGGTCGTTCTGTTAGATCTGTCCGGTTACACAAATTGATTCAAGTTATGCGAATCCCTATGACGAGAGGAGCCATCTCTGAACTTGGATCGGTAAATCGAGGGGGGAAGAGCTAAGTTGGATTCCACTCGCCTCCCCAGCTCCTCAAATACAGCGCCAGCGGATGCTCCGATGAAGTCGGCCGATTCCCGGTGAACAATCGAGCTCATTCTGACAACAGAATCATCGGCCGGTTCCGGGCTGTCATGGACTGAGGCAGTCATTCGGTCGCAGCGGCGGTCGATTTTCGGCTGTTTCAAACAGAAATTCTATGTGTTATTCTCTTTCACTGCCATGCCGTCTCCTATCGGGACGCAGGTAAGCCAGCCAGCCGTCTACTTCAGCAAGCCTGCTTCGTGAAGGAATCCCTGGGGCCCTGGTCAGTCGAGAGGCCGTACACGGTGAATAGTCGTCGGAGCGACCGAGCGTCCGATGGAGGAGCCACCCAACAAGTCTGCACGTTGGAGAGGTTGCCCGCGAAGAGAACTTTAGACGAAGTTCTCGGCGATGATTTCACGTCTTTTCCGCTCACGACTCACGGGGACAGTAAGCACGACCTGTGATAATTGCGCCCGATGCTAAATCGATCCAGTCGCGGGAGCGGACAACCGCTTCTGTTTCAGAGCCGTTCATCAACCAAATGATACTCTATTGAATGAAGCATCGTAAGATTGCATTTCATTCAATGACCATCACATTCACATGAAACTCAAAACTAATTATGATTGATCCCGGAAAGAAAATTGATGACTCAATCAGTCGACTGCGACGGCTGAGAATTTGAACAGAAACCGCACACTTCCTACTCGGAAATACATATCATTCGAAAAGAAATTCAATACTCGCGATCCGTTCCAACACAGAATCAACATGACGAATTCTAAGCCTGAATTGTCGGGACCACAAAGGCTGGGTGAATCGCGAGCAATACTTCCTCGACAAACAAAATCGAAAGCGTAAAGTTCGCGTAAATCACGGCGCAACGTCGGCGTCGCGGCCGCCACTGACGACTACGACGCGACGCCGGCGCCGCTGCCGCCTTTCAAGTGCCTGTCTAAGACTTCCGCCGGACTTCTTTAGCAAGATTTTTATGGGAATGGCAGCTCTTCCCTCGCAGCAACACAAAAAAGAACTTATTGACTTATCTTCCACGCCCAGTTCCGGAGTATTTTAGTTTATGATGTTTACGCTTCCGATCGGGTGCGAGATTTCCTCTTCCGTCGAGTCGCCGATCTCGGGCTGTCACCTTTAGGATGTCCAAGAGTCCGTTCATGAATCACCACCTGATCGGTAGCGCATGCACGAGCGCCGAGTTCGCCAAGTTGTGCTGGTGCCGGGCTCCGAGAGTGTACCGAGCCCTTAATCGTGAGCCACGGAGGATCAAGAAATTCTCGAACACATTTCTGGAAGCATCGGCATCTTGCTCGGAGCTCCTTGGTGGGCTATCGACCGACCACGGTTTCCGATCGCGTCCGTTCCGCGTGGTTCCGAGTGTCATCAAATATTTGCCATTCGAACTCAGAGCGTTTCCAGTCACAGGGATGAGTATAGTGGATTCGTTCATCTGGGGGAGGGAGAACTAACGGGATCCCCTCGTTCCTCTCTGTCTCCAGTGCCTTTGTTTTCCCAGAAGCGGTATTTTCTGACGCACATCCAAACGGGCCAGAAGCATCGATCAAACTCTTCTTCATAATAAACACGAGCCGTGGACGGACGGAGCGTCCTCCGAGCTAACGGATTTAGCTGAGCACAGGTTCGTGATGTTGCATGAGCGCAACATGGGATCCACCGTCGGTCGTCGCTCTGAAAGGGCCATGTCCGTACGGTTCGGTTCTGGCAGCACGTGAATTCTCGTGAATAACGATCAGATATATTCTGCCTGACGGGCAGAGTGGCTGTATTGGAGGTTTTCTCGGCGGTCGTTCGGCTCGGCGCTCTTCCGTTCGGCCACGTTGCGTCAAGCGGGCGCTTGTATTCCACAGAATGATTATTTTAACAATCGTTCAATGCTTCGCAAAAGTATCCGATTTCCCAAGAGGAGTGTTGCCGCCTACTTTCCAAAAAGCTGGGCTGTTGGTTGCCCACTCAGAACGCCACCTGAATTACGCGAAGCTGAATGGAGCTTGTTCCGCGGAAACACGGACAGAGACATCGATAGATGGAGAGATGGATCGATCGATTTGTGGATTAATGTGCAGATTGACTGAACTTGTCGGCGGTGACGTCGATGACGGTATCGCTCCGTTCGGATGGGATCGGCCGGTGTGGATTCGACGCGACGGAGACCGACAGCCGTCGGACTAGAACAAGCACCGGAGCCGCGCGGATGTTTAACCAACAAAGGCGAAGTCGAAACGGAAACGTTTCGCGTATGACAGCTTTCCCTTGCATCCGACCAACCGACCAACCAAGCAAGCCTTCGGCTGATGCGCGATCTGTCCGTCTGGATTTGGTGCGAATTCCTCCGCCAAATTACAGACGCAAATGTTCGTCCAGTGACGGCGTAGTTTGAATGGGCTGGCTCGCGTCGAAACCGCGTGCGAACCTGACGCCGTCCACTTGCTGTTGTCGCTGTTGTCGGAACCAACAATGGAAGAAACAGGTTCGAACATCGCCACGGCAGCTGCACCGAGCGGAGAGCAGAGCGATTGCTCTCAGAATGGAAATTTTCCTTTAATTCCATGAGCGGGAAGATTATTGAATCATAATGAGTAGCAAGGGTCAAGTTGCTTGCGGGAGACCTCAGGGGTCCGTGACGCAAGCAAAACGAGGAATAAGCGTCGCCAAGAAGCAAAGTTACAGCATAACTTCAGATTGCACAAAAATCGCGAGGGACGAGGGAGGGGGCGAGGGGGGCTGCGGCGAGCGGAGCTCAGAGAGCATAGAGAGTAGCGAGGATCAGCTTGGGATTAGTCTGATATCCTCACTTTATGGGGATCAGAAATGGTGTCGCAGTGTCACAGAAACGTAATCTCCTCGCTGTTCGTAACGTATCAAATGAGTCGAGGAATTGCTCGAGTTCTCTTGGTGAGAAGTTGAAAAGTCGAATGAATCGGTGGTCACCGATCTCCGATGTGACCACTAATCTACGGCGGGTTGTGAGGGGACAACGTTCAGAACTGAAAGCAGGGAGCGCTCCAATCGAGCCGGGTTCGGGTCTGACAGTGTCGCCAAACTCAAGGCGTAGGGTATCGCAGAGCCGTGAACATCCAGACACCCGAAGATGGCGTCGGTGTTGGCGGATCAGTCGCTGATCGATTCAAGTTGGGCTTCTAATTGCCCTGAACCGAAATCATCAATAACACGCGTAGGTGGAGCTGTGAGCTGTTTCCTAAAGTAGCCGAGAGTCTTTGCTTCCATTGCCTTTCGACAAGTAGGGAGGATTGATCTCCGGCTCTCCGGTGCGAGACCGTAGACTCCCCTCATGGAGTTTTCGCAGAGCGACGAAAGTCAGGTCTATGCGACCAGGAACCTCCGTTCTACTGTCGTTTGGTTGCTCTGCCGGAGCTGGTAAGAGCGTCCGCTCGGACCGAATACAAACGAGCTTGGGAGCTGCTCAGCACGCGAATAACGACGGAGAATCGTGTCCGGAGAATCTGCATTTTCGACAGTCTCGAATTCCGCGCAGGTGTGGATCGGGCCGGCCACTTGAACATTGACACTCTTCGTGTTCTATTCTCGCCATGAACGAAAAGCTCATGTTGATAGCTTTGTTTTACAAAGGATGAGGTTCTCTGATTCAACAAAAAGATAACATAAACAAACGAACACCCACCGGTTCCTGCGAGCCCCTTCTTTCTCTCTGTTGCTCGTTCTTCGAATTCAAAGAGACTTCGTTGTGACACTGAGATCCGTTCGCATCGGATTTCGAAGCAGCATTCCGAATCCCTCCAGTGACCCATCCGATCTTATCTCCGAGAGGTTCTCCGTCGCACGGATAAAGGGGAGCTTCAGACTTGGAGAAAATCGGTATTCCGTGAAGGAATGCCTGGTTCGGAACTCGTCTCTCGACGGATCTCCGCGATTTTTCTCGATTTCCCCCGATTTCCGCATATGGGTGCTCGAGAAACAAGGAGTTCCCGTCCAAACTCAGATCGGATCTCAGAAAACGGCGCTGGCGTGTTTTGACGAGGCTCCGAGATCTATGAGACTGTGAACAATCGTTTCGGGAGGAAGGAGTTACGACTTTGTTTCCTCCGCGTGGGCAGGGAAGCCGGCTCTCTAAAGTTTCCGAAGACGCTGCGGTAGGCCACCCACGATCGCTGACTCAGTCACTCAGATATTGCGCGCCGAGTTGTCCTGACTGATGAGAAAAAAATATCCGGCGACCACCTTTCTCTGCTCCCTCGAAACACTGAAACCGACGCGAGTTTCGCAGGTACGGGTACGCCGAGAGCGCGGAGAGGTTTCCGGTAGATGATTAATCGCTCTAAAGAAGGACTATCTCCCTGTTTCTCGAGCCACAAAGCAAACCATTAGCCCCACCGAGCGGCGTTTGCAGAGACAGTCAGTTCCAGGTAGATTGGGAAGCAACGTTTCTCCACCGATGTCACGTGTGTCACAGAAAGCGGCATTTGGTAACAGTAGATAACGACACAAAAGTGTATTCGGGGGTCATACTCAAGGAATGGTCGCAATCGGAAGCTTCGGGAAGATACAGAATGGAATGAAGCGGGAGCCGCTCAACTAATTTCAACGTGTTCCCTCTTACAGAGCTCGGTAACCAACTTCTGGACCCCGGCTACGCATCAGACAGAGAGACGAGGAGAAGATGAATCGACTGACAGATAAATAGACGGCGGACGTCTCGTGTGCCCTACAAGCAACAACGTGGTCTACCGTTAGATGTGGTCACGCCAAAGACGCATCACGGGCGCCCGCAACGAGTTCCCCACGCACTCGCATGTGATCTAGAAACCGCACTGCGACTTCGTCAGCGTTCAGAGAAGCTATCCATCCATCCATCCGTCCCCCGGCTGCTTCGTTCGCCCATCCGTTCCTCTATCAGTCCGCATGCTCATCTGAGCGAAGGTCTATCCAGAAGGCGACCCCTCGCTCCCTGATCCTTCTTCCCATTTACCTATTTACTCTATTCTTCATTCAAACAAACATCCGTCAGCAATTCTATAAATCGGACCAACCGACAGTCTTCCGCAGAATCCACGAATGAGGCTCGCCAGGAAACAGAATCTCCTCCAGGACTCGCTGCAGCTGAGAGCTCGGATCAGCCGAGCATTTCTCCCCTAACGACCTTTGGGAAAAAACTGTTCCCGCGACACGGAAATTCTGCGTTGTGAACACATAGCACCGCCACAAACCAGCGAAAGTTACACCACACGAGCCGGCCTCCTGGGAACTCTTCTCCCCATCGACAATGAGCTAGGTGAGATGATTAATTGCGGGAGAGGCTGTTTGTTTGGTCTTTTCTCCAAACATGGCCTTCATTGACGGAATATTCATCGATGTTCCCATCGGAAGTCTCGTCGTCAGTTGACGAGAGCAAACAGGAATGCGTACGTCACACCGATGATTTTCCGGGCGGTTTTCTGGCAGAGAAATCAATCAGGGCGAGGTGAAGGATCGCGGAATGATGGATCCGTGAAAGCGGCGGTGCCAGACATTCACGAAAAAAATAATTTCTTCGCATCGTTTCGGTGGGAACAGCAAGTCGAGAAATCGACGATAGTGGAAACTTATCGGAATCGCGGAAGAAACGATTATCAGAAGCGAAGAGAGTACTCCGATCTTCCCTCAGTCGGCATCACGGATTGTTGCCGTGCCCCGCCGAGCTCGATGCCGTCTACGCTCGAGTTTCCCGGGGCGTGACTCTCTTGGTTTTCACGTTCGAATAGGATGGACAAGGCGCGCTCCTATTCCGGATCTAGACGCAGTATCCGATTATTTCGATAAGAAACTTCTCTGACTTCTTTTCTACGAATCGTTCCGAGACAGGAGATCGCTTCCGTTTAAATAGGGCCACCCCAGCGACGTCAACGATTGGAAGACGCACAAGGGGTCCTTACTATGCCCGCCGCCCGCTCGTTGTTAGCTTGCTTGCTCGCTCTGATGATTTCGCGGTGCGCACAAAGTCGAACAAGTGTTGGAAGAAGTCTTTTTTCTTCGGCCCGACTCCGCCAACTAGCCGGCTGCCTCGCTGGCTGGCTGACTGACTGACTGACCCACATTCTTCGTCAATGGACATCTTCCAAACGTCAGCTGGTGAACGTCGAACGAGCGCTCCCGACGAATCATCCTCTTTTCGGCGGCGAGCTTTTGCTTCTGTCTTCGCGATATGCATGCTAATGTAGGAATTCCATTTCTGCAGCTGTCAACTTGTCAAGAGCGAGGTCGGCTGTTTCTGGCGCGGCTCTCGTCGTTGTTTCCCGCTTCGATTGTTTCATCAATACGTGTCGCAGGATGCAGGAGACTCTCTCGGATCTTCCGTGTCTCCGTTCCTCGCCTCCCCCTGTTCTCTCTTATTATGTTTGCGGTGCGCTGGTTCGGGAGGAGGGGCGGGAGTCCGTCAGTAGTCCGGCTATCATGAGAGAGAGATGGAGAATTATAGGGCTCTCCAGAGAGATAAGACTCTCGATCGTCTCGGGAGTTCTCCAAGATTTTCCGTGGTCGCCAGCGGGGCTTCGACAAAAGCCAGCGGGATTCCACACGGTGGAATTCCGTCCGCGATGCCATAAGGCTGAATCGAATGTGCACGAGATGAGAAGATTGCGCCGAGAATCGGCAAATCGGCCAATGGCATTGTTGGATAGACGTATTTCAACTGATAAGGAGGTGAGCCGCGAACAGACACGGCATCCTTGAAGCCTGAGCCGGGACTTGCTGGTATTCGGAACTCTTAGCGGCAGGTATTCTAACATTTTTGACAACAACATCTATCGGACCACCACTCGCAGTCCATCAGATGCAATGATCACGGCTGTGATCGTTTCGAATTATCACAGAATTGCAGCTTCCGAGGTCCCCGATGCCCTCAGGTAAAACGGAACGAAATCAAAGTCTCGCTCGGTGACTTGTAACAATGACAAATATTGCCGGCGTCGAGAACGAACGCAAGTCACGCCGAATAATTTTGCCCCTTAACAAGGCTCAGACAAGAGCCGGTGAGCGGAGGGAAGACTAAACTTTTGGAACAAAGCTCTACTTGCATTCTGTTCCGCCAGACGACGGAGAAAAGCTCTCTGAAGTCGAAGCATCGGCGGTCTTCTCGAGATGGTTCGAACGGACAACTAGACAGGCAGAGGTAGTCCTGGATACTGCCGAGAAATTATGCACATCGCCTGGGAATATATCAGCCAGAAAAAGGGAGCCAGAAATAGCCAGAAATGCAAAGAGGGTCCGCCCGGGCTGCTCGCAGAACGAGTCGATCCTCGGTTGATTTCTCTTACCTCGGAACCTAATCATTGAGCGAATAGGAGCTCTCCAGCTCCGTGTCCTCGGAAGCCAGATAATTCCCTCAGCCTTCCAGCTGACTCATTGTCCTTCAGCGGAGAGCCCGAGGACTCTGGAACTATTTGAGTTCTGAGGGTCCGAGATCGTTTCAGGAGCGTGATATCCCGGAGAACTCTGGCGCTGCGACACCGTCTCTGTTCGATACCATGAGCGGCCTCGATCCCGGGACTGACCAGAGAGAGGAGAAGGAGAGAATGTGGGAGATCGGGATCAATGCGAGCGAGGGAACGAAACGCCGAATGAATCTGAAGATGCCCGCCTCCGAAACGATGAGTTTTCGTTAGGTCTCCAGATCGTATTCGGTAATGGGATTCAGAGACAAATTCCACGTGGATCAGAATTGGAAGTAGGGCGTAGCCCGTAATTTTCGCGTAGGACTAGCGGGGAAAAGCTTGGAATTCACTTGAAAAAGTTCAGAAATTCCTATTCGAGGGGCTCCGATTCCAGCACAAAAGCCAGAAGCTCGGATTCTCCTCTGTCGAATATCAGAAGATATCCAGATCCGGATTCATAATTTCTTCGATGGCATCAAGCGAGACGCTGAAGAGACGTCAGGCTCTCCGCGCCGTGTTGAAATGAAGCAGCAACCTTTAGGCAGATGTTGTGCTAATTTTTCCTGTGTTCGTTGCGTCACGGGCCAGGTGCCCATGAGGGGCTCCCTGCACAGCTTTTTAGCATGTTTTCTTCCTTTTTTCTTTGTCTTGAGTCTCTGTTTCGTTTGCCGCTCATTCTTCAGATGGCAAGCAATTGATTCGATTTGGACGTTTCGAAACGCCGTTTTCCGGTCGCAGCGAGGAGATGACGCCGCTTTCTCGTAGCCGAGGGCTTGGCTCCAGTCTGCATTTAGAACAATCCAACGTCCCTCCAGATGTGAGCTGAGGCAGGCAGCACGGCGCTCAGGAGCAAATGATAAACAAAAAACAACTCTGGAACACCATCATCTGAATTTTCGAAATGTCGTATCCCGAATTTTCAACGCTCAGACTGCTCGCGGGAAAATCATCCGACTATCAGAAAGTCGTTTGCCGCTAATTCAGAGTCTGGATTCTTCAGCTTCGTCTCGAAAGAGCCTGGCAACTTCACTTCAGGGCCGGCCAGGCGAGATTCACTTTCGAGAAGCGCCGTCCTTGATCCTCGTATTAGAGGGGCTCGATTCCTCGACTCGGAGTCCTCTCTCCCTGTTTCCGCCGAACGTTCAGAAGCCCGAGGAACCCGAGCTCCGCTCTTACGGGGAGAGCTTCTACGATGGCTCAGGTGTCATACCCGCCATGTGAGCGGAGCGTTTCCACCTCACGCAAGTGTTTGACGGACTATCGAGTTGTAGTTTCCGAGCCGATGGCGAACGCCGCTCGTTAGTGGTTCGACGATTCCCGACTCCAGTCCGCTTAAACCAGACGTCACCAGGCCTCGCTGACATCCATTCTGACAGCGAGACGGCAGTATCCGTGTGCCGGTCGGACGTTCGGTCGTTCGTCCCTTCGTTTGTCCGTCTGTCGGTTCGTCGTCTGACTTCACTTCCGCTTGATGATATGCTCGTTGTTTCGGAACGGGGAGAAGCTCTTCGAATACTGCACTGGGTGGATTCAAACCTCGAAGCGTGAATCTAGAGATTTCCGAATGACAGTACACCATGTCTTGAGCTCGTATACCAGAGGGTAATTCCAATTAGACGACGATATTTTTCTCCCTCCAAATATAAAAGCCTTGGTCCAACAGGCGACAGACAGGAGGGCACGCAACAAGAAAACGGCCAGTGAGCCAACGGACGGAGCAGTCAGTCGAACGTTTTCAACGGCCAAAAAACGGTCTTTCTGCGACTGATATCTACCACTGCGATCCGATCCCTACGGGCTGACAACAGATATTGATAGTTGACCTCTGAACGCTGCCTTCTTCTCCAGAAGTTCTCGTCGTGTTCGTGGAGGAAATATTTTCCCCGCACGGGTCCACATCCGAGGAAGAAATCTTTCCATCGGTACAATCCACAGCGAATCCGTTCGGGACCGCGTTGACCGCTGTTCGAACATCACAGCCGCGTAATTACATGGATAATTCAGATTTTACTTTTTAAAAAAACAGCTCATGCGGAGGCGCGCCGATATGTTTTCGGTTTCGGCTGAACGAGCCGTGGAGCGGTCGGTGACGCCGTGCCGTCTCCTCGTCCCCACATTGTGGGACGAAGTCTCGCGGTCCGGACCCGACACCGAGCCACAGCCTTAGCTGTTCGCTTATTGCTCCGCTGAGCTCGGTAGCGCTCAAAGCAGATAATAAATCGAATCGGAGTCCATCAAAGACTCCTCGGCTCGCGATCGACAACTCCGGAGCTGCCCGGTCGTTTCCCGGCGCGGTTCTCGCTCTGATCGCCGCGGTGCGATCTCTGCGCCAATGCTCTCTCGGCGAGCGAAATAAGTCATAGATATAGATTCTGAATTTATCTGTCAACGGGAATCGGTCGCTCGCTCGTGCGTCCGCTGATTTTCTCGAAGCGATGCGGGCGAGCTCGCTCGTATGCGCTATCTGGCGGTCTCGATTATCTGCAGCGGACTTACCTTGATCATAGGAATCCGAGATCCTCGACCGTCAGTCGTAACGTCCACTTTGAAGAATGGAAACACGGCGTATTCCTTCATCAGCGATGAGAGCGTCTGATCGAATTTCCAAGACGACGGCTCGTATGATGTAGCCGAAATCGCTTCCCAGCCTCCCATCTGTCTGATTAGGGTGATCATATTGGTATCGGGAGTCGTGGATACGCTCCGCTCGTCGAGACACGACTGCAGGAACTTCGCTATGTGACTTCGGACGGTCGTCGCCGAATTCTCCTCGTCCGGTGAAATAGCGTCAACGATCTGTTTCGTACGCAGTCGAATCTTCTCACGAGCCTCGTCCAGGAGGTCGATCCGCGTCAACGTGGAATTGAGCGGATGCCTCGAGAGAAATCCTCCGCAAGCGAACTGTTGGAAATCCTGGCACGGGTCTTGCGTCGGGTCCATGTTACGTATGATGTGAGCGGCACTATGGAGACATTCCGGAGTGTAGCAACGACCGTGGAGGTCCGAAGACGTCGTGTTGACTTTGACAGCGAGCACGACGATTATCAGGAAGAACACCAACAACAAAATAGCCAATAGAATCAACAGACACCGCCGCCTCTCCTCGGGGGGTGCGTTGCGTATCTTGAGGAACTTCCATCGCGGTATTCCGTTGCTGTCTCCGTGATGGTTAGCTTCACTTTCCATGTCCATACACTTTGCGTTTTCGTTCGGTTCTTCGGCTCCCATACCGTGCTCGGAGCAAGAACGCTGGCTGCGTCAACGCACGACGATCCGGCGGATGTGAGACACTCACTAAAACTATACGTACGTAAAACACGTTACCGGACTCGGAATGCTTCGCTTCAACGGACACCTTTTAGCTACCGAGCGACTACCCCGAATGGTACCCAACGCCGAGGAGCTTCTCTAGCGCCGAATAAACTCTTTCCACCGTGGATCAGTACGGCGGCATCCCCGGCGCCCTTTCTCCGCATGCCGCGGACAGACTCTTCGACTTGCCGCCAGATGGCTCTGGCAGCTCCCATCAGTGGTCTTGGGGCGGAGAAGGCGCCAAAACTCCGAACCACTGGAAAAACGCCGGAATCCCGTCTCCCTCGGTCTTAGCTCATGATCAGTGTCCGGGTGGAGTCGGAATACCGTCTGATTCCCCTTGTATGAGCTCCACGGTCTGCGATGAGGAAATGATAAGCACCGAATCCTCGAGAGAACTCCAAGGTGCCCGGATAGCATCCCAGGCTTCCATCCGGAGGGGAGAAGAACTTTCTTGTGGAATTTCGATCCCCTGAGCGGCAAAATTCCATCCTTATCCGAAACCGACCCGTAGGTAGGGCACTGAATCTCATTGCGTAACTGGGTGGAATCGCTCTATTTTCCGAGAAGCGTTTGACAGAATCCGACCTCCCACGACCTGGAAAGTCTAAAAAGTTGCGGATTGGTGCTCTCATCTGCGCAGAGTGGACGGAACCGACCCCGGGCCAGTTTTTTCCGAAAGCACGTATGTGGACTCAGGAATTCTGTAAGGAGACGATTTCAATCTATGCTGACAGAAGACAGAAGGGTGCGGGAAGGAATATGGGTTTTTGGGTTATAATTCTCGAAAACATCTGGAGAGAAACCTCTTTTGATTAAGACGTTCATTCCATCCTGGGTATCGATCGAGGGCGCGGTTGGTGAGATATTCGAATCTTGGCTCGTTTGGCGACACGCGACGTTTGAGGATATGCGGCCCAATCAGTTTCAGATAGGGAAACATTCGAGTAGACTTGACCGACTCGAAAGCATCGCCTCACAAAGGCTGTTCTGCAACACGGATGTGTTTCCTCGGGATGCCGAATTCGGTATCGACCTTATTCAGAGACATGCCAGAGGCGAACGACTTTCCAAAGCCAAATCTGTGGGTCCGCTACTCTAGACAACAGAGGCCAAGTTGATCGTCGTGAATCCACAGAATGCGTTTTCCGAATCATGCGGGCTAAGGCACGTCTTCATTTTTTCGAAAACAAGACGATTCCAGAAATGTATGCACACTCATGAATTTGAATCAGTCGTATGACTAACTTAGGGGCAGCCCTCGTCCGCACGGCTCTCAAACATGATGGAGTAAGACTCGAGGAGTAGGATAACTGAAATTCCGCTTTCGCATTCCCGTCGAGTCCTCGAAGGTTGTCCCGAAAGCGTTAGTGAATGATAAGAACCACGTTTCGGAAGTCGCGGAAGTCCGGCGATGAGGGGAGGAAGGTTTAAAATCAGCTGTGTGATTTCGCGGATATCTCTGGAAGTTGCCCTGTCAACCTTGTGACGGCTGAACTGTGCCGCTCGTCATTTCGTCATGGGTACTCTACGGTTTTCGCGCTTCTAAACTTCAATTGGCTCCCACTGCCCACAGCTCCACAGGCTCGGACCCGGTCATTGCCTGCCCCAATCTGATATCTATGTACGTAGGCACCGCATCCAGTCGCATCTCTTTCCAGTTGGTGGGTAGCTTTGTTTTTCACGCAGAAGTACGTCATCATATGCACTTGGCTTAATTAGTTTGGTGGGACGTGGCACGCAGAGGGATAGGTCGCTCAACGCGGATACTTCAGCAGGCTGGCTGAAATTCCAAGAAAGAACGTTGGAGCCGACAGCAATGCCGAACGAGGTCTGGGCATCGCCTTATTCTGCCGTGAACTTATCCGTTGGGCGAGGAAACCCGCCCGGTGACGTATGATTTGATCAAAGTTGACGCCGAGCTTGCGGTTCTGCAATAATTATCCAGAGATCATTCCCAGTCGCCGAAGTCAGGAAACGTGAGTTCTGAGCTCTTCGGGCGCTGCGAGGTCCAGCGCGAAGGCTTTGTGAATCATTGAGCAACGCACGCAGACAAGTCTCCGGAGCTTCTGCCGCTCCATCGAACCTCGGACCGTAACCGAAATAGAAGCTCCATCGTCTTCAGAGAGTATATTAACAAGACATCCAGCGCTTATACAACGTGTGAAGTTTTTAGTCTCCCCAATAGGTACACCGAATCGAGACTGATTCAAGTCGCAGGAGAGGTTTAATTTTGAAAATACGAAGACCATATTCCGGCCTCTCCGACATTGTCGAGAGCTGTATTGGTCGCTCATCGCTATCGCTTATCCCAACAAATGAGTACGAGCATGGTTCAGCGGACGATTATCCTTTCCTTCTCATGCATAGATGCGCTGACAAGCCATCTTGCAAGGATGGATCGCAGAGGAATAGATCAGGACATTCCTCTGCATCTGTCCCTCGGACTCCAGACAGAGCCAGAGCTTAATCCCCGCGCAGCGAGCCCAGAATAGAGGAGGGGAATTTTCGGCTCACCGGCTATCGACCCCGTGAGCGTTCGGCGTTTCGCTCAAATACTTGCAAACAGGACCGTTCCTAGCCCATCGCAAGGAGCTCGGCAGGTTTTCATGACAGTTGACGAAAATGACGGCAACCGTTTCCCATAGCACCGAGGACCGTGAGTTTGTGAGCCGGCTGGGAGGCGCAAACTTCGACGAAACTGCAGGCGAGACTTTCGATGATTCTCCTCGCGTTCGTCTCCCTATCCTGTGTCAAGACGCTACATCGCTATTCGGTGAAGATAAGCTCGGAGGCCAGGTCTTGGGAAACGTGATCCTCCTATCAAAGCCGCGTGACAATTAGAACATTTATTCACAGGTTCTGACTTCAATTATTCCCCACACTTTATGCTCTCTGTGCGGTTCAGATTTACATCAGCAAGGTATCATCGATGTCCTCGGCTTGTGGAGCGCCCCCGTTCTTCTGAGCAGTTCGAATCAAGGTTTTCTGGTAGACATCCAGCAGAACTTCCCGTGAGCCTCCTTCGAGAGTCGACTCCAAGTCTTTCAGATAAGGTGTCTTCGTTTCGTCATGGGCGCCAGTCATCTGAAATCGAACACGACGATACAGGACGATCGGAGTTATCATCTGACTTCAAAAACCGAGTCTCGACTCTGCTTGCAAGCTTTCAAAGGTACTCACCCCCAACATTGCAATCAGGGCGAATTCACAATTGGCCCTCACCTGCAGATAGAAGGAATGATTGATTTTCGGAACTTTTCTGCATTGGGAATTTTCTTTCTAGCTTTCCAAGAACCTAATTGAAAAAATGATTCCTCGCGGGTCGGTGGGAGAGTAAGAACCCGCTCTTGAAAACTATTCTGAGCATGGATCTTCCTCGCGGGTAATCAAGTCAACCGCCGGACGTACCACAGTATTTTTCTCCTTCGTTCCATTGACAAGCTGCGGAACCAAGACCTTGGCTGTACAAACGGGCACCTGGGCATGGGAGCAGACATAATGTACCACAACGCCCATCAGCTGCTTGATTTCTGTCAAGTTGTGATTGATTGTCTGAAAATGAACAAGAGAGAATCCTTTATCGAAAACTCCGGATGATGATTGAGTCTGAATCGTGCTGGACCCCGACTCGAGTTCAGGAGTGCGGATCCCGCCTCACCTTCGCGAAATTCGTCAACAGCTGAGTCGGGAAGGTGTTTCCGGACGACGAACAGAATAGAAGAAGATATCCGCATGCGCGCAGACTACTTTCGGCAATGACCGGCTTGTCAGATGCCAGGAGCGTGATGAGACTTGATTCGATTGCACTGCAAAATTCGCGGCGTAAACGTTGGAACGGAGCGTCTCAGATCGGTATCCGCTCGACTGGTGATCAGATATCTCTCTCTCCCATATTGGAGAAAGCTATCTCGGGTTTGAGAGACTCACGCAAGATATTTCGGCACGACTGTCTGCGGGAATTCCTTTAGGAGGATCTGGATGCTGACAGCCCTGAAGTGGCTCGTTGTCCAATCCGAAGCGGGTGACGTATCTTTGGATGGGACAACGAATCAAATAATCATTAATCATTATTATATTCGACTATAAGACGGAGAACAAACCGGAAAAGAGTTCGATATTCGGTCATTCCCGGAGGACGTCCGCTGAACGTACCGAAGACGTAACTGGATGTTATTGTGTTTAGTTCCTCCGGAGGAAGAGCCCCACAGAGAGCTCCCAGACAGGCAGCCGCTTGTCGTCGGCAGGCGTCCTCACTCGAGGTCCCGTATTGCGACAGCGTAGACACCAAGGCCCTACGGATTGTATCCGCGATGGCCGTAGGGTTCGAGGAGCATATCTTGACTAACACGCATCTCAAGGCATAGAGCATCGTCTCTCGGATAGCCGGATCGTCCACAGTTTTCACCTGAAGCAGAAAGCCTAGATCAAGTCGCGAATTCCAACTTTCAGGAGCGTGACCGACACGAAGGACCCCGCTAAAGAAATGCCGAAGAGAAAACGAGCCCCACCTGATTATGCAGCTCCTGGACTATGGTCGCCGGTTTTGGGTAGATTTTCGTCAGACAACCCAGAGCCACGGCACCGTGAAGCCGGACGTTTCTGTGAGCGTCGGACAGCGCTCGATTGAAAGTGGAATAAAGTTGCGGCAGGAAAGGTTTGAGTTGCGTATCGACTTTGTTCAGAACAACGGTCAGAGTATGGAGAACGGCCGTTTTCACGGTGTGAGCGTAACGGTCGCCCAAAACTCGGATCAGTGGTCCCGTGAAATTACTGACATACTTGTGCGAGAGGCTTTTCGGTTCTGTGAGCTTTATCAGCTCGCCGAGACCGACGGCAGCTGCCTCTTTGAGTTCTGGACTGCAGTTGAGCAGGGCTTCTTTGTAGATGAAAATTATCGGCTCGGCGCCTTTGACCGTACACAGGCCGGGCAGGTGCAGCTCGTCTTTCCGCATCGACGACGACGCGCTTCTGACGGCGCTCCGGATCTCCATGACGTAATTGGCCTCTTCGCTCATTCTTATCTGCTTTACGACTGCCAGCAAGGCTTCGCTAGATAGAGTGAGGATGTTGGGGTCCTTGTCGAGGTAGAGCCGGATCAGGTCCTTCATGAGGATGACGAAATGCTTCTCGAGCGAGGCCTTGGTGTTCGTGCAGAACGCGCAGAGGATCGCCACGCAGGCTCTCTTCATGCGCGGATCGCTGGTCCTGCTAGCCGCGAGAAGCGTCTCCACGATCACCTGAATGCATTCGGCGTCCGTCGTCGACAGGACGACCGATCGGCAATAGCCGAGCTCCTCAACCTCTTGCGGTGTGTCGAGGGCCCCGGAGAACGCCAGAAGCAGAGCGTCGAGAATCCGCGGGAAATAATTCACGAGCGCGTCGCCTTGCGCCACGGAGAAAATGTACGAGAGGGCTTTCGTGTTGACAGGTGGCTTGGTGAGTTGCGGCACGAGATGCGGCAACATGTACCGGGATCTCAACATCATCACCTGTCTGAGACCGTCGAGGGTGTTTTCGGCGAGGACGCGATCTTCGCTCTCGATATTGTCGAAGAGCGGCGTGATGATCTCCTCGAGGGCGCGAGGACCGACGGCCGTGTGGAGACTGTCGAAGGTCTTGGCCGCGGCGCAGCGGACCTCTCTGAGAGGATCACAGAGCGCTTTCCTCACCGTCGGGACGAGATTGTCGAGGAAATGGAGAACCATCGCGCGCGGGGTGCACGCGACGATCTCGCTCAGCCCGATGCAAACGCCTTGCCGCTGATCCGCGTCGTCAGAGTCGAGCCCGCGCTCGAGAATCGGCATGATCTCCGGGAGGACTCGTTCGCCGAGTTTGCGAACGAGATCGCCGAGTGTCTTGGCGGCGATTTGCTGCTTGTCGTGGGAGTTACTCGCCAGGAATCCGAGCAGGAGCGCGAACATCGTCGGCAGGATCTCCCGGAGAGTTCTCGGTGTGTTCGAGACGACCACCTTCCACACGTGAATGGAGGCCTGTCTCACCATGAGCGACGTGTCCATCCGTCCCATGTACAGTCCCGAGAACAGTCTGTTCATTCTTCCGGCGCCGAGAGCGCCGGAAATGGCCGTGTGCGACTGTTCTGTTCCAAAGTTGTCGTCTTCGTCGGCCGTTTCCGTGGTCATTTTGCCCGAAACGCCCGAGATCTTGTAGAGAAGGTCGCCGATCAGCTGCACGGAACTCAAGCGGATCCTCCAGTTATCATCGAAGAGACCTTTCTCCAGTTCGGGCAGGAGCAACTGAATTGCCGTCTCGGCGTACATGGCCACGATCCGCTGGCCCGCCAGGAGAGCTGTGTCCCGCACGAATTCAGTTTCGTCGGCGAGTCCCTGAAGGATTGGGTTGATTATCTGGGCGATGTAGGGGGTGAATTCCTTTTGGAAGACCAACGGCAGATAAATGAACATCATGAGGTATCCGTCGCGGAAGTGGGGTTCGAGGTCGGCGCGTTCGGCCGATTGGATCAGCTCTGGCATGACGACGTGGAGACGTTGGACGCCCATGCCCCCGATGACTTCGGCCAAGCCCTGCGCAGCTCCTGAACGGTCTACCGGCGAGGCTTCCGACGTGAGAGTCTCCATCAGCCAGGGAACCAGATTGTCGAAGCATTGCTCGCCGGTTCCCTTGATTATCGTACCTAGAGCTCGGGCCGAGACGGTTCGAACTTCGGGCACGGGGTCCAGTAGGCATGTCTTCAAACCAGGCAGAATCGACGGGTAGTAGGGCATGAGATCTTTTTGGTCAGTGAGGGAATACATGTTACCGATGATCTGGGCCGCCATTTTCCGGGTTTCGGTCGACCGGTCCTGGAAGGCCCTCTGGATGACGGGCATGATGAGAGCGAGGGACGGAGCGTCGATGAAATGAACGAATCTCGTTTCCAGCAACGTGTTGAGGGACGACTGTGTCCGGTTCGACGGATCCTGCAGGGCCTCGAGCAGGGTCGCGACGATGGCTTGGATCTCGGGGTTCTTGATTACCTGACCGATTTGGGACAACGCCTGAGCTCCCGCTTGTTGGACCTTGACATGCGAGTCCGACAGTACCTGGATCAGTTTCGGAACGACCGTGGGCAAGCACGTGCTCAACTGCTTCGGAGCACAGTAGGCCATGCTACCGAGGAGTTCGACGGCACCGCACTTCGTTCGCCAGGAGTCGTCTTCGAGGGCTTCGAGGAGAATCGGGAGCGTCATTTTGACCCCGTGGCCCGTCAGGTGTCTCATGATGGCTTTGGCGGTGGCTTCGGTCGCTTCACGTACGTACTGATTGGAGTCGCCGTAGCAGGCCAGCAGATGACCCAGGATATGGACTATGTAGGGTTCGAAGAGTTTGCCGAGCACGTTACAGAGAATCTCGAAGGCGAACAGCGCTCCTTCTTTCTTGCGTACGTTCTTCTTATCCTGAATGGCGTCGGTGAGCTTCTGCATGATCTCCATCTGCTTCAGAGATAGAATTCCCAGGCCTTTGACGAGACCCGCGAGTCCGTAGGCGGCCCCGCGTCTCTCTCCGTAGTTCTCTGAATTGAGGAGGACCGACATGAGATTGTTAATAAGTCCGAGAGCTTGTCCCCTCACGGCTGGAGCCAGCGGAGGGAGGCAGGAACTGACCGCCTCTTGAACCGACTGCGAGGGAACTGTGAGGAGTTCCAATAATCGTCGAACGATTGGTTTGACCCGATCGTCGTTTTTGTCGAGATGTTTAGCCAGGGCTCCCATCAGAATGACCACACTCTGTCTAACCTTATCGGCGGTCGGGGTCTGCTCGGCGCTCTTCAAATACGCGTCGATGAGGGCCAACAAAGGGGAAACGCTGTTCTTGCCGGCGGCATCGACGATGGCCAAACCAGCGTCGAGCATTTCGGCGCCCACTTTCGAGTTCGGATCACCGAGTCCTACCGGAATCAAGAACTTGAAGACGTTGATGACTAGCTGCTGGTCGACGATGTTGGGTGCCATGCTCCTTATGGCGTGCGCCACGCCCCAACGGGAGTACCATCGATCGACCCAGTTGGCATCGATCAGTCGTCCGAACTGATCCCGTTGCGGCTCCGAGTCCAACATGAGCACTTGGTACTGCTCAGCGAGACCGGCCACTATGGATCCGATCAGATCCGGGTGGATGGCTGTCAGCAGCGACAAGGCTTTGCCGGCAGCAAGACGAGCGTGGCTCTGGGATTTGACCGCGCCGCTCACGAGGAGGTCGGACAGTTCTTTCGAGGCTTCAAACTCCAACGTCTTCCAGAGGATCTCGGCTTCGAGTCGAACCATCTCATCGGGGTCGCACTTGAACATCCACGTGCTCTTGGCAACGGCGTCCAACGCGCGGCCAGAGGTCTTGTTCCCGTTCGAATGGAGCGCTTGAAGAGCCTTGAAGCACATTTTCCGTACGAATTCGTTTGGGCAGTAGAGTAGCTCGAGAATGCCGTCGACCACGTCCAAGCTCGGGGGGAAAATGGAGAGGGATTTGCAGACTCCCGAGATGGCGATCTCGACCTCATGACGCAACGAGGAGTTCTGACCCATAACCAGGAGGGTGTATATCACTTCGGCCGAGCATAAATGACTAGGATTGCACAGGGCTGTGGAATCATCATCAACGTCGTAATCCTGGATATAATAGCACTGGATTAGTTCCAGAGCCAAGCGACTGGTGTCCTCGTTGACGCTCATCTGGAGCACTTCGGACAACATCGGGAACATGAGGTTGAAGAACAGGGAGTTGACTTTCTGAAGTTGTTCGGCGATTTCATTAGCCATCACCTCGTGGTATTCGTCGTTCCGCTCCCCGACGACGAAGGTGTGCAGCTCTTGAACGGTTCGTTGAAGGGTCTGACTCAGGGGCTCTTCCTTCCAGTCCCGATCGATATGGGCTTTGATGTCTCGTTTGACTCGTAAATTCGCGTAGAAAACACTCAGACCGAGATATCGTTGTGGAGCCGATAGATTGATGAGTTCGTAAAGCAAATCCGCCATTGGGTTCGCCGCCAAGTGGGAACATAACAAGTTTTGGATTTGTTGAACCAGCGTCGTCGTTTGCGGAGCTAGGTGCAACATGATCAATTCTTTCGGGAGGTCGCACGTCAACAAGGACATCAGAACGCTTTTTGCGTTGGTGACCTTTACGTTGAGCTCACCGAGTCTTTTACGGATGACGGTTTCCTTCTGCAGCTGTACCGCCAACGCTTCTTTCTGCTTTGGCGTCAGCGTGACTCCTTTTTTCTTATCGCTGATTCTCTTCAGCTCGAGTTCGAACATCTGATCTTCGTAAGAATAGGCTTTGCTCTCGCGTTTAATATTTCTCTCAGGGACCTCGCGGGCTTCCCCGATGCAAGTTTTGTCGAAAACTTCATCTTCGGGAGCGTTGAAGGTCTGTACTTCTACTTCGGTGACTTGCAGAATAACAGGATCACTAATACTCTCCCTGAAGAAATTCGCAACGTTCGGGAAAACTTTCTCGGGGAAGAAACTGGCGAGCGACGAGAGGCAACGCAGTCGTTTTTCGTCGATGGTCTCGCTCGGCGTGAGCAGAGTCTTCTGTAGCTCCTCTACGTCGATCTTCCCCAGAGGAACTTGCTGAAGCTCGAGTATTTTCGGCCACACGTTCACCGAAACCGAGTGGATCGGAACGATCGCCTCTTGGACGAGACGCAAACTTTGAGCTTCACTGAAAGCTTCGTTCACGGCGATTGCCACAATGGCCTGTGGTGCCGTCGGCTCTTTGACGACGAGATCGATCTGATTGAGAAGGTACAGGGCGAATTCGACCCCATCGAATTTGGACGATTCCCGGGGAGCGCAGATTCTTTTGACCACGCTGGTCGCTTTTGCCCGCAGATGGCGTTGGGCGTCAGTCAGGCTTCTCAAGATCACAGACGTACACGCTTCGAACGGTGCGCAGACTCCCACAGGATTATCCACCGTCAGCAATTCGACAAGTTCCAATCCGATCGATTCGAGCACCGAGTTGTTGACCGTCGACCAATATTTGTCATTCAAAAAAGGCAAGCTATCCGCCGATGTCGTTGTCTGGACTAGCATCTTGAGTGTTTCCTCATCTGTGAAGATCGATAAAGAATAGTAATTTCCTGCGCTCATTTCCCAGGCAGGAAACTCATAGAGTTATCCCTTTCCGTACTGCGCCCCTCGCTACTCACTTGGTTGGACTCTGGCTGCGAGTTTGAAAAGGATGCACGTCGCCACAAGGTAGAGGGGATAGCTGGCAGCCGCCCCTGCCTTCGTTTGCGAGATTCTCAGATGGTCCTCGAGGGTTTTCACGAATTTCGGTCTATCCTTCGGCGCAGCATTCGTGAGAGCTGACAGATAACAATTGAAGTAGGCGACTTGAATTGTTGTATTTGAGGTCTTCAGCGTGATTCCCGACTCGATCAAGCAGTCCAACTCCTTCGGCACAACAGTGACTTTCGAGCACCACCTGGAAATCGGGTCCAACATGCTGAACTCGATGCTACGGGACGATCGCCGGGACGCTGGTATTTTAATAAGCTTCGGATACCGAAGGGTATGGCAATCAGAAATGCCGCGAATAAAGTTGAAAATCATCGAAAGCCTCCTTGCAGTATTGTTCCTGAGCCAAATTATCTGGATAGCGGGATGAACTCACACAGCGATTGTGGCCAGAATCTCGAGGATCACTTGTTCGCTAACTTCATTTTTGAGGACGGGATTCATTCCGACGATGACGGCGGACACGAGATTCGAGTCGCGCGCGACTTTTTCCGGCAGAAGATCTCTGACCTGTCTGAGACATGTCACGACCGATAACTTCTGTGCGACCGTGGAGAGCTTGCCTTCTACACCCCCAAGGACAGCTAACAAGTAAGATATGATTGTGCCAGCCGCGATGGGGGCAGGACATCTTTTCGCGAGAGACAGGAGAGCGCTGCGTCCTGCAGCCTGAATCGCCTCGTCCTGAGACACCACGGACGATCCGCACATCTTGCTCAGCATCACCACTTCGGCACTGAGGTCGATCGATAGCGCGGAGAATATATCCGACATGCCTGCGGAAGCCAAAAAAAGTTTTTCAGACTCGGCATCATCCCGCTAATCCAGAAGCTCGGCCAAGAAAAAAAAAAACGGGAAGAGCCTTCAGGTCTTGGATATCGATTCCCATGGTACTCACTTCCGATCATAACCTCGGGACCTCGCAGCATTTGTCGGTGCAGAGGGGGCATGATAGATCCTTTGAAATCCTCAATGGTGTACCTGAGGGAAAAGGAGCGAATCTTGATGACCTCACAACGAACGGCCGCGAAAATATCGGGGTCCTGCGAGTCTATGTCTCATACCTCTCCAGAACGAATGACCAGCTCGTTGAGACCCAGGTCGGCACGCCCGTTCTTGCCGCGAGCAGGGACGTCAACGTTTCAAGAGTTTTAGGCTTGAGCTTATCCGCAAGTATTGAACCCTCAGACCAAGCGGATAGATGATGGTAAACGAAGTTCCACACGACCATCTGCTCGTCCGCAGGCAAGCCGATACGGTCCAGCACCGTAACGTAAGACTCCACGGAAACCCGCTTCAAGTACGCGGAAAAATTTCGATAAACCGGTGAGATGAAATTCTTGCGCCCTGCTTTCGAGACCCAAACCAGGAGTTGAGCCACGCATTTGTTCTGAAAACAAGAATTCAGAATCGATAAGGTTTTAGTTTATTCGGACACCGGCTCCTCTCTCGGCTTCTATAGGCGAAACGAGATCATCCTCCGAGTTCGGGAATCGATCTAGCTCCATCAGACCTCGTGCCGTGCTCACCAGGGGGTCGTGGCATTCATTCTCGGTTGGAACGACTTCGAGTAAGGCCAGCGTGAGTCGGAGGGATAAAACGGCGGTTTTCCCTGATTTCGGAGCGACATGTCCGTTTGCTCCTTTTGACGTGGTTTGCAGTGTTTTCGTCAAAACGATGACGCACTTCGAGGACTTCGTCGCACATAGTCGGACGGTATCTAGAAGCAAATCTCGCGACGCGGCGTCGAAATACGTATACACGGCCCCTGAAATTAAAACTCGTCACTATGTAGACTACGGACCGAATCCCTCAAAGCCTGGAAGAAATTCGAATAGTGAGCTCGAAACGTTCCGGGACTTCGACCACCCACCTCTGACGAAGAGAGCGAGTTTCACGAGGTCTTCCTGAGCAACTTGATCCTCTTTATTGATGAAGTAGTCCCCAATCGATTCGAGGCCCTTGCGTCTGTCTTTCTGCGAAGAAGAGCCCGCGAGCCTGATGTACTCCCCGATCGTGTCTTCCGTCTGATCCTGCGGAATGAATATAGGATTTATGACTATCGCACGCGAGTCGTTCCTGAACCACGACGAGAGCGTTTGAGATCTCGGAGCTCCTGTGACCGAGTTTGGGAGATGATCTGTCTCTACGGAGAGCGCTTCATCAATTTCCAACGACAGCTGGCGTCGGGGCGCGGAAAAAAGTTTGTAATCGTCGCGCAGACTGGAGTTCACTGGAGACCGAAGCGTGAAGTCTATCGTCAAGTCAGAATAATGGCGAATGGATCTTCAGAAGTCAGGAATGCACATGTCCCTCATGCACGGATTGAGGAGAAGTAAGTTTTACTACTGGGGAAAAAAGCGGTCGGAGCACATTCCATTGAGGCCCGCATGGGACGGCTCAGACAGATTTTCAGGGGTCATCGTCGCTTCGGGGGAGCCATAAACGATTGGGTCAGAGAGAATCAGCGGGAGACAAACCTTCCGTAGTTTTGGAATCCCCTCCTGAAGGTTTGGAGCGAACCAGCTTTTTCTGGAGGGGGCTTCGAATAGTGAAAAAAAGCGGGGAGCACTGATTCGTTCGGAAAATTCTGGCAATCAGCTCGAGTACGAGGCGAGGGCACGAACGAGAGGCGAAGACACAGATCTTCTTCTCGGAATCACTAATGGATTTTGACGCGCTTTCCGAAGCGCTGCGCGTGCGAGCTCCTCGATTCGTTTCGGAGTCCCGTTCGCAGGATGCCGGTCGACTGCAGCACAGACAACTCACCGTCGATGCGCCATCTCCTGCCGGGATCCGCATCTTCTCCGCGTTGGCTGATTAAGGAGTGCGAAAGCGAAACAGCAATAAATAGAAACACATGAGAAAATTGGAATCCCGAAGTGTGGAACGTGTTTTACTATGTGTTGATGGTGGTGAGCAGTACCAGCCGTCAACAGAAGAACGAGACACGCGAATGTTTTCCTCAGTGAGTGACCGCATAGAAGCTTACCTCTCTGGGCGCCTTATCGGCATCAGCTCTCCAATCGGCTAACCTTGATTGTTACCCCCATGGTTTCCGACCACGTTTATTCGATGCGCGACGAGGATCCGCGGATTCACCGGAGGACGTACCGGAGAGTCGAGGGCAATGCATGAATGCACTACCAGTTAAGCATCAGGTATCATTCAAGCACTAAGCGCGAACCGCGGATCACTCGTAAAGGATCACGCCGCGACCTGAGTACGAAAAAGCGCTCGGGGAAGCCACCCCGGAAAGTTTGCGGGCTCCTAATAAGGGCTCCGGCCAACCCCCCACCCTGTATGCAGGGAAGCTCGAAGCTCGAGACGAGAGTACGCTCCGATGGTTTGACCAGAGTACGCTCCGATGGTTTGACGAGAGGACGCTCCGATGGTTTGACCAGAGTACGCTGCGATGGTTTGACCGGAGTACTCGGAATAGGGCCTGATTCTCCCATGAGATTGCCCTCAGGATCAAGGACGGGAAGCGCCCCCTCTGTCGAGGTCCCCCTCATGGGGGACACGATGCGAATCTGACGAGCTCAAGCTCTCGAGAAACCGCGCCGACTCAATCAAAGGCATTCGAACCAATGAGCGCTGCAGCTTCTCGACAATCTCCTGCGTCATCTCGTTTTTTCCGGTTCCCACCCCTGATATCTGCGGACTCGAGTCGGGATTCTCGGAAACCCGTTGTTCGTTTCCTCCGGCTCTGCGCGCGAACAGCATGGTAATTTTCTCCTCTGGATCTAGTTTGCGCTCGCCGCCCCGAGCGGAACGATCGTCGGCAGCTCGAGTCGGCTGCAGCCGGCTCTCCCATGTATTCTGTCGTCTTCCGCCGCGTTGCCCAGTTCAGCAGCGTTCGTGTGATCGATCTGCTTGAACGTCAGCAGCTTGTGATCCTTGCAAGTCGGAGAGATTTCCATAGTTCACCGTGCATCCAAAAACTAGCTGAGGACTGGGGTTCGAAAAAGAAACGCGAAAGGAAACTTCAATACGTTCGAAACAACATGGACCCAAAACTCGAAGAAATCCTGGCACCGCTCCGGCTGTCAGTTAAAGAACAGGTGAGCAACTTGAGGGACTCGAGCCGTGCTCGATCTCGGGAGCATGCGATTGAGTTTTCGGTGAAAACACACTTCAGGAGTCCGCGGGCCGCGGATTGAGGCAGTTACTCCGGCGACCAACCGGCGTGTAAAATCTGCTCAGTTTCCATGCCGAACAGTTGCAAGGATCCCGCTAGAAATTATTCCGAGTCTCATGAGCAGCGGAGTTATACCTGGTAAGACGATCTGGGTTTTTTTCATCGCCCCGAGATTCGTCGACCATATGGCCACGAGGCCGAAAATCAGCTGTTCGATGCTCATCCTTAAGATTGAAATACTCAGTCAGCTGTAGAGCACGGCACATGAGGCTCGGGAAGAATTCACTTTAGCTCCGATTTGCTCGTGGTCGTTCGGCTATCGCCCCATGAAAGTCTGACTGTTTGAGCGGCGGAAGCGAGACCTGAGCACCGAAGCCATTGGGTATCGGGCGGATGACTTCCTGCGGGTCCCCTGAGGGACAGAAGAAAAATGAAGCGAAATGGAACCACCGATCAGCGGCATCGTCGGGACCATTCTTCTCGTGAACGCCTTTCGGGCTCTCTGGGGCAATTTATTCGACCATACGAAACTTGTCGGCCTTCGCAAGCCGTCGCGCGCTAATAACCTGTATTGACCGTGGTTATCTGTATTTGGAAACGGGTTGGAATCACATCCCGGAACTTTCTGCCCCAGAAGAATGAAACCTCGTCATCGGGTTAGGTCGATCGAATGAAGGATTGTTTCGAATTTCTCTAGGGTGATGTCGTTCGAGATCTGAAAACCTCAGGCGCTCCGGAATTGGATATTAAGAGGGCAGTTGCCGAGCTGAAATCCAGAAAGAAAATACTAGAGGATAAAGAGCTGGCGCTATGTCCTGCCGACGCTACCTTCGACAGAACTCGGATGGAAGATCTCTTGAAGAGACGTTTCTTCTACGACCAGTCCTTCGCCATCTATGGAGGTTAGTTTGATAGACGGAAGAGGATCCGGGTAGACTTGTTCCCGGTGAATTGATTTCGAACGGTCGGAAATAGTCTCGATTCCCGATCTACAGATGGGCCTTGTCGATTTCACAGGAATCACAGGGCAATATGATTTCGGGCCGATGGGGTGCGCGACGAAAAACAATTTTCTCCAAGCCTGGAGGAGACATTTTGTACTCGAAGAGGGCATGCTCGAAGTCGACTGCTCGATCCTGACTCCTGAAACAGTTCTCAAAGCATCTGGTCACGTGGATCGATTCGCCGACTTCATGGTTAAAGACGTCAAGAACGGCGAATGCTTCCGTTTGGATCACTTGATAAAAGCCCATCTGGAAAAAGTAGCCGCGGATAAAAAATCATCGCCGGAACTGAAAGCGGAATGCGAGACCATCGTCATAAAACTCGATGGCATGACCGAAGAAGAGCTGAGGAACGTTCTCAGACGTTTCGACATGAAATCGCCGATCACCGGAAACGACCTCACTGATCCGATCGAATTCAATCTGATGTTTGCCACTCAGATCGGGCCCTCTGGCCTGATCAAGGGATTTCTCCGTCCGGAGACCGCCCAGGGAATCTTCGTCAACTTCAAGAGACTGCTCGAGTTCAACCAGGGCAAGCTGCCTTTCGCAGCCGCTCAGATCGGGTCCGCGTTCCGAAATGAAATCTCACCCCGCTCTGGACTCATCCGGGTCCGAGAGTTTCAGATGGCCGAGATCGAGCATTTTGTCGATCCATCGAACAAGGTAATTCCGGCGAGGACGCTGCGAACATCCAAGACTGTCCCCAGGGCTGAATCCCCGTCTCTCCGTGTTTGAAGAGCGAGATAAATCAGGGGAATGCGTGAAGTGACTCTCCTCCGTTTCCTTCACAGGCACATCCCAAGTTCGGAAGTCTCCAAGATCTCGAGTTGGTTTGCTATTCCGCTTGCGACCAAATGGAAGGTGAGGGTCCGACACCGAGCCGAGGACCTTTCGGGTCCTTCCGTATTCCGGGGAAAAGATTTTCTGAATGCGCATCGAAAAATCAATTCACGCAATTTTACAGGGAAGGCAGCGAAAGCAGTACGTTTAGGCGATGCCGTAGCCACGAAACTGATCGCGAACGAAACCCTCGGGTATTTCTTGGGAAGGATTCACCAGTTCCTCGTGAAAATCGGCATCGATCCCAACCGACTGAGATTCCGTCAACACATGGCTAACGAAATGGCTCATTACGCTTGTGATTGCTGGGACGCCGAAATCAAGACCTCCTACGGATGGGTCGAGTGCGTCGGCTGCGCGGATCGTTCGTGTTTCGATCTTCAACAGCACAGCAAAGCAACGAACGTTCGCCTCGTGGCCGAGAAGCTGCTGCCCGCTCCGAAAACGGTTGATTTCGTCGAGGTCATCCCTCAGAAAGCCGTTGTTGGGAAAGTGTTCAAAAAGGAGGCGAAAGATGTCCTGGATGCTCTCTCAACGTTCAGCGGAGAACGAATCGCAGCGATGGAAGCGGATCTGCAGAATGGAACCGCCCATAAGATCACGTGCGCATCCGGGAAGGAAGCCGAGATCACCAAGGACATGATCCAGGTTAAGAGAGGATCCAAGACCCTGCACGTCGAAGAAGTAGTACCGGGGGTGATCGAACCATCTTTCGGAGTTGGGCGAATTCTTTATTCGCTCTTCGAGCACAATTTCAGAACTCGAGAAGGCGATGAGCAGAGGACCTATTTCTCTCTGCCTCCAATCGTCGCACCTCTCAAGTGCTCGGTCCTACCCTTGTCCGGCAACGCAGAGTTCGTCCCGCTCGTGACGAAGCTCTCAGCTGAGCTCACTCGTTGCGATGTGAGCCACAAGGTCGACGATAGCGCGGGATCGATCGGAAAGCGGTACGCTCGTACCGACGAGATCGCGATTCCCTTCGGTGTCACCGTGGACTTCGACTCGCTCGCGGAACCGCACACTGCGACGTTGAGAGAACGAGACTCGATGACGCAAGTTCGCTGTCCCGTTGACGATATTCCGCATCTGATTCGCGATCTCAGTCTGGGCAAAATCACTTGGCAGAACGAGGTCCAGCCCAAGTACCCCAAGTTCGAACAACAGGAGGCCACTAAGTAATTGCTGTGACTTGTCGGGAACGGAATAGGGAAGCGAGAGACATTGCACCCACACTCGGGCAGCGCACATCTGAATTCTATCTCTCATGCTTTATAAATGTGTCGCGAATTAAATGTGAATGTCTGGAGAATGCTTGCGTTCAGGGGGCTAAAAAGATTAGGGGCGCAAAAGGTTCTCAACCATACCAACGAAACTTCGATTGAAGTCCGGATAGCGACTCGGGCCGCCCATCGGAATAAACTCATTCAGAAAATCGACTCAATTGTTTCCTGTATATCATAGCGCCTGGAAAGGCAAGAAATGATTGCGGCCTCTATTCCACGGGACGGCCGCTTCGCCCAACCGGCGAATTCAAAGTTGGCGCCTTCCCCGGAGAGAAGTGAATTGGGAGAAGGATTCATCCGCCGTACCGTCGTCGTATCAGATACAAGACCGTGGAAGAGAGCGCGCGCGCCTGGACTTGTTGGCTCGCTTGGTGAGGGTCTGAAGAATAACGCAGAAATTGTTCGATTGGCTTGCGAACAATGGCAATGTCCGTACTTGAGCAAGTTAACGCTTAGTCTCAAGCGACAACATTCTCGCTTGACGCCTGTCGGAAATTCATCTGCATAACTCAGCCGTCTTGTGAGTGATCAGAGTTCTCGGCTCCTTCTCTGGATCGATCAGATGTTCGAAATTGCGAGGAGGTGATGGAGTGACTTCCTCGGATTTGTTCTTCAAGAACCTTCACAAAGGTGCCCACGGGCTAGAATCTTGCGTCGAGTCTCAAAAATCAGAGTTCCGATTTATTCTCGTCCGGGATTGACAGCCGAGTGCTCCATCGACAACGATTCAGGGATTTCTACCGGCTCCGAACTCCTGGAAATTTCTCCCTCGGTCTGAGAGTGTTGGAACTCAGACGGTGGACAATCGATCTCGAATTGATCACATCTCATTCTGTTCTCGACAGAGAGAATCCGAGCAGCATGAGTGTCTTTGACGACACTCAAGCGACTTGCGATGGAGATGTACGCGAGTTCCGGATCCTCATCGCTTCGGATATTCATCTAGGATACCAAGACAGGTCCACAGAGAGGAGATCGGATTCAATAAATGCCTTCGAGGAAGTTTTAGAGGTAAGAGGAGAGAATTCGATGAGTACATTGTGGAGGCAGAGGAGTATCCCGATCGGCTCTCTTCCTTGAATGATTCGAACGAATCGGCCTCACAACCTGAAAACTGGTACCATTCAACTTCCAGATCGCGCATGAACAGGATGTGCATATCGCTCTGCTGGCTGGAGACCTCTTCCACGTGAATGACCCTCCGAAATGGGTTGTCAAGGAATCCGTACGTCTGTTGCGGAAGCACTGCTACGGAGACCGAGATATCGATTTTCGTCTGTCCTCGGATCAGAGCAAGAATTTCTCTGATTCAGATTTTCCGGTGGTGAACTACGAGGATCCTAATGTTAATGTCAGCCTGCCGGTGTTCACAATACATGGCAATCATGATGATCCTGTCGGCGTGCAACACGAGAGCGTCGTCAAACTCTTGGCCACGGCAGGACTGATAAATTATTTTGGCCGAGCGAAGGACTTCAACGAGATCGAGCTAGAGCCTTTGCTGTTCGAGAGAGGACGTAACAAGATCGCGGTGTTCGGACTGGGGTCGATGAGAGACGAGCGCTTGAACACGCTTTTCCGCGAAGGGAAAGTACACTTCAAGTGGCCGCCGAATTCCGATCGCTGGTTCAAAATTCTGCTCCTACACCAGAACAGATACAAACGCGGACCCGGGAACTACATTCCGGACTCATTCCTCCCAAAAGAGCTCGACCTGGTCGTTTGGGGTCACGAGCATGAATGTCTCATGGATTTCCAGTTCAACGGACATTTCAGAATCTTGCAACCCGGCAGCACTGTCGCAACATCTCTGTGTCCGGGAGAGGTGAGTACACGGTGTCGTGACCACAAGCGAGAAGACCGATTGGCTCAGAGTCTGACGAATCGATTGTTGCAGGTTCCGGAGAAAGGCGTGGGTTTGCTGAGGGTAATGTTCGATAAGACCGACAGGCAGCACAAATGCTCGATCGAGAAAATCCCGCTCAAAACTGTGCGTCAGATGTACGTCGAGGATGTTCCTCTGTCCAGTTTACCAAAATCGAAAAGTCCACTGCTTGAGCGCGAGCTCGAGTTCCTACAGGAACGAATCGAGGAACTCGTCGAGAAGTCGGTCGGAGAACGGAGCGGTCATCCGAAGCAACCGAAGAAGCCGCTGGTGAGGCTCCGCGTGCTGTACGGACCGGACCATGAGACATTTCTCCCTCACTTCGTCGGCCGGCACTTCAAAGACAAAATCGCGAATCCCGGTGACTGCATCCACTTCGTTCGTGACAAGGAGCTCTGGAGTAGGGATCGCACCACAGGAATTATCGATGAAGAGAAATTCATGGACGTCGTGGAAGAGCAAAAGAAATCGCACGCCAAAATCGAGGACATGCTCAACTTGTACTTCAAAAACGCCTCTGATGAGAATGCGCGCTTGCACGTCATGCATGAAGACGCGTTCTCGCGGGCTATACAGTTGTCGGTGGAAAAAGGAAATCCCAAGGAGATCGTCCACAAACTGATCGAAGAATCCGCGAAGCGCATGAAAGCGAGGCTACTCAGAGCGGAGGACGCCACCGATGAGAAAAGCATGTTGGAATATATCCGCGAATGCAAGACAGAGAGAAACGATGATCTCGACGACGACGTCAAGCACGTCATCAAGGAACTGAACACTCTACCATGCAACATAAAGTCCGAAGATATCGACGACGTGGACGCGATTCATAAGAGTCCCGTGACTCGCGGCCGCGGTAGGGGCCGAGGTCGAGGAAGAGTTTCTCCGTCGCTCTCGGTCAAAAGCAAAGAATCCGACGTCACGGTCATCGACGACAGCGAAGACGAATTCAATGTTCCAATGACGACTAGCCGGGGCCGCGGTCGGGGCAGAGGCCGTGGTCGAGGACGAGGTGCGGCCACTTCAACCAGTAGTAAAACCTCGTCCGCTCGGAAAGTCATCGATGACAGCGACGATGACGACTTCGGGAGCTTCGTGGCCTCTAGCCAGAAGTCTACAAAAGACAAACCGAGCCAGCGAAGCATCCTCGAGAGCTTCTCGACAGCGCCGAAATCTCGTGCACGGAAGAGAGCTCAGAGTCCAGATATCGAAGAAGACGATGAGAACGAGGTCATCCCCTCGTCTTTGGGAGCTTCCTCATTGAGAAACCGAAGTCAGCGGCAACAGCCGGTTAAGAAGAAAAAAACCGTTGACGTACTCGCTATGTTCGATGATATGGACTGAAAAGAATTGAAGTCCCTAAAGTGTTGCGCTCTTCTGATGTCGATGGACCGACTTCATCATGAGGAGTCTGTAGTCTCTCCGGAGAGGAGAGATTTTAACATATTGCGTAATGTCGTTTGATAATGTTTAAGATAAAGAGGATAGTCTCTATTCTAAGGACCCGGAGTCTCTGAGCTCTGGACGTTTTGCGATTCGTGTTTTCGGAACATGGCAAAAGCGGGGCCCAAAAGGGAGAGAAACTTGTTCTATATAAATAGTTATTCATCTTTATAAACAGTGTGCTCGCGAAACTATGATCTTCAATACAAGAGTTCGTGGTCGGATGTACTCGAACTGCCCCAGTCCGACGGCCGCCTTATTGCATGGGTTCGCTGTCGGAAACTTGCATCGATACACTGAAGCTCGTACTGGAGTCGTTGATCGTGGAGTTTTGCTCCTCGGGGTTCTGGAAGCGTTGAGAGATATTATTTCCGGGCTTCAATGAATCGTAGCTGACGGATTCGTTGCGCGAGACAAAAAATATATTCGGGCTCTTACTCCTCGAACTCCGGAGAAAATTCCTCACCTTCTTGAGACGAGAGACGAATCTAAGTGAAGTTAGTAAGAGAGGCCTGACCGTATTGAGTTCCATCATTGTGAGATGATCAACCTGGAAGATCCAATGATTGATTGATCGCATCTGAACCTACATAATGGGAGGCTCTTGACCTACCTACCGTAGCGCGGTCGCCGACATTCACGGGCGGATTTCCGCCATTACCATCGGAACTCGCGCTCTTTCAAGGCTGGGATAGTCTTACCTGAGCGTGGACTTCATCACTTTTGATGAAGACATCCGTGGACGACCGGAGCTTTGCTAAACGCATATCCCAGATGTCTTTGACTAGTGTATGAACTTCATCTGCTCTTGGTATATCAGGGGTAGCGTTCTCCAGCAGCAGTTGTGTTATCTGACATACAAATAATTCATTATTCACAAAGTCTTGACGAATGAAACGCTCGTGACCAACGGGCATAGTAAGAACCGACCGAACCTCTCTGTAGTGCTCGCTGGGGATTCTGGTAAAAACTTGACTGTCCTTCTCTTCCTGCTTGATCTTTTCCAGTTCCTCGACTGTCATCCAAGCTGGAGGAAGGATTCTGCACTTCTGTCTCTGTCGGAAATTCAATGCTGCCCAGAGGGGGACCGAAACAGGCATCCCAGCTATGAACGGTCCGAAATCTCCTATAAGCATCAAGTATTCGGCTTCAGTAATCGCCCACGGCTATGCTTGCAGTCTAGACTGTACGAAACTGCGAGGCTCGACGAGCACCATCGGGACTGACCGGTGATCAGGTGTATGACTGCGTGGTTGAATTTGGGCACGATTTCGATGAGAGTATTCTCAGCGATGAATTCGACCTCCTGAGTTTCCATTTCGTCGATTGGGCGAAGACCGCGGAGTTTTCTACTGTGTTATATTCGCTGTGAAGGGATCAGGCGAGAATCTCGCTTCTCACTTGGAGCGCCTCCGGGGGTGCAGTCAGCTTTTGGCAATCACCCCTGTCTGCCTTTTGGCCCTTCCATCCTAATGTTCTATCAGAGAAACTGAGTCAATCAGTCCACTCACTTGGAGAGCTGATCTGGAGCGAAAATTGGCGCGCTCTGATCTGTAAACAAGAAAGCGAAACCACCGCTCTTCTGAGCCAAATAGGGATCCTCACCATTCGAGTTTTTCCGAGTATTTTAGGAGGGCTGTGTCGTTTCAGTCCTCGACATCGAAGAGGTCGATACGCTCAATAGTAACTCCAGCTGGAACTCCCGGAATCTGAGGCTACAGCGATAATAATTCCGTAGAGGACCTGAGTCGGTCACTGCGCCCCTGGCGGCCAGTTTTGTCTGCTAGCGGACGACACTCTGGCATCCTTTTCCCGTTGAAACATGGTGCAGAAGGGAGCAAAGAAAGCCGCTGCAGGTACAAAACTACCTCAATTTACCATTTAGAGCAAGCGAAAGTGTCTGTATGTGAGTTGGGCAGCCACCTGGGGTCTCAGACAGTGAGATGACGGAGATTCGCTTCCCTCAAGGCTCGGGATGCTTCCAAGGAGCTATCCCGGCAGGGGCACGTGGCGCTCGATGAGCGGTGTTTCTGCCGACCGAGCGAATTTCATTCGAGTTTGTGCGATAGTGACACATTGAAATCCTTCCTCTCCGACTTGCCCGGACGATTTGCGGGGTACCTGAGCGATTCCGGGGCTTCTCTCCCGGAGTCGTTGCCGCTGTGGAGGAGAGTTTCGAAGCTTGGGAGCCTGCCTAGAGGCTCCAAGCAATCGCTGGGAAAGTGTATTCCGGCAGAGAATTCTGATGGATATTCGGAAGTCACGTGTGCTGGTTGAGGAACTAGCAAGCTTTTCTCCCGCATCCGTGAACCTCGACGCTGTGACGACCCCTTATACCTCCTTCCTCGAATTCACGATGCATTTCCTCATTTCCAGCGCCGGAGAAAGCCGCAAAGGCTCCCGTCGCGAAGACGGAGGAGAAAAAGAATGCGGCGGCCGCTAAAATCGCGCAGGCCAAGAAGGCCAGAGTGAGTATACCTCGATGTCAATATTTCCGTGTTTGCCACGACCGTGGAAGTGATCGATCACATCTGCCATCAATACATATGACATCCCCCCCGTCAGAACATCCCAGCCTCAATGTTCCTTTCCGTTTTCCAGGTGAAGGTTGTCAAGGGTCCGAAGGGAAGCCACACTCGCAAGGTTCGAACTTCGACTATTTTCCGCAGACCGAAGACCTTGGCGTTGCCCAGGAACCCGAAATTCCCTCGGAAAGGGGCCCCCAAGAAGGCCACCATGGACAAATTCCAGATCATCAAGCACCCCTTGACGACTGAGTCCGCCATGAAAAAAATCGAAGACAACAACACGCTGGTCTTCATTGTGCACACCAGAGCGTCTAAGCACCAGATCAAGTCGGCAGTCAAGCAGTTGTATGATATCAAGGTTGCGAAGGTTAACACACTTATCCGACCCGACATGCAGAAGAAGGCTTACGTACGTCTGCCGGCTGACTATGACGCGTTGGAGTTGGCCAACAAGATCGGAATCATCTAAACTGTGTGCGTTGTCGCTAGTCTCTCCGGTTTTGATGTAGCATCGAGCAGGCCACCAGTTGAATGTACAATAAAACTTGAGAGAGGAGGCTGTGACGCAAGAAAAATCCTCAGTGTATTTTTTTTCCCCGTGAGAGCGAGATTCCAAAAGCCCAAGCCGATCCTCGATGAGAGTGGTCGAATTGAATCAGGTGCGGGTTGGAATACGCTTTTCGCAAGAAAGCCGCCGGGGTCGAGTTTCGCCGAACGATGCCCAGACTCTTCATCAGGAAACCGAAGGAGCCTTGCGGAACCTGACTTGTTGGCGATGCATTATTGCTGTATTCACGGGTTTCCCCGATGGATCGCCATTCAGACGATTTCGTACTCGCGGATTGCTCAGATTCTCAGTTCCAATCCAAGACGTCTGCTCTATCGGAGTCATTCCGTCGCATCGCCGCAAGTCTCGTCCGACTTTCGATCGAGATCGTGACTCCGCCGACCTACCCGACTTTGACTCCCTCAAAATAGGCCGGGTTTTTGTTTTTCAATGTTCATGAGACTCCTCTCTCATGATCCGGAACCCATTGCCGATTGTCATCGTTGAAAGCGTGCTCCGATATTCCCCGTTCCTCTCGTCCGACATCTCCGGGTCGTGGTGCTTCATCCTGGTTTCAACCTCCTGCCTTCTCTCTTTCCGCTCCCCGATATCCTCGTGCCTGCCATTTCATATGTACTCGATCCCTTACAGGAGGCATGTCGCGAGTGAACGCAGCGACTACAATCGCAAGATGAGGCTTGAACGTCCGCTCACAGTTGAGCTTTTTCGCGTCGATCTCGTCCTGATAGGCTTGGTGAAGCTCGCCGCGTCTCGCACGCAATATTTCGCTCTGTATACACAATGATTCGGTTCTCGCACGTTTGCTCGAACTTGGGCCATGATTCGATCGCTGATCTCCTGTGAGGAAAGCAGCCCAATACACCTCATTCCGAGAGAATACCGGAAACCGGAATCCCGATCCGGGGAGGTATGAGGAGGAAATGACTGGAAGCATGGATCGGAGGGATAAAAAGTGACCTGCCCAAGAGAATCTCGCTAGACCAAGCATGACGAAGAATACATACACCCAAGCGGGTGGAATGACTCCCTGTATCGTTCCGATGAATTTCTCTAGGTGGATCTCGGTGAACTGATCGATTCGCCACACCTAACTCGGCCGTCCTCATTCGATTGGCTCGCGTGAACCACGGAAGGGAAATGAACGGCGGATCGTATGGGTATCTCTGATGATTTCTTCGAACTCCTATACGAAGTTTCGCGTCTCTCTGTAATCCCGTGTCATCCGAGAGCCCCTCCCCTTTCCCCAGGAGCACGATAGGTTCCAGACTCCAAAGGCGTACTACTCGATCCTTCTGTCGATAGACGGAGAACCGGTCGAGGACCCCGCCGATAGCGAGAATCCTGAAATCGGTAGCGGCCATTCACGTTTCACCGGCATGCGTATACGCCGGCGCTAGGATGCGCATTCGGAATGAGCCTCCGTTAGGCTATTTCGACCGCTTCGATCCGCGCGTGGCTCATGAGCCCTTGACCAGCATCCGATGTTTCGGGCAAGGGATATCAGTATGTGACATGAGCCAACGCGAGATAGCGCCTATCGCCTCCAAGTAGGGCGAAAGGCGCCACGGCAAATCCTCCATTTCTTCGCCCGTCACGACCCGATGTCAAGGAGAACTCAGACGGTTCCTCGCCAGTGGGGCGAGCGTACGGATCGGCCGAGAGCGAGCACGGAATATTGCAGTTCAGCTCAATGAAATCGAGGTGACCGGCTCGTATATCGAGGGAAGAAGCCCTCAAGCCTAGCCACAGGCTGTTCCTCCCATTGGCCTCCGGATCGGCAGTCCGGTCCCGTTGAGCCTTCAGGTTGCCGATTGTTGGACTCGAGCTCCCAAGCGAATAGGCGCACCACCCGAGTTCCAGTGATCGATAGTTCGCGACGCTTGTCCTCGCTTCACTGCCACGGTGCGCGTGGACGCCCCTGGAAACTTGTTCCTCAGTCAGATCTCTTCGATCGCAGGTCGCGGACCAAACATGCATTGCAGAGCTCCGCTTGCTGGGGTTTTTCATATCTCGTATCGCGAAGATGTTCCCCGCGACGTCGCGTCGGCGTTCCCGTGGAGAGTCCTGCTCTGAGGTTGAGCTTTCCGGAACAGACGCCTCCTGGTCTCGCGAGGCAGCAGCTCGCTCGGTAGAGTGGCGGGCGAGGCGGCCAGTGTGCGCGGCAGGCAGGCAGACGAGCGGGTGTCCTTTCCAATGCAGAAGTCCTCTCTCGAGCGAACCCTCCTCCTCCAGCTGTGAACTCGGCCCTCGTCGTAGCTCTGGCGACGGCAGGGCCTAGCTTGCTTAGTGTTCTCTCCGGATTCCGCAATTCGTTCATTCACTTAATAGAGCAGCAAGGGTTGTTGTTCCGTGAGTAGCTCCACCGATCGAGTATGCACTCATCGTCGAACAGCTTCGTGGGATAAGCTTCCCATGCTCCCCTCAGTTGCAAAACCGCTTGCAAATCTTGCGAGCTCCGCATCGGCACCGCAGTGAATTCGGAGACGAGGAATCACTTGTGTCATCGGACACGAGACACTGCTAGTCGGAGGCGCATTCGCGTCACCTGTTCGACAGCGATTCGTGTACGTCGACGGTACGGTCGCGCGCGGAGCGTTGCGCCTCAGGCCCGCGGCACGCGTCCCCGCGCTGCGAGATCCGAGCGAGCGAACGAGTGCGTTCACACGCGCGGAGGCGAGGGAGCAGGCTAGTCACCGAAGGTGAACGCATAGGGCGCAATTCTTGAATGCTGAACCGACGTAGACCTCTATCTGGTTCTGGATGAAGTCGTGCCCCACGAGACGAGTCAGACGACCGGCAGCTGAGCCCTGGCGCAAGAATTCGCTCGGCCTTATACCAACAACATTAGCAGCGGCAACGGCAGCGCCCGTAGCATCGGAACAGGTAAGTTCATTGTGTCCTTGCACCATCGGGCTCCTCTGCATGCCTAAGTGCGTCGTCCAATTAATCGGAATATGGAGAAAGGGATAATCCTCTCACGAGCCCTCACGAGGGAGACCTGGACCGGGGTCAGAGGACCACACGCCCAGTCCCTAGGATTCTACGGGGAAACTGTCGGCTTCCAGTGCATTCGCTAGACTTCAGTACTTCAGTACTGATCTTGATGAATGACAGAAAATCTACCGGGGGATGGTCCGTGATAATTGTCACTGTGCACCTATCGTAGCAACGATAGATATACAGCGACAACGGTCAGAAAGGCTCGCCGGGGGGGGTCATACAATTTTCGACGAGGAAACGAACGGTTCTCCTCACCTCATGTCCCATGCACCTTCAGCGAAATGTCGACCGGCATGCCGACATCTACGATCTACCAGATAAATCAAGAAAACTGCGCTCCACCTCGCAGAGGGGGGCACCCCTCACGTCAGAAACGCTTCGGACCCGCACCGCTGGCTTCGTTTGAGGATCTCCCAACCGATGACCAGGACAGCTCGCCCGAAAACGAACCCGACTACCTCAGAAGAAAGCAACGAAGCGCTGATCCGGTCTCTCTGAGACTAGAACTCAATCCTGTCGCTCCGGGCCAGGGCTCAGAACTATCGACGCCAGTCGCGCCAGACAGTGATATTGTTTCTCAGATAACCATCACCCCGAGTCTAGGTAAGTAGGAAACTCGAGCATATCACGGGGGAGAACTCTCGGATTCGATGCTCCCGGAGCGTCCGATTGTTTTCCGCGAAAATATTCTTGCTTGATTCACCTGCGATGAGGTTGCCCTCGTCGATCTTGCGCTTCACGTCTCTGATTTCCCTCGCTCTGCCGAAGATGGAGGCCTCTCCGTCTGGATGCTCATGGTGTTTCTTTCCAGAAGCTTGCTCTATCATGAAGCTGCTTAATGAGTCAGAATTTTGCTTTCGCACAACCGAGCGCGACAGGGCTCAGCGCTTGCATTGGGTCTCAGAACATTCCTAGTTCCCTTCTCAGCCCGCTTTTCGCCTGGTTTACGGGGTCCGTACGCTGTCCCCGGGCTCAATGTCTGGCTTGCACTGGTTTGGATCGTCCCGATCGAGACCATTTGGCACATGAAGGCTTTGAGCTTCACCGCGTGGTCACTCACTCAGTAGGATGGCGGCAGACAATTAGGTCGCCGTAGAGTCCAGTCCCAAATGGAGGAGAAGTCGTCGAAGCTGCGGACAACGATCACGGAGCCTACCGGTCGACACTGTCGTATCAGGGAGCGCCCTCGGAACGAGCGGAGCTCCTTCAGCATGATTCGATGCGGCGCCTGAGCGGACAGGTGTACGGCGACTCCTCGCCTTAAGGAACGAGCTTAGTTCAGACTGCTGAGAATCGTGGGGCTCAGGGATCGACCGAAGAGCTTGAGGGAGAGCAAGGGGATTCCAGAGTAATGTGGGCTTGTTTGCAATAGTCAAGGCGAAGGCTTAGGCGGCGCCGACGTACTCTAATCCTGCGGGAAAAGGCTTCAGATTCTCGTGCCCCACGCCTGCGTTTCGAGACTGACTTTTGCATACGCGGCACGTCGCAAAAGCACGAATTTCTCGGTGGATCGTGTTGGAGAGCAAACAAACCATGGAGTCCTCTTTCTCTTCCAGATAGTAGAAACGTCTCACCATTGCAAGGCTTTTTGCCACCCGAGGACATACTGGTGGGCAGCAATCCGACCCGTTCGTCGCTGACAACTTCAATAACCGAAGAAAGCTCATATCGTGACGAAGACGTCGACGTACGTGACGCCGAGGTGAGTGCATATTTACGAGTTCTGTTTTCGAGCGAAACCCCTAATGAATGATATTTGTCCTATGGAGAAGTACGCGAAGCATGCGTTAGAGTTGTGAGCTGGGGCGAATATTGGCCCCTTCCCGCGGCGCCTCGGTTCTCAGGAATGTTCCTCCAAGGATCGTTGGATTCTTCGATTTTTCGCTATGGATGAAGTGAAAATCTCCGCAGATCACGGAGAAGGATTAGTACTCCCGGTTGAGATTTCGTTCCAAGGGGAGGGCTCGCGATTTTTTTCTGCGGGGAAATATCGCAGGATCTCTTCCGCGAACTCCGCTCAGGAACGTGAGAAGGGCGGGAACGTCTCGCGTGATATGCTCTGGTGTGACATTCTCAGCGATCGGCCCGCAGATGGACGCAAATCCATCCTTGGCCCAACCTGAGTCGAGTCTGGAATCGAAATCACGACAACTTCACGCATACTGTCTCGTTCGAGGGGGCCTTCTATTTCTTTGCGAGAGCTCCCGTGGTGGGAACTCTAGTTGTTAATCTTCCATTGTTATAATTGTATAATAAAATCCCCGGAGTCTGAAACTGTGTCCAGTCCACCAGGCGCTGCATTCGTTTCCCCAGTGGGAGTCCCCGACTCGCCGGACGACAAGATTGCGGAGCTCCCCGATTCCCGCGCAAAACATCCAGCTTTCCTTCCTTTGTATCGAGGGATGAAGAAGAATTGTATCCGATCCGCTACTTCGGATCGATGTATTGGTCTCGCCGCGATCGAATGCGGACGCCAGGGCGCCTCCATTGGCATCCGAAAGGCGCCGCCTCGATTCAGTGTCACCGAATCGAGTATGCGATGAACTCATACAGGATGCCCCTAGCCTCGTTGGAGCTCCAACCCGACGCCCGCATAGACGCGGTGCCTTCGGGGCTAAGTTCCAAGTTTCGGCTTTGTCGACCTGTCTATTGTGCCTCACCTCGAATGACGTGTCTCATTGTTTCACAGGCGCTTGGCATCGACATCGCGCAAAAGGCCGGTGGAGGAAGGGAACCTGTTGTTCTTGTTGAGGATCCCTCGGAAAACGAGGACGACCCGAACATGGCGATCAGCAGCGAAGCACTCCTTGAGTCACTGCTCAAGTTCGAAGAAGAACGCATTCCTCTGGCTGCCCGTCTCGAGAGGTGAGTTCCCCCTAATCCATGAGCCCTAAGCCGATATTCGTTGGTACGGTTCACGTCCGAGAGAGAGTCATGAAGGTTAACGACGGCAACCGCTGCCGGAGTGTAGACGAAGGATCTGGGACCGGGAATGATGACTCGCAGAGTGGACTAAGAATTTCCATGATGACTGACATCATCGTCGATGAGGTAGGGAGATGTCAGTTCCCTCTTGATCAATCGGATCGTCGCGGAGTCGACGGAGGAGATCGTCTCAGGTACAGAGTCGTGGAGGAGGATCCGGTATTTACTCGGATCGAGGAAACTACGCGAACGTCAACCATTCCGCGACATATACGTCCTCTCCGCCAATAGGAAGGATATGAATGATCGAAGTCGGTCCGACGCGGCCTCCGTCGATGACTCGAGCGGGACTCTCAGCGTTCGAGAGAAAGACAAAGCCGAGTATTGAAGCAGCCTCGAGCCGCTGGAGAAAGAATAACTTCGCCCTACTGAGTTGTTGACACATCTCGCCTCATGAGCCAACACCCGCAACATTGACGGCGATCGCCTCCAGCTCCCACTCTTGAATATTTACCACCCGAGCGATTAATATCCCCGATCCTACTACGGGAGCCAATAAAAGCTCGAAGCCCCTTGTCTCGAATGTATCGTCGCGCTCTGTGGCCCCATACCCATGAATATCACGAGGCTTTGCTCATCGTCTCGCGATAATCACGCCCTCCGAAATCGATCCGGAAAGACTCGTGCTGATAACGTGGTATTCGATGAAACGAGGGTGTCAGATGGCGAGGCATAAAGTGCACGGGGAACCATTCTCGTCTATATTCGGGGGCCGATAGTATTCCATCCTTATCTTATGAAGACTCTATACGCCTCCGTTAGGGAGCGTCTCCTCATAATCGGTGACTGCCGCGCAAAAGGCTGTGTCGGTGACTGAAGCTCTTCGCTCTACCAATTACAGGTCTTGCCAATCGATCGCCGACATCCCGAGTGCTTCGCACTCGCGGAAAAACTCAGGGGTTCAGCCCGTGGCCCAAGAACCTGTGGATGAAAGCGAGCAGAACCGGGAAGAAGAACCACAGCAAACGGCATCCTCAGACATCCCGATACTCGGAGAAGTTCAGGAACCTAGCCCTGTGGGGGATCAGGGCCAGGGGTGGGATGCCGAATCGGAGGGAGGTGAGCGAGCTTTACGAAATTAGACGCGATGATTCCCCGAACACCAAGGTGTCGAAACATGTCTTATTGCGTGAGGATATCGGTGGTTGGCAAAGGACCTTGTCAGGCCAGTGACCTCATACCCTCACTATGCCCTTCAATGATAGTTGTTCTTCTTTCCTTGTCGACAAAGATGAGCCCAATGATGACATCGCCGAGCTTACGAAAAAGCCGAATCGTAAGCCGAAACTACGAACTCAAACGAGCGAAGATCGTTTCGAAAGCCTGCACCTGATCCCTCCGCAAGATTCGGTTGATTTCGATGACGATCTCGAAGGAGAGCTCCTCGGTCTACAGCCGGAGCCGAACGAGGTGAGTTTCCCGATCGACTTCTAGCTCTGACTTCGACATGCCGCTGCTCATTCCGACAAGACGGCTCCCATAAGGTATGAAATGGAATCCGTTCTGAGATGTCAGATGTCAATGATCATCTGTCGAATTCACCCGTGCCTCGAGCTGGCCGGAGGCGTCGTCTACGGGATTCGATCGATCCCTGGAATAGGCAACCCTACGAATGGATATTACCCCACAGACTCCTCGAACCCCCCATAAGAACACTCCGAGGGCTCAATTGGTCACTATCCCAATCGAAAGACCGAGGTCGACGACACCGATAAACGTCGCACCTTTCGAAGCGTACATTCAACAGGGAACGATCGAGCCTGCGACTGAAGCGAGCGGACTCAAGTCCCCAGACAAATTCAAACTCACGCTCCCCGGTCAATCTTCGAACCTCATCCGGAGTCCCCGGAAAGGTAGGGAATCTGGAAGCTATAAGTCGATTCCTCGCGCTGGATTCGAAATAACGCTATTCATCGCTAGCCCAGCTCATTGTGTCTCTCAGGATGACCCAAATTTGTTCGTTTGCCCAGGTTCACTTCGGAATTGGGAGGAATTCTGCGAGGAGGCTCTGCAATGCAGCCCTCGGGCGCGATCCAAATCTGACGCGGCTGTGATTGAGAGCGGGAAATTCTTCCCCGACCCTCAGGATTTCTCGCCGGCTTCCCCACCGAGACTGCCCGATGACGAAGACGACATTCAAAGCCCGTCCGACTACCAAGATCCGTTCAGGAGACGCTTGACGTGTTCCTGCAAGTGCCGGATGTGCGCTTGCTCATGTGAAGGCTGCGATTGCGACTGCCATTTCTACACTCAAAAGGTGGGGCTTCAACGGGGTTTTATGACGTCATCGACTGCTGCTTAATCAAATCTCATTCGGTCGTTATATCGAAGGCATTGAGAATGACAATTGTGCCGCAGTCCGATTGTGAAATGAGGAGTCATAACGAGGGAGCTTTTCTTGCTCAGGTGTGCGAAGCTCATCTCAATGATCCCATGAGTAACATCGCCGAGATCAATGGCGGTCCTCCACAATCGCCGAAGGAAGACGAAGAGAACCTCATATCTCCAGACGATCAGAACGCTGGTCCGTGTTTATGCGAATGTCACTCTCTGCCGAGGGATACTTCGTGCCTTCTAACTGCCCCGCTGCTCGTGGCACAGTCGTCCCTAGACTCCTGTTGAGAACCTCAACTCATCTCGATAAAAACACTGGCACTCACAGTTCTCATAGAGTACCCGAATGGGAGACACCGATGAAATAGAAAAGAGCGATGCCGTCACTCAGTTAGTCTTGACGTAACTCTCGATTATCACGAGACTCAGCACAAATAGAGAAAAAGTGGGAAGCAACATCTAGTGCAAGCACTCGCTCGACACTCAGCATCGAGGTGAGAATCTACGATCACCGCATCGCTTCGAAACCCCCTTTGGTATCAAGGCCCCGGCTTCCATAATATTCAAGAATTAGAATTAAGAGAGGTGGATCTTCCAGGTGACGGTAATTCTTAGAGAGCAGTGCGAGAGCAGCTGGATAAGCAGGAGTCGCAGCAAGGAGCGGAGCGTTTCAAATGAGCTCCAGGACTGAAGTTTCCGGAATGTCGGTTGGAGATATTCTGATGAAGAGCAGGAGGAACCACATCGAGTCGGCACAATTCTGAGGCGAACTCAAGGGACGGATGCCAACACTCTGTGCAATACTCACATTCTACCGTCGGTCGATCGACGAACCCTTTCGGGGAAATTGCGAGGGCGAGCCGCGGCACGACGCGGTGACTGATTCAGATGCCGTAGGTAACTCCATTTTCACTTCAAAACAAGTGCCTATCTATCCGATTCGTTTATCCAATGAGTATTTGCGAGAGAGGTGAATGACAGGTGAACCGATGGTCTCCCTTTCAAATGTTTCTAGTCTGCCGGCTCTCGTCGGATAATTCGATGGTTTGCTCTCTACACCATCATGATACTCACAGCCCTTGATGATTTCCATCGATCTATCATTAGAAACTTGTATGCCGAGTCTCAGGTGAAACTTTTTACTGTTTCCCCACGTTCCGAGATCCGGAGACACTATCCTTATCAATGACTAAGCTCCTCTCGACCACTTTCTCGAGGTGATCACCTGTGAAACATTCGTTCTTCCAAACACTTCGTCGGGCATTTTAAGCCGCACTCTGTCTACCTTGTTCACTGGCTTAGCACCTATTTTATGAAATCTAGTATCGACTTCATCATCTATTCCATGATACTGTATAGGAAGCCGACTTCATAGAGGGTGATTATTATTGATGGGATGGTGATAGATATTCGTGCGCGTTGTGTGTGGCGTCTGTTTTCGTTCCGAATGAACTAGAGCGTGATGTCTCTGGATGTTCGAGATCGAGAACGCTTCAAACAGCGAGAGGGATTTGTTATCTGGAATTATGAGCATAAACCAACGATCTCCGCGAAAGTTATCAACGCCCCTCTGTTGATAGGATTCTCCTCATCCCCCATAGGACCTCGAATCTACCTGATCCAAGAGCACATGTATGTGTATCCCCATGTCTTGACGGTGATGTAGCGAATCCTCAAAAAATCCTCTGGGATGTCGTTCCTGAGGTATCATTCGTCCGCGCTTGCGAACACTCATCTACTGATTCGCTTTTGAGAGAAGCGATGGAGCCGTCAAAGTTGTCGTTTGTACGCTAGCACATGTATCGAGAGCTATAATGTTTATTCCAATAACGTCGAGACCTCCATTGCCTGATGAAGGCGAGGCTCGCAGACTTCAAGCAGAGAAAACGAAGGAATTGCGGGGGAGCGTGTTGTTGCTCGACCTAATCTTAAGTCTGTACTTTCTCTCTAACTGTTCTGTGCACCAGGTTCTATGTAGGCTTGCGGGCGGAGTTCCGACTGGATTTCGCTTGGTGATAGGAGCATTATTCGTGATCTGTTGTAGTCCTCAGCGAGTGTACCCGATTCTCGGTTCTCCGTCAGAGACCCGGGAGGGGGAAATCTTCTATCTGTTCAAACATCGTCTGCATTTATCTATTCCAGCAGCGTTACATCGGTTCACATTATGAGACGCGTTCTCCATGACAATGTTACCATTCGGATACCCTTTCTGATAATTCAGAAGTTTCGTCACTCTGAGGGCCAGCTTGAATGAAGCCGGGCTGTTCCGATCGCTAGGATGGCTCCACTCCACACACCTTGCAGTTTCCCCAGTACAAACAATCGAATGTTTCGAATTGAAGCACTTAGACATTTGATCACGTGGGTTTTCAAGCAGCAAAGTAAGATGACGATATCATAAATCATAAGGAATTGTCGATATCGGTTTATCAGGTCTCAGAAAGCATCCTCGCACGCGTGAATTCCTGGACTTCGTCTGGGGTTCTAGTTGCAATTCGGAGAGACAGACGAGTATGGAAGTTTGAGACGATGTCACCGTGGCAGTTGAGAGTCGAGAGACGAAAGAACGGAATTCCCCTTCATTGCGTCGAAGTGTGGGACGAATCTGGGTCAGAAATTATTATGACCTGAAGAATTATACGATAGAAGTGTAGAAATACAGAGATACTCGTTCGATATCCCGACTAGAAGATGACAACGCAAACACAACTGATAAAGGTTCAAAGCTCGACGAATTTTCTAATCCCGGAGCGGAGGCTTTTCATTGAGATTGTTCTCCCGAAATGCGGTGGCTCGTTTATGTCAGGGAAACGAATCCATTTCCCGAGCCCCGGTGTACAAAGGCCGAAGATATCGACCAGCAGACGGACTACTGTCTTTGGAGCACATTCCTCGGGAGATGAGATCAAGGCTAGCCATATGAGTCTTCAAGGACGAAGGACCATTCGTAGATCGAGGAGTGCTCTTCTATTGATTGTAGCTCCAAGGATGCGGGAAAGTTACGGAAATGACCCCCTAGAGGGGGAACTACGGTACTTGTCGATGGAGAGCAGGATATCCATTCCCTGATATCGGAAGAAGCCGAATTTGCGTCGGACACCATCCCTGTGAGTCTGACGGTCCTATCCCGCAAATCACGCCGAGTCCAGGATTAAATAGGGACTCTATGATCAGTGCATTAGAATCCAAGTAGGAGGTCGAACTCGGTCGCCGACTCTGGCGGGTACTCTTCTCTTCTTCTTCTTCGGTTCTCCTCCCGAGCGCCCGAATATTCCCCCGTTGCCTGTATAGGTCCTCAAACGACGATGATCACTTTTCCCCATTCTCCTAACTTGCTGGGAAAATCAGTCTAATCAATTCCACCGATTCCAACCCCCGGATTATTCTGCTCGGTAATTCTCTTGTCCATCGCTGCAGTACCTGCAATGTTCCGGTTGACCATCTACGAATGGACCCGTGTAAAAAACACCTAGCCACGTCACTGCACCAGCAAGAAAAAAAGATAGTAGGCAGTCTTCAAGTGGAAAGCCGACCTGTTCGAGAATCAGACGAAAAGCAAACTGCAACGCAAGATCGAGATGATTGATCTAGTGCAGCTCGAACACTCCTCTCCATGTCCTCGATCGGGCACCCATCTCGACGCGGATCTGAGCGGAATCGGAATCAATCTCTTGGGTGTACCTTGTGCAAAGGATCAGGAGTCCCAGAAGGGGCCTAGGTAGCGAGCATTACTCCTGGACTCAGTTATTCTCGGGTCGACGAATCTTAAGACCGTCAGTGAGATTGTCTTGAACCAATTGTGCAAATACGAAATCCCTTTCTCGAAAATTAGCGCTTTCGTCACAGACAAGGCGTCATACATGCACAGAGCGTGGAACTCGAGTCTGAAAGCGCTGCTCCTGAACGCGGTCCACATGACCTGTACCGCGCACATTCTCAATTTGATTTGCGAAGTCTGGCAGAATGAATTCAAAATCGTCAATGAGCTGGTGGTTTCTGTCAAAAAAGGTTTCACAGCCTGCCCTTCACGCAAGGCCTGCTTTGTCCTTAGAGCAAAGGGCGGGTCGATCTCCTTATCCCCCCCCCCGTCCCTTGTCGTCACTCGATGGACTGCGTGGTTCTGAGCCGTTCTGTATCACGCATCGCATTTGGAAAATTATGTGGCTTTTTTCAAAGAGGAAGCTGACTCAACATTGGTCTCGACGCTCTCAAAGATAGTTAGATTGAGTGGATCCGACGCAATCGAAACTGATGTCGCCTGCTTGAATAGATATGCTCCGCATCTGATTGCCAACTTGCAGAAATATGAGACCAGCGAAGTGAAGTCAGATGTTCTGAGAGACCTCCACTTGCTCGCGGAGTGGCTCGAAGTTTGTGAACTCTCAGAATCGAATCCGATCGGGAGGACCGCCTTGCAGAAATCCTGCGAAAAACTACGGAACTACATCTCGGAGCGGCCGACGGCCCGTTTCACCCAATTGGCAACGAGTTTCTTCAGATCCTGCCAAGCATTCGATCCGTCTTACGATGTACACGAGCCTTTCTTTATTGATTCGCGTCTGGGTATATTCCAGTTCCGAGGGAATATAAATCGGTGTTCTGTGGGGCATTGGGAGAAGATCCGGTAGCTTCGACAAACAGATACATTATTATCATCTCATTCATATGCTCATTCACAGAGCTTCCAGCCACGAATTACGAGCCCGATAATCTCGCGGTCAAGTTCTTCCGGCTCCACCAGCTTCAATACATGCTCAATCTACCTGCTGTGCAGATATGAAAGGAGCTGGCAAGGACACCTCTGACGGCTTCAGCATTAAGTTACACCTTTGAGTCGAAGGTTGATCGTACATTCGCTTGACTAAACAGGAAAGACGCCGCTGATAGGATGAAGGATTCCTGAACCCCGTTCTCGACCTACAAGATGATCGAGCCTCAGCGGCGTCGCCGGGAAAATACTGCGACATATCAGCTTCTCACAGGGACCTGCTCTGATAGAATCTGCTGTCGTCCTGCTCGGACCTGTCGAGATCTCTCGAGAGATGATCGCGGATCATGGTGGAATGTCGGAATTCGGAGAAGAAGAGACAGGCCGCATGATCGTGCTTAAAGCGAAAGTTTCCGGGAATTTCCCGACGTGCATCAACTTTCCTCGGTCGGAACGTTGAAGCTTCGTAGAGGGCTCAAGTCCTGATCGAGCTTGTCAGACGTTATCTCCGACCGGGGAATGATTCAGTCATACGGAAATTCTGTCCATCAATCGATTAGCCGATGGTTTATGATTATTTGAGTTTCCAATCTTCAAGCATTCCGACTTGCCCGTGCGCGACACCACTGAGAGTTCGAGCAAACAATGTCCGACGAGGGCATCTCGTCCAGCCGCGAAGCTCAGAGCAATATCTGATCCCGTAATACCTCAATTATACCCGTTAGAGAGCGAACTCGAAATACAGAACCGTGTGGTCTGCCGCGACGCCGGACGGTCTGGAAACTCGAGCGACTCATCCGGACGCCAACGGGGTGAAACGAGGGCGACTTCAAACGTCGGAGTCGCTGAATCGACTCCCAATCCTACCTCCGTCCCAAGTCCACGGGCTGATTTAAGAACCAACGAAACGCGCATGCGCCCCAGCAGCTGGCTTCAAGCGGCGTCGCTTCGTGAGGACCGGAGTATCGGAGTCAGTGAGCGACAGGAGTTTGCTGACTCAAGCCGTCTTCGGGCTGTTTTCAGTGTGTACGACAGTGGAGTCATTGCGTGAATCGAGGACATTTTCCGTGTTCAGTAGGATTCGCGCACGTCAGGCAAGTATCCGTGGAGCTCCCCGGGCTTTTCCGATCGAAAGCGCTGCGGATCCCTAGGGAGAGCGGATGCTCGTCAGAGCTGCTGTCAGAACAGTCGAACGATATCGAGAGACACCGGGCAGCGAACTACGAAGTTCCCGGCATGCTTGGATCAGCTTTGCTATATCACCGCGTAGGGGGAGTATTTCCTCATCAATCATGTTTGAAGCGAACAATCGTCTGTCTAGAGTTCTCGGGTTGAAAGTGCCGGAACGATGCTCCTCAATGAGAATGCCGCTTGACTCGAGCCGTCTGGAATTCGCCCTTCCGCGGGAATTATTCCGAATTGCTGGATGGAGAAATACAAGCTCCGACCCCGGCTCGATGACTTTCTCGACGACCTATGGGTATCGCCGACTGAGCGGCGCTCCAGATAGGGTTCACCTTCGGAAAGAAATTCCGACCCAAAATCGCTCCGAAACAAAGCGTTTGTCAAGCTCTACCTTGGATCGAAGCTCAACTTCCTCCTAGATATTTGTGCTGAACAATTCGCAGATCGGAAGCGTATTTCAGCATTATGTCACTGTTCTGAGAAATTTCTACTCGTCCGGTAGGCACGATCGAAGAGTTCCTGACCCTAGCTCAATCCCCGTTTAGTTCCCGGAGTCAACTCAGTTTCCAGTCTAGATCCGGGGGACAGACACGAATCGAACGCATTTTCCGGAGGAGTGGAGTAGAATTGGGTTCTCGACTACGTCATCGTCTTCGGGTTCGGAGAGAAGCATAAGGCCTAACAGGAGCCAACGGAATTTTCGCCTTGTTTTTTCCGCACCGAAAGCGAAAAACACTCGGGTATTAGCCGTGAATGAACTGTACCGTGGCTCATCGAAAGCTGCACTGAAAGAATCTCCCGCAACAGTTCCCTCTCTTAGGGGCCCCTTTTATACGACTGTTAGCCAGACACAACCATCAGGACCGCAGTGGCCAATGCTAGTCAACGGGCGACGATATTCGTGTTCCCATCCGTAGTGATTGCTTTGTGCCCTGATCTTTATTGTGGATTCCTACTAAGGATCGGCACCGAGATACTGGAAGACAAGTTCTCCATGAACTAGCTGCTGCATCCGGTACGAGCTGGTGCAATTATCCAGGTACGGGCACTTCCACGAGTTGAAAAATGAACCGCCTGAATCGCATTTCTAGTAAGGTGCTGCGGCGGTTGTGCAGAATATGATGACGTTTGTGCGGTATCCATAGCCCTCGAGCTCCAGAACATCTGTGTTAATTGAGCAATAGGGACTCGTGGGACGCGAGTCTAGTCTCCATGATTGCCGGTGCTCATCATGCTTGATCCGTAATTTCTATCAAATTTCCACTGCAAATCGTTCCGGGGACGTCTGTTCCATACGGATGATCTCCTCTCGTTTCCGGGTGCGAATCTCGGAGCTCATCAGGCGCTTGAAACATTGATTCCGAATCGGGATTCCGAATCTTTCCTTATGTACATAGATTTGATTCGCTGTCTCCTGCGAGGCCTCTAACCCATAGTTCTCGAACTAACTGGAAATATTGTCCCAAACAGATGCAGAGCGTCCGCTGAGAGGCTCGAAGTGTCAGGACGACGGAGCTCGACTCACAATCAGGACACTTTTTCCTCTAGGACGATGCTCGGCGTTCAACTTCTCGGTGGGAATTCGAATGGTGAGCATGTCTTGACAATCTTACGTATAATACGAATCCGAACGAGGTAGGCTTTTTTTCCCTGCTTATCGGTTTGGTGAGGAGTACTCCCAGCGACGCTCATCCCGATCTACCACCAACCTCAGAACTCGGAATATCTCGATATGTCCCATGCCGTCACGCCAGCTCACGGTAACGGGAAGCGGGGAGACGATTGTGCTCTACTGCCTGGAGATTCATGTGCGGAAACCCTTCCGAAAAAGCGGATGGATTCTGATCCGATGCAATGACGTCATTGAGGAATTTCGTTTAGCTTGCTAAGGATATCCAAGCCGGGCAGCAAAAGAAGAAAGAGGCCAACGACGAAGGGACGCTTGAACCCTCCTCTCGCTCACAGCACAAACGAAATGCACAGTAGAACCCGCCGCAATCGCAAACGATCCAATTTTCCGTACGGCGCTTCGAAACAGCTGATCGGAACAACACGTGTTTTCTGCGAGCAGCCTTGCATGCTCTGCCCGCTCGGCTGACCGAGAGCAGCTCGTGGTGAGCACGTGGTGTTCAGCTTCCGAATATTCAAACATAAACACGCGCTGTGGGAAAGGGCACACCTTTGGAAAGAGCCGACTGGTTCTTAAAGGGTCATGGCTCTGATCCCGAGAGTTTTCGCTTAGTCATGAGCGGCGCGCGACTCTGCGTTCGGTCACGCGATGTGCTCACATTGGCGAGACGGCCGGTCAGTCGAGTCATGCTCCCTGTCTGGAAGCCAGATCGGGTCGGGATTTTGAACCAAGTTTCTGGATGGAACTGCGGTAGCAGCCCTCGTCCACCCTTGAAATGTTTACGACTGTCGGAACCCCTCTGAAAATGAATGTTATTGGCTTCGCTGGTTCCAGGATCCCACTTTCGAGCGCATGTCTATCGCATTGACGCTAAGAGCAGACCCGATGACGAATTTCGATAAGGGAAAGACGCTCTCATTCTTCGTGGTCGGCAGAATCGAGGAGTGGTCCTTTCTTATAACAAAACTTTTTTTTGGTTCATTAACATTGAGTTATTGAGCTATCAATGTATGACTCCTGAAGCTCCTCACTCCCATTCGTTTTCCCTCTCTTTGTTAATTTGCTTCAGATTTTTTTCTCCACTCGACGTCTCCGCTGGAGCAGGCCTGGGCGTTGCCTGCCGGAGCGAAGGAGTCACGAGAGAGGAAGTTATGCTTCAACTTCAAATTACTCCAGGAATCTCTAAGGAGAACCGGTCAAAATCTCTCTCGGAACTTCGCCGAAAAATCCTCACGGTTTCCCTGATTGTGAGGTTCAGGAGGAGTCGTACGGATCCGATCGATATTTGCGGATTTATTAGCTGATGATTCATGCTCAGCCGCTCATTTTGCCGCGGATTATTCCTCGGCTGGGGCACGACGACCTCGGGTCTGATTCACAGAGGGTACCGAACTTGTATGGTTCTGATCAGAGGCCGGGGCCATAGAGGCCTTCAGTTCATCTTCGATTTCGGGAAGGTCGCTTCCACATCCCGATGCTGTCATTCCGAGTCCGGAATAAATTGGTCACGCTGTCTTGTTTACGTATCATCTTTTGAATTGTGAGCCTGGTTTCCGTCGACCAACCCCGCTGAGCATCCTCTCAAACTTCCTCTGACTCTTTCAGTGCTAGACTCTTCGGTATTGAGCGGCCGACTTCCGCCAGATGATGACGATGACGATTCGATGGATTCCGAGAAAGCTCTGGAACTCATCCGGTAAAACTTAGATAAGACCTCGTCCTAGTTTGTCTTTCGGTCCTCGAAGGCTTGAATATTCCACGTCGAACAGCTCCATCAGACGGTTCATCTATCAAGCACCCCCATAAACGGAAGACGCCGGCTACCCATGTAGCACTCAGCTCACGAAACCATCTTTCGCAGGTGCGCTATCGAGAGCGACTCGGATGTCGACTCAGACGATCTGGAGTGGTCGGCAAGTCCTGCTAGAAGAGACGGTACCGACGGAAACTCCAATCACACTCCCGAAGGTAGAGAGCCTTATAGCCCTTGTCCGATCCGCCGAATTTTCGCAGCAGAGGCTACGAACCCCCTTCGACGGAATCTGCCGATGGCTCCTCACAGTATACGTATTCGGTTCCAGACAAATCATCGGCGCTACCGGAAAGAAGAGATTCACCCGAACGTAAAAAGAAACAAGAGGAAGAGATCATAGTGAAACGTGAAGTGAAGGTGAGTTGAACATGAGGATTTCTTAGCATTCTCCCAATGATGAATTCTCAATGTTTGCGAGAGATTTCATGCCCCCCCCTCTATCCCCGTGGCATCGGAGCTTTTGCCTTCAGGTCAAGGGGAAACGCTATGAAATATTTTCTATGACGTTGAGTCTCGTTTCTCATTTCTCCTCAAATTATGGTTTTGCGTCGGGAATAATCTCGATTTCCGGATTCCCGAGAGCCGTGCGACGCGTGTCCTTCGACGCGATATATTCCGATGGAGATACGAAGCTCTTAATGCCTCTAAATCCCTGTCATCGTTCATCTAAACAACGCGGCGTGTTCGGTGACGCACTCTGAGATACACACAAGTGTTGCTGGACCTTAGGAGATTTTTATGCATATTTGAGCATCGTCAAGCAGGTCATCCAGGGGACAAACGTTCACCGGGTTTTTGCTCTCACGGATTTGTCTCCGCGTGACTTCCGTCGAATGTTCCAGCCGACGAGCGAATGGAGATCGTGAGCTGTCTTCTTCGCAATGTGCAGATCAGCCCAGATGGGAGACACCAGCGTGAAGTGCAAAAAGCCTCATCTCGAAGTTGATCTTCTGTGAGCTGGCGTCGGAACCTCATCTAGGCCCTTCTATCGCAAGTCTACCCATCTCAGGCCTCGCGACGGAATCATTCAGATGCGAGCCCGGAGACTAAGCCCGTGAACTCGTGTTCTCTTTGTCGCACTCGTCTGTCGAATCCCTCCTGCACCGCAGCCCTGTCGCTATGGTTCAGGACCAGGGGCGTATTTTCTATCGTATCCGATACCATTCGGTCCCGTTGTAGCTTCCTCTGAGAGCTCGACATACTGTGACTCGAGGTTCGGATTAAAATTTCGACCGTGCACCTGACGGGAGTTTCTATTTTGACGATCACGCTTCAAGCCCGGAATGGTGCATGGAGACGTCCACATCTGTCTGTAGCAGAACGACACTTGACGGAGAAGACTCTCGCGATGGGGAAGACCAAACGCAGAGACATCGTTGGCAGCTCCAGGAATGTGGGTGGCTCCGGGGTCCGGAACTTAGCGACATAGAGTCGGACTAGAGAGCAGAGCAGTCGCGGTAGTCATTCTCAGTGCCTTAAAACAACTCATTTCTTGCAGAGAGAGGAGCCCGAAGTCAAAGTAGAACCGAGCCAGGAAGCCGAACCGATGGTACATCGCAGGGATGAATTTCCACCGAATTTGATGGAATTCTCGCGGATGGTTGCGGAAAATGAGTTCACCGCAGCCGCCGCTGCGGTCGCCGCCGATAGCCGTGGGTTGACAGCGAATATTCATTTATTACTTCAGCAAATTCTTCGTCTATGAAATCAGTTATTGCTCGAATTGCAAACTTTTGCAATGTTTCGATGGATCTCCTTGCAGTCAGCGGAATGAATGCTCTGGATTTCCGTCGGTTCGCAATGCTGGGGATTCCCAATCATCTCCTGCTGGAGTCAGCAGCAGCAAACATTCACCAATCCTTGGTTCACGGCTTGCATCATGGCCCATTGGTACGTGGAGTTAACGGTCCACAGCCGCTCGGTTCTCCGTTCCGTGGCCTATCTGAGAATTCCTTATCTGATTTTGTCCGACAAGATCAGGCCAACACTTCAATGAGAGATTTCTTCGAATATTCAAGGTGTCGCCGATGATGGATCAGAGAATGTCTCCGGCCGCAATGGCGAAAAGCTTCGGACGACTCCCGCTATCTTTAGGGGGTGGGGGAGGAAGCGGGCCTGAGAAGAACCGTTCGGGTCTTTCAGGGCTCTCAGCATTTCCTCCGGTAGACAAAGAGTCCGAACCCACGCCCAGAAAAAGACGATTGGGTGGTGGTGGGGCCTCTACAGTGAATCAGCTCATCGACGACAACGGTACGGTGGATCGATCGAGCGATACTCTCTGGTCCTGACGAGCTTTCATTCTTCTGCACATCTTTAAGATTTACCGAAGTGGGGTAGAGTCGAGGATGCACGTTCCTTCTGGATAATAATCCGTCTCGCCTTGATCCGCAGCGAAATGCTCGTCGACGTCGGGCCCAAGCGAAGAAATAACCGATCTCGAAGAGTTGGAACAATTCGCCAAAACCTTCAAGCAGAAAAGAATTAAACTCGGTTTCACCCAAGGTGATGTCGGCCTCGCAATGGGCAAACTCTACGGAAACGATTTTTCCCAAGTAAGCGTTGGGACTGTCCCCCAGTTTTCAAGAGCAGTATATCTGCCGATTGGAAAGTCTTTGTCGCGCTCCGGTCCGGATGAAGTTCTCATAGCGATCTCCCTCTTTCAGACAACGATCTCGCGCTTCGAGGCACTGAATCTCTCATTCAAGAACATGTGCAAGCTCAAACCGTTGCTGCAACGGTGGCTACAAGACGCCCACGCTTCTCTGGGCCCTCAGCCTGGGGCGTCTCATGCCGCTGGTGGAGCATCTAGTGAAGTGGTCCCTCCGGCGGCTCAACAAACTCAACCTTCAAACCACGGCGGCCACGCCCATAGCCTGCAGCATAGAGTCGGCACGTTCGACAGAGGACCTTCAGTGGTTTCCTCATCGCCAGCGACTCCTTTAGCATCGGCGGGCATTGGCGCCGTAGGACATGTAGGCAGTAGGTTGATGTTTTGAACGATTCAAGGAGATACGCAGTCCAGGTGTCCCGGTTCCAAAGGCATCGCCCAATGTCTCCGATTCTCTAAGAGAAGCCCATGATTATGAAACTCGAGTCTTGAATTTCGACCGGGAGGGGGCTCGTGCCCTCCTACGCCTCTTGAGCCTATCGCCCGATATCCGGAAATACGGCTGCTCCGGTCATCTCGAATCTGCGGCTCAAATTTCTTCTCCTCGCTTTCAGACAGCAATCCCGGTGGTAACAATGTGGGAGGAAACCCAAGTGGTAAACAGTCACTTCAGGCAACTGGAGCCATGGCTTCAGCAGGTGTTCCCCTCTCGTCCGCTATCCTCCAAGCCGAGTCGATTTGCCGGCGCCGTAAAAAGCGAACCAGCATCGAGTCCGCAGTGAGGGTGGCTCTGGAGAGAGCATTTCTGCTTAACTCAAAACCGACGTCCGAGGAAATTGCCGCATTGGCCGATAGACTCGCTATGGAGAAAGAGGTGGTTCGCGTGTGGTTCTGCAATCGTCGTCAGAAGGAGAAACGCATCAATCCGTCTCTAGCCCTCCAGGGTGGGCCTTCGTCACCTCCCGCCAACGTGGTCAAAACACCCCAACAGCACCCTCAGCAACTTCAACAGGGTAATTCTTGTGTTCTCAATCGCTCGATCTCGCTGGTGATCGATAGCGACCCATCGCATTTCCTAAATCCTGTTCGATCGCTTCCAGGCCTGTGCATGTCCGATTCTTCGGTTCTGGAGAGACACGGGGGTTCTTTCAGTTTGCATTCTGCCAGCGGACTCGTCGGCGACGACAGCGACAGCGACCACTCTGACCTCAATGGTGGCGTGCCTTTAGACTAGGCTCTCGTTGCTGCTCCTGTTGTTGTTGCCGCTGCTGCTGCTGCATTGTCTGCAGTGATCGCTCGGAGCTCCATCCCGAGCCGGAGCGTGCTGACATCGCACTCGAAATCAGTTCCGATCATCAAGCGCATTGAGAGAATTCCCGTTCGACGCCCTGTAAACACGATTCAAGGCACAGGAACGCACATACATACTCGAAACGGAAGGAAACGTTTTGTCGTTCGCGCTTCCGGAAACTTAGCCGACTCGATGAACATCCCGTCAGGCATAAACAAGCATATATGAATCTATTGTCCCTGAGTCGATTGAGATATTCTCCGGAAGACTCCACTCCCGTCTGCTAAACCATTGAGTTCACCAATCATTTCTGAAATCATCGGCAGATAAGGGATAGGGATGCCGCCCCTCCGGTTGGCACCTGAATCATCGTTTTCTCGGATCCTAATATGATTGTCTAGATATTCGTATCTTCCTCCACGACTCATAAAAAAATTCGACCAATTCCGCGACTAATTGGTAATGCTCCGCATCGACTCGGAGTGAAGGACACGAGAATATCCTCACCGAATACCACGCTACACGCCAGCAATAGAATGCAATTTTCACTGGGAGTCGATCCAATACATATTGTGCAGCTAGGTCCTAGAAATAATCGAATCTTAGTACTTTTGATGTTGATGCGAAAATCGCCTCATACGCGCAGTCCTGGCTTCTCGGTTGGCTATGACATGGCACGACATTCGCACGAGTTCTAGATGAATAATTCTTTTTCGGAAGGAGATTCGAACCCTTGCCCGGTTTCCTCGGGAATCCGGGGACCGCTCCGATGAAGGCTCCCATTCTTGGGAATGAGTTCCGTCTACCTCCAGTATTGAAAGCGTACGTTTGTTCAATTCATGACATCGCACCAGAAACAGAGACGCTCCTCTCGCGAAAGGCGCTTAGCGGGCTGTGAACCAAGTGAACGAGTAATTTAATTGTGTCCAATCAGTACTATGAACACAAAGATAATATTAATGTATTCACGCAGTATAACAATGAATTAAAATAAAATGATACCCGGTGCAGTCAGAACTTTTCTGTTCTTCAATCCATGGGTCACCTCACACGTTTCCCGCTCCAGGCAGACGGATGAATCCAGCTGCGAGGGAGCAATCATCGATGTTTTCTAAGCGTCGAACAGTCGGCTTGGCTTGGAGCTTAGGAACAGGTTGGGATCATTCCTCAAAACGTCATTTCTTGCTTCGAAATCTCATACCCTTGTGGCAGCGTGTCATCAGTCATTGGGTGGGGGAGCAAAACCGATTTGAGGTTTTCCACATTCACACCCCAATCCCCCAGATGAGCGGAGGATCGCTCAGGGAAATGTAGGGGCCGATGAGCGCCCACAATCATCAAACCCAGGTCTGGATTCTTGACTCCAGAGGAAGGATGGGAACCTAACCTATCAAAATCATGCTGGAGGACTTGACCGCGGTATGATCGGAGAAAACATGCCAGACCGATCTACTGGGTTCCCGAGACATTTCCTAATGAGCGTCCACGACTCGGTCTTCTGAGGGCTTCACTAAGTCCATGCTCCGTGTTTTTTCGAATGGAACATTCGGGACACCAATGATCGAATGAGAGCCCGCCCCGTCACACTGGCATCGACTGGGAATGCCGGAGAGCATCGTAGTGCACGTCCAAGCAGGGAGGAAACAGCCAACAAAGTGACGAAGAAGTCGCCTGTCGTCGCCGAGCGGGTTGGCCCGAGAAAGTCGTCACAGTAGCAGCGACAGAGGTGATTGAAAGGGAACGATAACAAACTTTTGCGAAGGATCTTCGATCTGCTATGCATGCGAGGCGCGAGGATACTGAGCGAGAGCCAAAAAAGGACGATCGAAAAACTTCAGCGCGCGCTCTTTTCGTCGATGCGGGGTCAAAGATTGGCACCTTGATAGAGCTCCGTTCCTCGATTCTTCAAGCTCGTCCCTATATTCCTTTGTCCGCCTCCTTCGAGCGAAGCTCTCGCTTCATACGTTCGAGAGGAGCGATGTCATTTTCGCACAAGTTTCAAGCTCCGCATGCATGTTTTAGAAGGAGTTTGATTATCTATTCTCGAAATACCTGGCGATAATTAAATTTCACCAGATTTCGATGCAACGGCCCGCTTTCCTAGTGCTTCAGTATTGCTCGATATTGTGCTCTTCGTCATGAGGATAGCTTCCCTGCAACCGTCGAGCCCCCGTCCCTCTCGTTCTTCATATCGAGCCCTCGAGAAGGCAAACTTGATGAGACATAGGAGACGCTTCCGATACGGTCTGTCATGACTAGCCGCGATCTTGAAACTCGATGTCTCACAAACCCTTCGAGAGAATCGAGCCCTGTGTACACCACAAGCAAGCAGCACGTGCAGTGGAATACAACCACAAAGCGACCCACAGTTCAAGCCTCGACCCTCGGAGAATCGCCCAAAGGAGCAACCGCCGTGGTAACTCGACCAGTCAGTGGGAGGCACAGGGACACGCATCCACAGGAGCTCACCTCAACGACAACGACGGACGTGTGGATCCAGTTCTCGTCGGCAACTTGATCTTTGGTGGTGCACGAGCGAAGATAACGAATTTTGCGCTTGAGTGATTCGAAAGTAGCCTGCTGATAAGCTCCGAGAATCCGCTGACTCGCTAGCGAGCTTGCGAGTGGAGGTCTCTTTGACGCTTCCACCCTCCCCGGGATGCATGCGACTCCGAGCCATCCTTGGGATGCTTCGAGAACGCACACCGTGGACATGGATTTCTAGACGACGGGGACTACGTCGATCTAGTGAGAATAATGGTCGATGGAACTCTCCGACGCAGATTAGTTCGAGACCTGCTCCCCATCAGCAATGGAGATGATGATATTTGGCGCCTCGGTTTCAGAAACGGCGATAAAATGCAGTGAAAGTCCGAATTGCTTAGAGCTCAGAGAACCCTGCAGGAGATCATGAATAATTGCATTGTCGTGGTCTTGCAGGTGAATGACTCCCTCTTGAACAGCAAAGAAAGTCGACTCCCGACTTCCTCCAGAATTCAAGGAATTCGCTCAATGTTTTTGGACGGTGAATCCTTGTAAGATCGACATGATAGATAGATTGATTGATTTATAATAATGTGCGATGTCAATGACCATTAGAAGGACAATACTCGATTCTCCAACATCGAGGCATTCTCGAGGAGACTCTTCAATACTGTCCGTCATGCGTCGTGGAGCGGTCGGAAGCCTCAAAGAAGGTTATCGACACAATCATCAAGGTCCAGGTCAGTCGGGGAGTCACCGAACGATAATTTGGGAAACGAGCAGGAGAGCGGTGCAATGAAGAACCGAAGCCTCTCCAATCTCCATAGCAATTGCTTGTCTGGCCTGTTAGCTATGCAGTGAAGCATCTTAATTACACCCCGCGTTTGTATGCAAAATAGCTCAGCAAAAGATCATTGCTAGTTCGGTCGTGTCGTCGTCCTCCCTATCGCTGTTCTCGTCGTCGTCGTCGTCTTCTTCGCCGCCGCCGCCGTCGTCGACGACAAGAACAAAAGCCGTCCCGATTGAGAGGACAAATATAGGCTATTCCTGGCGTCCGAGAGCTCTCACGGAGGAGCTAACGGACGACGGGGGAGAGACTCCGGAAGGTCTCCTCCGCGAGGGCTCACCTTGATCGAGTTCGAAGACCACCGAGACGCGGCTCAAGGAAAAATGACCACCTGCACAAGAGACTAGCATTGGGACAGGACGATTCCTCCGAACTTCCTCTGCCGGGTGTTTTTTCTCGAAACTTTCTCAGAGATTGATAATGCGACACTCCGATTAAGAGTCGACATTGAGGAAAAAATCCGAATCGTCGAGAGATTTGGAGCGGAAATCGAGGCCTCTGAGGTTAGAGTTCCTCTCTCTGCTGGAATTTGAATTCCTCTTCCCGTAGATACCGACAGTGCGGGACGGTTGAACCGGGGCCTCAGGTTCCGGGGATGGGAGAGGAGAATGGATGGGGGACGTTCGCGGAGCGAAGGAGGCAGGAGCGATGCTGCCAACGGGGCAACGTGAGCTCGGTGAGCTTCCGTCGAGTTTCCTGTCTCTCCGAATGTTGTTACGTAGTCTGCAGAACAAATTAATGCTGATTGCCAAGTGCGAATCACAAATGAGTCACATCATTGCCTCCAGCCTTTGCCTCAACCTCGAGTCTTTTAATTGAGACTTGCAAACGACTTTTGACAGCTTGCCTTACTCACCCGGTTACGAGCAGGATGAGTCGGCCCGAAGATGAATGGGTAACTGCTGAGCCACGGGCGACACTCTGAGGAGGGGGAAATAGAAAAGAAAGCTCAATCGTTCAGGGAGAATGAATCATCAGGAATAACAGGTGACGGGCAAGTTCTCGTACCAAGAAGGACTGTCATCAACGATGATCGGCTAAGCCTGTGCCCCACAGATCCAGTAACTGAATGTGGAAGAGCAGTTTCCGAAACCTCCTCCGGATGCGGTCAAGCAACTCGAGGTCCTTTTTGAGTGTAATTCTCCTTCAGGAGTTGAGCGAATCTTCGTCCCATGACACGACGAATGGGTATCGCTGGTTTTTGAGGGAATAGACAGCCCGGAGTAAGAAAGGGCAGTATGAATCGAATGGTCCCGTTGGACACCACGAGGAAGCCCCGAGGAAAATCCTGACGGACGCCTCGCGGAGGTGACTGCGATGGAGAGAATGGAGGATGGATATAACCTGGCCTTCTAGCGGTGCGGCGTTTATTCTTCCCTCAAGAGTGCTAAGTCGACGCGGGCGTCGATTCGTCGGACTCCTCAGCTGAATGACGGTCGAGGAATGAGGGAGAGAATCTTATTCCGTCGTCGACTCTCTACCATTCCTCGGTCACTGACAGCCGAGTCTAGGCGTAGGGCCCAGACTTCTCCTTCACGGCCTCCATCCTACTTCAGATCACCGATATTGTCTTCAGGGGGCCCGCGACTGTCCATCACTACAAGTGGATTTCCCAGTTCGCGGAGCGACTCAGGCAGGGGTCCTTGGGCTGCAATTGGACGGCCCAGATCGGTTTTCGAAGGGACAAGCTAACTCCAGTTTACGCGGATGAGGATTTGCCTCGTCGCCAGAGGACTCCCATCGCCGGATCGAATCGAGGCTTCCGAATCTGGTCCATTTGTCGAGACGCTCTCGGGCTGAGATTCAAACGGAGAATGGCATCGAATCCGTCCAACATTGCTGTCTTGAAGGCTGCATCCCTGGCTTCGGAGTTCAGGGAGCGTGGTCTTGAGCGGACGCGTACCGGGGGAAACCAGCGAGTAGCAGAAGGAGTGCACTTCAAGTCATTGGGATCTGTGAAACATGGGAACGCGGAAATTCCGAGAGGCTCAGTTCGCAGGAAAAATTCAGCTCCGCAATCTGCCTCGACTTGAGAATCCCTCGACGCAATCTCTTAACTCCAGAGTTCAGACTGGGGACGGAACGCGTCGTGAAAATCCGAACGGCGCACCATTGAGAGACGGCTAATGGATTTCCCCTTAGATGTCTTTCCGGCAGTAGTTGAGCAGTTCGTTTCATCCGCTGTTGACCTTTCCCCGACGCTACCGAGGAATTGCTTGCCTCTACCAGGTACTCTCCGCAAGATTTCCTCCCCTCCGGTCGCGATTTTTCCTTCCTTTCTGCTGTTGCGATGCCGTAGTGATGATCATGACTTGCACAATCTGTGGGGGAGGAATGAATGCGATTATCGGAGAAGCGGAGGGGAGTAAAACTCCCTGTTCCCTAAAGAATTATTTGCTCGCTTTCCTGCCGCGTCAACATTCACTTCTGTAAAGGGTTTAGGGTGTCTCTGACTCTCTGAGATGCCTCAGTCTAAATCATAAGAATCTTAGATATGCTCGTCTATCAGCTCATGGTTTACGAATGATCTCTAGTCGCTCCACTCGCCTTAGGCACCCCTATTGCCTTATCCTCGGTTCAAGGAGGTACTATAGGAAACTTACGAATATTTGAGCCTCGCTTCGCATGAATTGAAAACGTTTTCCGCTCGTCCGATGAGCCGGGACGGTCATTTTGACTGGCTCTGCTCTCTTATCTGAAAGAGAGGAACGACGGTGTTTTAGCGGTATATTTGACTTGTTGAGTGATCCTGAATCCTGAGCCCTTCCACCAAATCCACACAAATCTGGCCGAGCTGGCGCCGTCGCGTGCGGGCAGTCGCTGATCGGAGCCCGCTCTGTTTTCTGGAAACCGAGTGAACCGCCTCTTCTCGATACAGACACTAGGTAGATTAGAAGTCTAGGCCTCCTGCAGAGCGATTAGGTAGTGTTTCTGCTCATACTCGCGAATCCTATATCGTATAGCTATAGACTCCTGGCCTCCCGGCGATTCGAGCGGAGGGAGGTAGAGACATTCCGGTTCCTAGCTGGGAACCTCAACGTCGAATACGTACAACCTGTTCCACTTCGGAACCGCTGCAAGATCTCGGGAGGAGTTGAATTCGTCGAGATGATTTCGTCCTAAACTCCTGGCGGAAGCATTCCAGGTGGGGCGGTCTTCTGTACAAGACATTGAAGTCTACGGCAGCTTCCTCAAGCTTTTGAACTCAGCGAAACAATGTCCAACATCAAAACGCGTCATCCAGCTGGAGTCGGAAACTCTCGCCGTGGAAGACTTCGAAAGTTCCGAAGAGCTGGAACGCCACCATGAAACTTGAGCATGAGGATTCTTGCTGGTAAGTTTGCCAATCGCTCAAACGTCAGCAATGCTTCCTCCTCGACCTCCCCATGTTCCTATTTCTCATCCTCCCCGCTGTTTCCGTAGTTTCCGCTCCGAACGCCTGGACATCCGAGACCCCGAGACCAACAGCTAGCCAGCCTTCGGGACGAGGAAAAACAAAGCTGTCACTCCGAAGGAGGCCTATTGAGAACGGCGGGTCTGCCCGTTCTGCATCCGAGCTCGTCCCCCCACCCCTGGTGGCGGCTCCCGCGCCTCCGTCGTCTCCCTCATTCTTCTCTGGTCGTCGTCGTCGTCGACGACGGCGGCGGCGGCGACAACAACAACATATTGAAGTGTCGCTCGCTCGGCTCACTGGCTCTTGGTGAGAGTGAGCGAGTGCCGCTGCGTTGCCGTCACTGTTCGTCGAGGAGGCGGTCGGGCAGCCAACCGAAATGGGTGGATCCCCGGCCATAGGCCCCGCCCAGCGGCCGCTGGCGCCGCTAGCGGCTCTCTGCGGAAACAAGCCGCCACGGCAGAGGCTCGTGCCTGCTCGTCTAGCAGAGAGCAACCGTAGCCTGTAGAGAACAGATCTGAGGGAGCAGACATAGAAAACAGTCTACCTCGTGCTTTCTGCCGCCGTCAACACTGGATTAAGTGAGGGTGCGTTCATCTGCACAGATATCCTGCCTACCCCAGTGAGTTGACGGTCAGTCAGTAGTGCTCAATCGAATCGGCCTTGAGGCGCAGACCATACTCTCTGCTCGCTCTCTGTTCCTCGCTCCTCTGCATCGAAGCCCAGCCCAAGTCGGAGAGATCGTCGTCAAACTCCATCATCATATCCCACGTCAGGATCAGCAGCTGCTGAAACCGCGGGAACTCTGAGCGGGACGTCAGTGCGGAAAACAGAAATCGGTTTCGTGAGTGCGGGAGGTGTCATTGTGTGACTCTGGTTGAAGCTCACGACTCAAGAGTGGCGCGTGATGGGAACAGATACTGTAATTCGATTCGAGGAGGCCGGAATCCCCAATCTTCATTGATACTTATCGTCTTCAAGTTCTCGGCTTGTGAATTTAAGATGCTCAAGCGAGTTCCGAACCTCCACGTATCAAGGGACCACTGACGAGCTCGTTAGGTTTGTGTGCTCTTCGGATGATTCACGAAATATCCACTTTGAGCTGTGAAGTGAATTTGATGAAAATCCCCGACGATTCCCGTCCGAAGGTTGAACAATGAAGATGGTTCACTGCGCTGGTTGCGAACGTCCGATTCTAGATCGATTTCTGCTCCATGTGCTCGATCGGTCGTGGCATGCAAAATGTGTCCAGTGCACGGACTGCCGCTGCAGTCTCATCGAGAAGTGTTTTTCCCGCGACGGAAAACTGTATTGTCGAAGCGACTTCTACAAGTAAGTGTGATCGTCCACCGATATATATAGCTCATTCACCTATATATCAATAGTCATTAGTCTCGAGGAAAGAAATCCGCCTGTAAGACTCGGGGTAGGAAATCCGTGGGAAGTACCGAACTGGAATCGGTTCCTTTCGTCGATTGGCAACTTTCGCCTACCCATGACGTGTCCCGTCCCAAATGAATGAACATATCTTTCGTCCTTCTCATAAGGATTTGATGGGATGCTTATTGAAAAATGTGTGGGCTCTTCCGTCTGATGACGGCACGAATATTTAATTCGCACCTTGATTTTGCAACGCTAGCGAAATTAATCGGGATCTTCAGTTCCTCCGAGCCGAAGAGAGATGAACGGGGAAATCGGATAAGCCACCTTCTCTCTCGGGAATTGGGGATGCTCGCTTGGGATTCCATTACCGGCCGATAGATCTCCGATGAGGGGCTTCCAGAATCGGCTCTCGGTGAAACAATAGAAAATAGAACGAAAACCACCTTTCGGTGGAAATGACGCCCGAAGCGCCGGAGTTGAATGCAAAAAAAACGAACTCGCTTTTAAACGTCACCAGAATACCTTCCTTCCGTCGTCTGTCCATCGATTTTCTGTCATTTGCCCCCGGATAAAAATCGAGCGAGCCAGTGAGCTTTTATCTCCCCTTACTAAAACATTACAAGCTTGACCAGAGCCCTCGCCGACGCGGATTTTTGGAGCGGCGACGTCGAGTTTTTGCTCTGACGTCTCTAAACTTTTCTCTCACTCAAGGTTGCGGACGCAGCGACTTCTTTCCCTTGTCGTTCTTGTTGTCGGTGGCGTCGTGCTTGACTAAAAATTTTGAACGCAAGTGCAGTCGGCTGTGCCCATATGCTTGTCAGCGCGTCCGCCGTCGGCGGTCGGCGCACACACTTACCAGAGGATTTAGGAAGTACCGAAATAACGAACGAGGACCTTCGTGCGACACCGGTAGATATTTTTTTCCCGATACCGCTCGGACTTCCCGAAGCGGGGAACAGAAAACTGAGAAGCTCCGGATATCTGGAGTCCTGTTCGGTCTAATGAAATGTCCTCTCCTCTCTCTCGGATCTGACGGCTTTGATGCGGCCGACGGGCAGGAAAGAAGAATGGGCATGCCACAGGTGAAGGGACCCACGGGACGGGCTCGACTTGTCACGTTCTGCGTTTGGCGAGCACTTGTGTCTCCTGCCGGTCCGCATCTCTCCAGACGACTGGGTGTTCGACCAGGTACATGGTCATTCGACTACGAGTCATAGGACATGTGCGCGAGAGTCCCCTTTTGATCAATGAGAGATGCGGGTTCGCATCTATCTAGCTGCAGACTGATTCCCCGGGCGAGTGAGCTAGTTTGCCTCCGCCGATTAGGACAACCGCGAGTTGTCCTGACGCGACAGCAGCGCATCATTTCGGCGCACAAGCTGAAAGACGCGCGCAGCAGACTGTCACGTTGACGATGTCTCACGGCGGCCGATGTTGTCGTCGCTCGATTTTTCAGCCCTGTGCTCTACTCTACATCGAACGGTAGGGGCCCTGCCCTGCCTACCCGGCTGCCTGCCCTTCCGTTGGCGTGCGTTGACCCCCGTTCATTTTGTCCCATCTGTGTGAGTAGAAGTTAGCGACCCTGTCTCTGAGTCTGAATTCGGTCTCTGCTTCCGCGGGTTCAATATTAAGTGCAGTTGAAAATTCGCATGACGATGCCACCTGTGAACTACTCGACGTAACTATGGTGTCAATTCTCTTTCAATCCTATGGTAATCCCTAACCCAGCGGCGATGACCATTATATCGAAGGAGAATTGCCTTGATCAGCGCAATGGATCACAGGCTGGATCTTATCGGAACCGTCTCGGTTTGCGATCTTCGTATCCGAATTATTCCAGATTCCGGATGGACTCGGAATTCGATTTTGAAATAATCTGACACTCATAATTCTGGGACTCTCAACGTCGCGTCGTCTTAGCTCCTGTGGCCAGTGTTTGAGTCGAGACGAGCAAGTACCTAATTTTTGGGGGATAAGTTCTTCAATGAAACCGAATATATCTCTTTCTGCTCGAGGAAGGGCCAAGATTCCAGCAGGGATATCGCTTTGGTCGGCGACCTCTCCCCTTCGGAGCTTCTCGGCCTCCACATTCAGTATATCCCATGTAATGCCTGGGTGATTAATGGTCGTGTGATGTCCAGCCGCAGTACCCTCGTAGCGAGTACATAGCCCCAGGGCAGAAAACTCAAAAACTTTCTCACCGCGCGCTACATCGTCAACAACAGTCGCTCCCAACAGCAGCGGTCGGGCTGACCTGTTGCGATCGCACCTTTCCAGCTCAGCATCCTTGCCTGGGTGGGAGACGAAATACGAAGCATACGGAACGTTCTTGGTACAGAAATGCCCACCTAGAGTGAGCTCCTTCATCCGATGGCGTCGACACGCCTTCTGGACTCGATGCTGGCGTGTATCGAGTAAATAAGAGAAAATAATAATTGAGAAGATCCAGAAGATATAATCGAATTAATATTAATCGGAAACTCGATCGCAGATCGGAAAACGTCCACGATGCGGTCTCCGAAGAGGGCCATGCGTGAAGCGGCGAGACTCTGGCATGTTGGAGGATGTCGCTTGAGTTGCTTCTGGCAAAATGTATGGATCCTTTTCACACCTAGCGCAGAAGCGACAATATAATCATGCAATAAATATGCACATACTCCAAAATCCACCCACAGCGGGGACCAGCGGCCCTCGCGGCGGGGAGTCAATTTGTCGGGACTAGGCGGCTTTAGAGGGATTGACTGTCTCCTCACTTCTTGGCCACCAGGCAGCGTCTATCGAAGGCTTTGCTACCCCAGCCAGCCGGATACCCGTCGCCGGTCCTCAAATTCTACTGACGAGGCACTCCGCAACACTGGAGTGGTTCCCGCGCGCGCGAGCCTGGCGGGACACGGGGTTCTAGCGCCGAAAGAGACGTTTTTTTTCCCTCGGACGAAGACTTGCCGCTGCAGAATGTGATTCTACGGTTCTCGTCAGCGAAAGGAGTCCGGAATATTCGCGTGCTCAGCGGAAGACTCCACGGTCAGGATATACATACAAACAACGAGCGACAACAGCTTCGGAGCGACCTCTACAACAAAGCGCGGCAATCATAGTGTGCCGCCGACTCCCTGCGGCGCCGGCTGTAGAGAGTTTGCATTGTTATGAGCATTGTTTGAGGGCTTACACTCGTTGAGGAGAAGACGAAGCGGCGGAGGAAAAAATGAGAGGACAAGGCTGCGGTCGGATACGACGGAGACCACGATAATCATGTTGATGTTATCTCGAGTTTGTGAGTTGAATCGGCTGTCCGATTCGCGACCGATACGCTCAAGAGGGACGGACGAATTTCTCTTACCGTATCGTGGCAGGTATTCATCGTGGGTGAAGCTCTGCGGAATGGAAGAGTCCGCGGAATTTTTTCTCGCGGATAGACGTCGATGGTGGATGGTTTCAAGAGCTCAGTCGCATGAGATCCTGGTATGACCGGGCGCCCCTGCGGAACGCGAGAGGATAAACCACGACCGAGGCAACGAAGCACGAAGACAGCTCGGGCGCCAGCTATCAAAGGGTTTCGGGACAGCTCACGAGTGGAGTCACTCCAGTGATCTTTCAGGCTTCAATCGGAGGGGCGAGCTTATCGAGCAAGCCCTCGGGCTCCGACGATAAGAACGGAGATTACCCATGGCTACTCTTGGAGAGTCGGTCGGCCAGTTGACTTCGTTCGGTGAATTTCGAATGCTCCTATTGCTTCCTCCATTGTCAGAGTCCTGCTCGGAAAAATCCAGATACGCTCATTATTCATCACTGAACAGCGACCGAAAAGCTCTGAGGGGTCTGTTTGGCTGGGGATAATTCGCTTCGTCCCGAATGCGGGATGAACAGAGATTCTCGGGCTTTGATTCGAGACTCGAAACGAATCGCTCAGAAATTTTCCCGGATTTAGACTTCGGAGCGTCTCCATAGAGTTCCCAACACAGAAACGTAACAGAGGCTCTGCCGACCGGGAAGTTTCCTCAAATTCGTGACGGTCCACTCTGCCAAACGGGCTTCTCTCTGCAAACTGGTCTTTGAGCCGGGTCCATGAGATTCGATAACGTTTCGGACACCGTACCAAACAAGCTTTTCGCGTTGCCATTGTCGCTATCTCCAAAGTGGCAGGCCTTTTTTTTCTTCCGATGCTTTCTGTAGGGGCAGGAGAGAGCGGGTTTTTCTGCGCCCTCACTCAGACCGTGTTTGTCCGCATGAAGAACGGTTCAATATTTTTACGACGAGGTGTTTATATCCTCATGGCTATTTTATGGGCTTGGTCTGCTTTGCGTTCCCCAATTTTTTTGTGCAATCATCGTGCCTCGTCGGATGCTCACAGTATTCCGGGACATCTGCTGCGGGAGGATGCTGTCCGGTACTCCGTGTACAGATAATGCCTTTGCGTATTTTACCCGATTCTTTTCTATTGAGCCCGGCGATCCGACATTCAAATTCGGATAAACCTCGATTTCTTCTATCCGATGTATTCGTAAGACTATCCGGAGACGGGAAAAGCACAGGCGAGGAAAATTCATGATTATGCATGAGTTTTGAGTATACTGAAGACGAAGGAGAAATCCGGTAGACGAAGAAGCGCAAGGCGTTCCAGAAAGCAGCCAAAGCTGATATATTCCCAGTGCCTCCTTGCCCTATGCAGCAGCCAAGGTCGCCGCGCCGTCTGCAAGAAGATTTCAGATTGTCTCGCAAGCGAAACAATGCCTTCTTGCGGAACACGATGAACAACAGCTCCAAAAGCAACAAGTCCACAGAAAAAATACTTGTTTAGATTGAGTATGCAGCGAACAGCCTAGAGAAGAGCAGCTCCGGGGACGAGTCAATCAAACACGAAACCGCGTACACAGACGGCACGAGAACTTGTGTATTACTCCCCCATGGATCCTCATCAACGCGGTCGTCGTTAGCACCATCGTCGCCGATCTGTCGATAAGCTGAGCGACGACATTTTTTCGCGCAGCCCGGAGATAAAGCTGTCAAGCATACAGGGTTGCTCCTCATTTTTTTTCTGGTCCTCTGTTGTTATCGTCGGTACTCGGACCATCATCCGCTTTGTCAGAGTGTGCTCGTGTTTTTTTATCGGAACGACTTTCAATGCGTCGTTCCATGTGACATGCGAGCTGAGGATTTATCCACGAGCGACGGACGCCCGATTGACGCACCGGCGACGTAGCCACGGCCTCGTTGGCAGCGAGAGCCGCTTTAGGGCGCCGGATTTGTCAGAACATCCTGCAGGAATGTTCGAGGAAATTCCCACCGAGAGTTTTGGAGTGAAGCAAACGTTTTGATTTTTCCGATAGGCACCTCCGACGGGAAAGACTACTTTATTCCTCGACGTGAGTCCACTCGGAAATTCAGGCGATGACCCCTCGCTCCACCGGTAGCTCGGCCGGCCGGGTCGGCGGCGTCGCGACGGCTGAAGGTTAGAAGGAATGGAAAAAAAACGGTTAAAAATCGACGCGTTGTGCGGTCTTTCTGCACGATGTGCCAAATTCGGATCTGATTTTTCTCTATTCTGCTACTCCTTCGCGTATTCTGTAGCATGCTCTTCTCGCCGCCGCCGCCGCCGCCGCCGCCGCAAAAGCCGGTGTTTGTGCTTTGGTTCTCAGATGACGTTGGTCAACAAAGATTTTCGTTCCGTCGAAAATGGCCTCTCTACGACTCGATTTAGAACTGTCGCTGAAAGGCTAATGGAGTCACAATTCTAAACTCTTCAGCGGAAGCTACCTCACTTACGTTTGAGCTGTTCTTCTGCTCGCGCTTCTCGCATTCGGTCATCTGAACCTTTCTCTCCTACCGAATGTTTCCTTGACCCCCGATAATTGTCGTTGAGGAGAGAACTCGTCGGCGGTGAAGAGGATTGCACTCTTCGGTGGGAAATTAGAGCGGATCCCCTCCCGTGGATAGTCTCGAGCTATCAGCTCGCGATCGATTTTGTTGAGATAGAAAGCTCATAGTAGTCGCCCTCTCGTCGACAGAGAGCTCCTGGATTAATGGTCTGAGCGACAGCGAGAGAGAACTTGTTAAAATCGCGGGGATCTAGGTAATCGTGTCGTTATGATCTAATTATCGGTGTGATCACTTTCTGATTGGTTGATTCGATTACCACCCGATTCGCTGGCGAAAATCTCCTGTCGACATTGAGTGGCATACCAACTCTCTGGACGCTTGATCGTCGGAATCCGGTGACTTGTTGTCGTACAGACCTACAAGCGGGCGGTGGACGGAACCCCTTCCGTGATGGTCTTCTCCGACAAGATACCCGCCGACCACCGAGTCGGTGCTCGTGCTCTGTTCCCTGTCACGAACGCCAACTATCACGACGTCATCTGACGCTGACTCCGAATGCCGCGACAGAGCCTGATTACTCCGCACTCGTCATGCTAGGCACGACAATAATCCTCATCGTGTGAATTTCGGAATGACCGAGACCCGAAACGCAGAACGCTCCGCGACGGCTGGAATCGCATTCGATTCCCGCTATTCGGTTCGCGAATTTCTGAGCACGCATCGTCGGAACGAAGATTTCCTTACGATTTGTTGTGGGCTGTGATCTGTGACTAGTGGTCGAGTCGCCCAAGTCTCGGGAGCCCGAACGATGGTCGACTTCCAGTCTCAGTCTTAAAAGTGCATGACACGCGGTCTCGAATCGAACTAATTTTAGAATAGAAGTGTTGACTCCTCGCGAGTCGACCCCTCCGTCTCAAATCTGCGATCGCGCGCTGCCGACTTCGAACACGCTATCTATCCCCAAACGACCACCGCCTTATGCCGCATGTTTCGTCCGAGGCATCTACTTCGAGATCGGAGCGTGATCGAATACCTAAGAATCGCTAGACGGAAGACAACCAAAGACAAGATACGAATGCCGGAACGGGAGAGAATGGAGCGTCCGGTTCACGGCCAGACATTCAGGGAGACTAGGTCTCGGATCGCGCTCAGCACTGCAGCGACAGCTAGCAGCTGTTCCTCCGGTAAGGGACCAGATCCCGGTCTCGAACTCCTCGAGGACTCGCGTTATCCAACTGTGAAATTATGCTTTTCAAGGGAGAGGAGGAAAAGCACCGTGACCCCTTCCTTCGAAAGCCCCTATCGGTTTTACCTTTTTCCCCGTCGTTTCCTGGGCTCGAATGGGCTTCGCCTTTTTCCTCACGTCGGTCCAGGCGTCCCAGCTTCTCTCCTCCCGCATTCCCTCTTGGATCTCCTGCGCATTACCTATACATCGCAAGCCGATCGGATACACCCGCAGTCCAAATATTTGCCACCGAGATGAACGGCGAGGCACACGCTCGCAGGAAACAGATCTTTCGGAGCGGCATTTGAATACTAAGACGCATTCATTCGAACGTCTCAAGGAAATCCCGTCGCTCGCGACGAAGTCGGTTTGTATCTGTGCATGGAAACCGAGCCCGTCCCCGGCGTCGTCAGCCCCCCAGCCGATCCCCTAGTCGAGGCGGGCTAACAATTCGCGATGATTTATCTTGAGAGATTTTCCCTATGTTTCTCACTCCATCACTGTTCCTTCTCTTGCTCGCCGTCACTGGACCGACTGCAGTCGGCTCTGAGGTTTTTGTGGAACTCAGCTGGTGGGTGTACTCCAGGGAGAGAATCCTCTAATCTCCTAATCTAGATCTAGAGGTTGGTCGCTCGGTTGGTCGGCTGGTCGTTCGTTCCTTCAGACGTTCTTCCCTCGCTATTCGTTGGCTACAGACGCTCGCTGGCTGAAGAGCTATCTCCCCCTTCGCGTAAGGGTGGAGTGACCCGCCACACGTGCGAGCCCATCCGCGCTGAGTTCCTAGCACTTCACACGTTTCCTCGCTGACATTATATCGCGCTCGAATCCAGTTCGGAATCGAGTTCTCCAACCCTTGCGACAGTGCGAGTGCGCTAATTATGGTATCAGCTCCCATCGGGACGGATATCGCTCCGAAGTTCTCATTCATTCCGTTCTGCTGCTGTCACTGACGGCTGAGAGCAGGAAAGAAAAATTCATGCCTCTTCGTTCATGAACGATGGATGGACGATGCTCCGAGGAACCGCACTGTGCAGCCGGCAGGCACCGGCGGTGATTCAACGATTAGTGCCAATCCACTTGTTTCCTGCGAAAATCCATCTTGGAGAGATGTGGTGCGGATGACTCCGAAGGGCTGCGACTTCTCCGAGACCAGAACGGGTGTTTCGAAAATTAACACCAAAAGTGAATGATTGAATCAGGCCGGAGTTTTGATTCACGGGCCATTCATCAAAAACAGAGCGTAGGTGCACCCAGCTCCTGTTCCAGGAAATGACGTCCCAATTTGGAGGAAACGGAGAGTAGGAACAATGAGAAATGTACTTGACAAGAGACCTCTTCCGAATCCTCATCTAGTACGTTCAATGCCCTTCCGCCGTCGACGGTGGGTTCAATACGCGGGATTCCACCGAATACCACCGGGTTGATGATGTTTTTTATCGAGAGTCGCCTAGAGCTTCCAATACCTTGTCTTAAAGGATGCTCTCTCGCGTGAACACCGCGCACCCATGAATACACGTTTGAATAATTTCTCTGACCACCTCAATCGGCGGCGGCTGCAGAAACAGCGCTCCTACAAGAGCCGATACCACGAGCCCCGACACCACCGCCTCGACAAGCACCAGTAGCAGGCCTCTGAGAGTGATAGAAAGCGGGTAAGAAGTGGAGGGGTAAGGTCGGGGTGGTCAGCTGAGCGTGGGTGGGGTATGCCTGCTCGAGTCGTCGTGTCGAGCTGGCTCTCGAAGGGAGAGTCTCCTTGAAGGGCCGGATAGCATTCATGCATTCACCCACCTCTAGGCAGCGATGCTTGAAATACCTCAACTTTTTGGGGGACTCCAAGAGTAGCAGCAGCCGCCGCCGCCGCCGCCGCGGACTCGTCGTCCCGCTTGTTGTTGTCGTAGCCAGAGGAGAACAGAATCTTTTCGCACTGATGTCGCAGATCATTAAGGTGCTCTCCGACTGAATCGAATACCGATAAGTTTTGCTCGAGACGCTCCGCTCATTGCCCCGCCGACGATCAGCGCATCTGTCTCTCACCCATGTCGGGTAACTTCGTTTTCCCCGATTCCTTCCGTTTATCCAAGACCGTTCCCTCCTCGCGGAACGAGGGGCGTTCGTTATATTCCGTCTTTCGGCAACAATCTTCTCCTGGAATAGCTCGGCTTGATGACAGGGAGGGTGAGGTTTATGATCGCCGCGGAAATCGCCAGGATTCAGATGATGAACGGATGGACCCCGAAGGAGCTGGCCGCCAGGATGAACAAATGGCCGGCGCAAAAGATTGCGCCAGGTTTCTTAGCAAATGTATATTAATGACTACAACGGTGACATAATGTGTGGCGTCGTCGTCAAGTGAGAGGCCGTCGTCGTTCAACTATCAAGGATGATGCCGGGATTTCGTCCGGCTTAAGGACGCTTGCCTCATTCTCCCAAGAGGATGGCAGTCAGGCAGGCTGGCTGGCTGCGAGTCGCGTCCATTAATGAAAGCCGCAACTATCATCATGATGAGCCGCTCTCGGCACCTTTTTGTCTTGACTCGTTACGCCGGCCTCGTTCCGATGAATGGTCGCTGGGGGAGGTTTCACTCAGGTCCGGAATCGCAGAGCCCGGAGAATCTTCGAGACAGATTTTTCAGAGAAGTTCACGGAGTCTCTCTGATTCCTGGAAGTCTCACGAAACGCCTCCCAAAAGTCTTCCGAACTCCGAGCGTTTATGGAAGGAAAGACGCCAGTGATCGAACGTGGGTGGGCCCCGTTGCGTAGAAAACGTCCAACGAGCCTAACAACTCCAATCGAATCAGGCTCGATGTAGGTACACGGATGGGTTAGCGGAGGGTCGGAAGCGAGCGGACAAACACAGCGGTCGGTCAGGCGCCTTCCCATCCTCTACCTAATCCGATGTCACTGTCGAGTGCTTTGAAGGATACACACACACAGGGGTCGAACGACTGGCCGACCGACCGACACCCAGATTATCCGATTAGCTCTCGTTCCAATCGAACTGCTCTGGGTAAACAGATCGCTTCGATCAGAATGTATCAACTGCTGCAGGGCAGCCGATCCGACTGTCAGAGCCGTTTTGCGTCTTCGAACCTGAGTTCCACCGGCCGACCGGCTGACTTACAGACACGAGTCAAAGGACGACAAATCACCGAACAAAAACGCGACTAAGGCCGCGCACCAGCGTCCGGAAGCGGCGAACTGTTGAAGCGTTTTCGGTCCCTACCATACGGCAGGAATTAGTTCGAATTGGTACGTTCGCTTGACGTGTTAGACCTTCGATGAGCTGGGTTCAATTTTTCATCAATTTGGGGCCATTCGATTTCGGTTTATCGAAGTCTTCAGGTTTTCGAGGCTTCAATCGGGTCGGGTATCTGGGCTTGAGGATTTCGCGCACCGGTAGCGGACGAGAAACCTCCCCGTTGGCGTGATCAAGCTTCAACATAAGGAGTCACCATATCCGAGATCCCTGAATTTCAGGAGCAACACAGTGGCGGAGTTTTAATGCTTTCCAATAGCAATTTGAAACGACTGTCTCGAGTTGACATCTGTAACTTTGACCATCTGTCCGACGCTCAGCGATCGCGCATGCGTCTAAAGATATCCACATGCCCTGAGCTCTCAGCCAGAGATCCACGTGGTCATGCCGTAGGTCAGTGGCGGAAAACTCGATCTGAGAGATATCTCCTCCTCGGAAGCAAAAAGCAGACCAGGAGGAGAATCGAGTTTCTGCGCAATCGGAACAGGGCTATTGAGAACGAAGTCTGCCTTAACTCTGACAGAGGCAACGCCATCGGGTCCCTCCGTGGACCGCGCCAGCATGAGGAAACGAAAGTATCGATGCTCGATCTATAATCTTTGGATTTGCGGGCGGATGATCTCTTGGGAATCCTCTGTGCGGGTGCAAGCTACGAGAAAGTGCTGAAACAGACGATGTTTTCCTAGCCGACCCGAAGATTATTACCCCCGAGTTTCTTCCACCAAATAGAAGAACCGACCCAACCCCTTACACTACAAATACAGCTGTCGAGAACATGTTCTGAGTTTGGGAGATTTACAAGCTGTATCTATCCCGCGTTTCCGACAGAGGGCTCGAACTCGCGGGAATCCACCGGGGATGGCCCGCTGTAGTATCCCGTTCAGAACAGTGGCAGCTAGCCGGTCGGCAAGCGGTCTCGTTGGGCGTCCTGCTATCGAGGAGAGACCGTGGGATATCGCACTTGCCAAAACATCTTTGCGCCTTGCTGACAAAAAACATTTCATCAGGGTTCGCTTGCGATCCCGTGATCTCCTTTAGAGACGTCCGACCCGGGAGAAATACTTTCTCGATAGAGTCGTTCGAAAGATCGAAAATAACATGCAGACAGGATGAGCCTTTCCCGGGAGAGAGTCTCGAATTATTTGGAGCCTTGTTGCCTCAAAGGATCGAGAGATATTCGATTACGAGAAGGGCAAAAGCCGGACGAGCTGTAGGACTTGGGTGATCCATGTCGTGAATAGTCGCGTACCGCAATGGAGGGCACAGAAATGTTCTGCGTGACTCGGGCGTGTGTGAATCGAATTTTTGACTCCATGATAAGGGAGCTCCTCGGAGAACTACGTTCGCACGATGTCCACCATCCCATGAGAAGGGCAACAGACAACAATTCGAAAAATGACCACCTTATACGACGCCGGCAAAGCTGGTCAAGCCAAGTGTTTCAATCGCCAGCTGTTCCGGCAGCTCGAGAGCTTATTCGACAGTCTCCCTTGCGGAGTCGTTGGCGTCACGGCGGTGAGAGACAGTATATTCATTTATAGTGTTCCATCTGTGCCTGCGCTAGCTCGCGGCAGATTCTTCAGGAGGGAAATGTTGCTCTTCCGAACATGATCTGGGTAAGCCCGACCCAGAGCAAATCATGGCGAATGTTTCCAAAGGTAATGAGCCTGCTGGCGAGATCGAGAGCTGCAGTGAGGACTGGGATTTCGGGTACGATGTCTCTGTGACTTTCTCGCTCGTGGAGATCGGATTCCGTGACGTAATAACGCTCGTTCTCGACTCATTCCACTTAGATGTTCCGAAAGGGCTTCGCTCCTCCAGGTGGCTACTTCCGCTCCGGAGAGAGGTTCAGCATTTGAAGTTCGACTAATCGTCGACAAGGGTTGAAGTCCACCTCTCGGAGCACCGGAGCAAGCGCTTCATGGACATCACCTGTTCTTCATTGGCGTCACCCGCTGCGCTGAAGGCTGCATACGCTCGTCACGGACAGCTCGGAACGACGCGGGAGATGAATGTCGAATCGGCAACGTCACAACTCGTTTCTTTCGTGCTCAACTCGAGGTCAGAGCCTCCGTCGGAACTGCCTCCATGGAGAACATTTGTACCGCCTCGGACACCTTGTCGTTCTTCTCGTCACTGCTCTCATTCACCGGCTCTCGAGAAATCCGACACCTTAACCCACCGACCTCGAACGCGCAGAATCTCCTCAAGCTTTCCCTTTTGCTTTGGCACTTCTCGGGTTTCATTGAAAATCACTGAAATTACGTAGCTGACTTACGCTTCCGCGAATGTCGCAACGTAGGTGAGAGGATGGTAAAAAGTCTCGCCGGTCGGCAAAGCTTGACAGCATCCGCGCCATTTCCTGTGACTCTTATCAGAGATTGACAAGCCTTTCATGCTTCTCGTTGAGTCAGTTTTGCTTATTTCCGTTCGAAGGGAATCCCATGGAGGAATCGTGTTCCGACCATTGTAGCGGAGTAAAACGTCGTCCTGCATTACGAGCGGGCATGCTGGGGGAAAACGGCAAGCCGGACGCTATCTGTTCACGGTGTGTCCCATCCAATGCTCCTTCTCTGTGTTTGGATGGAGCAGTGTGATGGGGGAAAAGAGGGGGAGAGAAGCTCCACGCGGGGCCAATAGAGGGAAGCGCGGGGGCTGGTCTGGTTGATTTTGTGGGTCGGAGCAGTGCTGTCAACTGGCTCGCTCGCGAGCCGGCGGACGGGCGGGCGAGCGCACTGAGAAACCGACTGTACGGAAGGAAGGAAGTAAGGGAGAGAGAAGCAGGCAGGCAAGGAGAGACCAAAGGAAAAGGAGGAAGGGACGGGGAGGCTTCTTAAGTTTCTTTCAATCATATTTCCACCATCGTTCTTTCTTGCTGCTTCGCTCTCCTCCACTCTCACGCTCGTCCTGTATGTAGGAAGCTCACTCAGTCGTTCGAGCGAGCGGAGGAGAGAACGAAGCGGTGGCGGGCGGTCGTTCTTTCGTTCTGTGCTGTGGCGGACTCAGTTCGTTTTTCTTCTTTTTTTCCTTTTTTCTCTTCTTTGTGCCGCGAGCGAGCGCCCGTAGCTAGTCGGCCTCACCCACGGCCCTCGTAGGTCTGCGAGGACTAGCCGACCAGGAATCGTTCCGATGGCATTTTTTCGGAATTTCCCCCGGTAGGACATCCTGCGAGTGACTCGGCGGCATGACTTGGGGCATCGGTTCCTGAAAGTTCGAAGACACTGAGATTCGCATCCTTTCGGAAACTGAGCCCGGAGTATATGTATCGGAGCTCGAGCTGGCTATTTCGTCGGCAGCTGGATCATTGAAATTCGACCTGATGTATGAGCAGAGAGGGCTCCGGCTTTCCAAGACGGTGACGGCTTCACGGAGACGATGGCGGCAACGCGGTGGTTCTCCGCTCGCATAACCCGTAGCCCTGTTCGATCTAAGCCGTTGAACCTCTTTCCCACCGTGAGACCTCCGAATACTCACCGCACTAACAATCAACATTGAACGGGTTCTAGCATGACCGGCTCGTAGCCACTATTTGCAGTCTCAATGGAAGCGCTCATCGTAGCGACAAGATCGCGATCCCTATTGATCACCCGAATCTCTTCCCGCATCCTGAGATCATCATAGGGGTTGAGGAGTGTGTTCCGAAGAGATCGAACGGCTTTGAGGGAGCCTCAGACCTCCGCGACACTCGGAAAATACTTCTGTGTTGGATCCGATCAGCTGTTCCCCGATCGCCGAGACTCCTTGGGCTCTTGGAACTCTGGTCATCGACACCGATTCCTTCGGTAGTTTCAGCTCCGAATAGATTGCGTGTCGTCTAATAATTACGCGGAAATTCTTGGTCATAATCATAAGTCATAAGCATCTTTTCCTTTCCAGGCGTTTCGGCACGAAATGCGCGGGATGCGGTCAAGGGATATCGCCAACCGATCTCGTGCGTCGAGCGAGATCGAAAGTCTTCCATTTGAAGTGTTTCACTTGCCTCGTCTGCCGCAAGCAATTGTCCACGGGCGAGGAGCTCTACGTTCTCGACGAGAACCGCTTCATTTGCAAGGAGGACTACTTGAATCAACGACAGCAGGGTGAGTGACTTTCTCATTAGACACATCCTGTCCATCAGATGCTTCAAGTCCGTCGCCGTTTTTTGTCTGCCTGAGAATATGTCCCACAAGAGCAGACCGTGGACGTGCAGGTGTCCGCTGTTCGTCTGCCGTTCCACGGGTCTACGCGATCAGCCCCGACGTCCTCCTAGCGGATAGGCAGGCGAAGGCTCGGGGACGCACCGACCGACGGACAGATAGACGGACAGACAGAGAAAGAAAGAAAACCGGAGGTTGCCTTTCGAACGATGGATGAGCATCCTCAATTCCTCTTCTTCTTTTTGACTCGGTGGTTGTAGAAAGAAAAGAAAAACTGAAAGGTGTCGTTCCTGTTCTGTCGCCGCTGCCGTTGTTGTTTCTGCTGCTGCTTCTTCTGCTGTTGTGAAGATCCGAAGTTGAAGATGACTGAAGACTTTCTCTACGCAGTGTCAGATACTTCATCCGAGAGTCCAACAATCCATCTATCGATCGATCCACGCATCGATTCTTCTAGTCGTTCGTCGCTTCTCTCAGTCAGATGCGCAGTCACAATCCGGAGTGTCCAACTGACGAGCTGCCGATTTGTGATTCACATCCTTTTTTCGAATCTTAAAACGTCGAAAACGCTCACAAGCCCAGCCTCGACTCGGATAGCGAAGACCGAAAGGAGGCGAGACATCTGAGGTGCACGACTGTGAGGCTGTACCTGTAGCATTCGATGGAAATAATTCGGAAATGATCCATCGATTCTCGTTGTTTCTGTGGGGATTCGTACGCCATGCAGATCCTCGAAATGCACTCGAGGTCATGCCAAGAACTCATCATCGCCGGGGGTAATTGCAAAGAAGCTATGATTGTGGCTCTGGCCGGAGCTGTACTAAGGACCCATCCAGGATCGGAGAACACCGTGGCGACAGTCGACGAGATCGCTCTCGTCGAAAACTATTCTGCGTAATAATCCCGACAATTCGAACGGGGCTCTAACAAGATGAGTAGAAAATGTCTCGATCGACTCATGAATAATCCACGCCGGACCGGTGTCCCCGTTTTCGATTGGATTACTTTTGCTTCCGACTGTCGCAGAGTCTGACTCGCGGGATGGAAACTGTATCGAGTAGCCAATAGAGCCATTCGCGTCTCATGTTTTCTGATCGCTTAGTTACCTACCTAGGTATTTCCCAGGCATCAGTTCATGTATTGCATCGGGAAGAATATCTCGTAGGTGCTACCGAGTCCGCTTGATTCTCGATCTGGATCGAACAACAACGGAGACAGCAATAGCAGCGGGTTATTGACATGTCATAAAATTCAAAAGAGGAAAAGCGAGGAGCCGGAGGAAGGGGCGATTCGACAATGATCGCGGGGACAATGATCGCTCAATAAGAAGCCAATAAAAGGGGGGAAAAGATCCGAGCCCGAGTCAATCTGATATACACACACGTCGCCCTATATCGTGCCGTGAACAAATATCGAAGAGCGTCGTCAGCCACGCGCTCATCGGTCGCTCCGCTTTGTGTGAAAAGTACCCTCGTCATCTCCGCTGATGCCTCGCTGTTGATAAGTCTTTGGTTGCACCACCGTGTTTCCACGCACTAAAAATACACACCATGAGCCCGAACGAATGGAGTGTCCAATTGAAGTGCACGCGCTCATTGAGCGCTTCAGAGTTGTTTGCCCCAGAATCGTCTACGCTTCAGATGCGATTTCGAACATTTCGAAAGAGCGGGATTTGACAGTGCCGGTTTTTCTTCTCGACTGGCGCTCCTCGTCGGATGTCCCCTCTGTTCCTCCCACACAGAGACACGCTTTAGGCGAGTCGAGAGGCAAGTTCGCGGACAAAAAGGCAGAAGAACAGAAAAACGAGCAGAGACGGGCAAACGACAACGATGACAGGCGAAAACAGTGAGGCAGTCAGCTCTATCGGTCGTGAGGTCAGCGGGAGGGCTGCTCGCCGACGTCCGAGATTCTAGACGCGCCGGGACGGGTGATTCCATGCCCGCTTCACCGAGAGACACTGGAACGGGAAGCGGAGCCTGTTCCCAAAAAAATCCGTGAGACTCCAAGCGAGGGTTTTCCCGAGCGACTTCCACCATCTCTTCCGATCGGGGGAACGTCTGAATCCGGGAAAAATTGCAGTCGACCCCCTGTCCCTCTGTAGGTCTCCATTTTGTTGGCCAGAGATTAGCGATCGGCGAGAATTTCGGTCGTCCCGGGTTTTCATCCCGAGCCGGCGGAGCTCCCTCGAGATAGCGACGTCCAAGCAAGCGCACGAGTGCCGACCGACTGACTGACTGAGTCAGACGCTTGGCTGGTCGCTACCTCAACCCGATGCTCAGTCTGCCGAAGCCCGTAGGTCGGTCCGTCCTCCGGTTGGTTGCTTGGTCGGTTGGTCGGTTGGCAGTCAGTCAGTCAGTCGGACCGTGAGGCAAGAGATTTCGATCACCTGTCGCCCGTGACGAGATAGCGGCTAAGCAAGCTGATGAGACTGACGATCTGATCCTTGTGACAGGTCTCGATGCCCACACCTCATTCCTCGTCTCCCATTCCTCCGATCCACTCCCCCACTTTTTCCCCTCACCCCAGTCGATCTTCAAAATTTTGACGCTGGGAGTCGACAAGGGGGATATGTCTGGGTTTTTGTATTCCCCTTGGGTCAAAGCCGATTCGTGGACGAAAGAAAACGGATGGAGTTGTTTTGGAGAATCTCCCCGAAATCCAAGACGGATCCCCAAGTTACCGTGACGCAGATACCGAACGACCTTGTGGCGCTTGTTATCACAGAAGAGTCGAAACCTTCGCTGGAGCAAGACGCTCGAGTGCGGTCTTCCATCGGACTGCACGCACGCCTCGAGTTCGAACGGACTCGGTGAACGATGGACAAAGGCTGGGACGGGCTCTGCGCGCTGAATATCGGAGACCGAAGAATTTCGTAGTGGGCGCAAGATGATGATGAGAATCGTCGCTGAAGATTCCTCCTGCTCCGCTTAATTCATGGGGAAGCGATTTATCATCTCCCGGGATTCTTGCGGTTCTCCGCTTGCTTCTCCTGGATCTCTCATCTCCGTTTAGGTCGCGTTCTCCCCTCTTCCCGACGTTGTCCGCCTGAGGGAGTTCCCCCGACGAGAGAAAAAAATTCTCTGTTTTCCGATGCCTCGTGTCCGTGGTTCGAAGAGAGATTAAAATTCTGCGCCCGAGCGACTCGCTTGTGCTTTTTGTTTCGGTCGTTCCATTCCTCGGCTCGACAGAATACGTCATGAAAACGCACCTTAAAGCCGCTGACTGAAAAACTCTTGATTTGGGTAGGGTGCGAGTCATCATCAGCGTCAAAACGAAGACTCCAAGCTGCGGCCGGTCGTGACGTGCGATTTTCTACGAAACAAACACCATCAATCACAAAGCATCGATCACGAATGATCATCTTGATCATCTTCATTGGGGATGAACTCTCTGAAGATTGATGTTCAATGAACTCTTTCTGGCTGCACCTCGCGACACCTATACAACAGGAACATCGCCCGGCTCGGTCATCTTGCCGCCGACGACGATTGTGGTCATTCGGCAGCCGACCGTGGCGATCTCTCTTTTCCATTCGCAAATGAGACATCGCCTGCGATGGCTGACATTCCACGGGCAGCAGCGTCACACTCGCGTGAGACCCTCCATCAGACTCGAGCTTCGACATTTAGCACCTGATATGATCTTATCTCATTTCGGTAGCTGCCGCTGATCTTGACAGGCGAGAAGAGAGGACTGCTCGGGGGTCGTAGAAAAGGGCAGGAGGAAATCTCCACCCGTTTAGACTGCCGCTCGGCGGGACACTTCGATTTTTTCGGTAACCTCGGCTCTCCATTTCCGACGAGTTCACAGAGGGGAAAGCCAAGATCCGCTCCGCGAATCTCTCTTGACCGGGAGATCTGGGAGAATGCGTCTTCGACGTTCCTCAGTTCGTTTACTCCCCGCTTGGAGAAGGAATATAATATCCCGATGCAGTGGTTGTGATGTTGGCTGTGACCTTCCTGCGCGAACGTGTCCTCGACATTTGCTGTGAGTTGTTTTTTAGCTTCACAAGTTTGTGAATGACCTCTGACATCACTGACATTCTAATCATTCCGTTCATCCGCCCACTTCACGAAGCCAGGGGTTCCGTCTGATATTCGCGCATCAACATCGGCTACGTATTTTAATTGCTAGGTTGACTAGCGATTCGGCTGACATCGCAGATGCTTCTGGCTCATGTAAACCTTTAACCCCCCCTACCTACCTACCCCCGTCGTACCCGTCATATGTGCCCGGTGAGGCTCCGCGTCGATGGCTTTCGCTTACAAGGCGCTTTATCGAAGCTGTACTCAAACTTCATTTGACCGATGATCTCGAATCGATCTGGGATCAAGGTTCATGCGTGCAGGGGCCAATGGGCGTGCACAAGCATGTTCAATCTCGTGAATACGACATAAACTTCAAGACCACGATCGGGCTCACTTCTCACTCGATATCACGAAGGAACCGAGGGCCGTAAGTCGACAGGGGTGGCTCGACTCTGAAATTCTGCGTCTGTTCCGAAAATGTAACGGAGGACTTTTCCACCCACAAGCGGGATTTCCTTGTCAAAGAGTCATCCCGCTCGGAAGCCGTGTCGAATTACGAGCGACTGAAAGCACCGGGTATTTTTTTTATTCCTGTGGAACGACCACAAGGGCAACGATTCGGGAGCAGGGATTCCAACTCGTGGAGTTATCGAGGCAAAACAGCGAAGAGTACGATCACGGGGAGAGGAAATGCGAGAAAGAGGGGACGTTGGGGAGCAAAAGCTTGCGAGGGCAAGGGGAAGAAGAGAAAAATACCCGCAGTCGGAGTAAGAGTCTGGGCGGCGAGAATCGCAAGCTTGTGAACGATCAGATAGATATCCGATCAGGAGTCGACAGATCCGGGAAAGCAAACGCCGACCGGGAAGGATCGGGAGGAACACGGGGAACGATAGGGACCAACGGTATGGTGGGGGAGGTGGTGTCCCTTCACTTCGTGTCGTTTCAATATTTGCTTTTGCCGTGTTTGTTTTCGGAAGCCTTCGTCGCTCGACGCGCTGTTCAACCATCACCTCTCGAGGAGCTTTGAGTTCGCCACTCTCTCGGTATTTCTCCGTTGATCCTCTCTCGTCGAGACACCTCGGTCTCTGCTCTCGGGCTTCCGTTTGACACCCGAAACGTCCGGGAGCTCAGCCGAGGACCCGGATGACGGAATCGGTCGCCAATTTGTCGCTTGGGTTGCTGGTGCCGACCCTCGGTCTCATCCTGGGATAAGAAGAGCCTGAGACCTTCCGCGGCTTTCGACACGTTCTTCCCCGTCTAAACGACGAGGTTTTGGATAGGCGTCGCGTTCCCCGGCTCCGTCGCCAATCGTATCGTACTCGGCAGACGACAATTACGTCGTCGCTGACGAGTTTTCTCGGAGCGAAGAGAGAGAGAGAAATGGAGAAGTGCTATGTAGTCGTCGTCGACTAGCTCGCTGAGACAGGAATAGCATCCTTATCCCGAGACAGTCGGGACAGGAATGGCGCATCAGAGAGTAAGGAATAGCGCATCGGAGAAATAAGCACGCATTCGATTCCAATGGTACGAGCGCGATTCCAATTTCAAGGGTCATTCTCGATTTGCACTTTCACCGATCGATTCCTCGAATCTCAGCCATTGCAAACAGAGAAGTATACTCTGTGTCGAGGCGTGGAGAACGCGGCTCGCGGGAGAACAGACAACATACACCGGCAGGGGAAAAAGAGAAGTTGAGGCCCGAAGCTCGGAGCGAGTCGAGCACACACACTACTACATCCTGAGCGTCGAGGCTCTTCTCCGGCTCCGCTCCAGCCTCTCCCCCTATTATCTGGAAGATTTCCGCCGCCTCGGTATTCGATTCCCTCACCGACTCTATCTCTAGAAAAAGTCCAGCTCACAGCTCTCCTCGGTCGTTTTGGGCTGGTCAGGCGACATATATATCGATGAGGCGGAGCTGATGTTTCGCGTGACCATTAGCTGTTTGTTCTTTTTGGGAAGATATCTTGCTTCAGAAATGAGTCTTTCATCTTTGATGGCAAACTTTGTGGCACGTGACCACCAGCTGTGTAGCAGAGCCAGCGACGGCTCCGATAAGTCGACCTGTGTGCGACATTACATATGGCGAAACGAAACCGAATTACACTGATCGCTACTGCTAACTTCGATACATAAGCGGACCCGTCTCCCGACTCCATTGTCCCGGAACTCGATGCGAAAACGTCGCGGCATTATCCATAGGCCAAGGATTTTCCTCTACTCACACAATGGACGCTCATCCTTGCGGAGTTCTGCGTCGGTTCGATTCCAGGCGTGGACGAAAATAAAACGGAACAAAGTCGAGGCGCTTGAACGATTCGTGCATAAAAAAAATTGGCGGAGATTTTCGGGATACCCTGCGGAAAATGTGAATCGCATCGGTCGGCGCGAACCCTGACCAAAAAAAAACTCCGAAGCCTCGACGACGCCACCGTCTGCCCCGTCCCTTCATCTGGCCCTACGCTCCAGCCTCGAAAACCCCAGAGCTCACAGGGCTGCGGCAGCAGTAAAGCTCGAGAAGGAGGTTTGCCTCCGCTGGTGCGACTCCGGGCTTTGCCGCTTCTGCCCTTGCCGCCGCTTCAGAGTCGGTTTGATGGTTGGTTGACTGGGTGCCCTGTCGGTTATTTCGAGCAAGCGGGCGGATGGTGCGACCGACCGACCGTCTCCTCTTTTCCATGAGGATCAGCGAACGAACGGGTTGAGGATCTTTTCCACTATCCGCTGTCATTCCGCTGCGGCGGCGGCGGCGGCTGCTGCTATACACGCTCCAATCTTGGAGCCACTGACTGCTCGTGGAATTCTCCCTCATTCCCTTTTTCTCGCTTTTTCTCATCGCAGCCCTATCAGAAGCCATTCCCCGCGTCGGGGCACGCAGGCTGAGCGCTCCCTCCCTCATTCGGTGCTCAGTCACTTGGTTGCGAGTCGCGACCACGCTCACTCAGATCCTTCGGCCGAGAAGAAAGATTCGTCGAGGATTTAGAAGTTTCTCCGATGGATGTTCCTCCACTCGTTGCTTTTTCCCCATCGCTGTATATCAACCATGTCCGAAGTCTGTCCGACAGATCGAAGCTCCGGTGTTCACGAAGGGAACGCGCTCCCAACGCAACGTCAGAGCCCGCGAATCTCGAGGAACCTCTGACAACACGATCGAAGTACGCTGCAGTCAGTGCGAACAAGCTGTGGTTCGGCGGCGGAATTCATGAGATAATCTCCACCAAAGCCTTTCCCTCGCGTCATCGCTGCCCGTATGGTGGAAGAAGAGTCTTGTCGATCCCCACGGGCTCGGGATTTGTGAGACTCCTCGAGACTCTGCCTCCCATCCGAATCCTAAGCCCTCCAACACCTGCATCCGCCGACGGTATCCAGAGTGAATTTGTTTTTTCTCCTGCGTACCCCTTGTCGGTATGCGTCTTCCAGAGTCGGCGGTCCCGCATTATTCAAATATCGATTTTGCGACATGTGTGTGAGTACACGGAGCCGGCCTGCCTGCCGGAGGTCCTACGAACGTGAATGATTCCGCGGAGTACCCAGAACGAGTGTCGGTTGGCACCCCCGAGTTCTATAACCGCCAAACGAAACCGTGGTGTGCGCTCTCCTGCTGAGCGGAAACCTGCTCTCTGCGGCGGAGCGTCGCACGACAGGAGAACCTAGTTCTGGGTTTTTTCGCTCCTGCATGACTTGTCCTCGGCGGATACGTAGTCGGTGCCATGTCGAAACTCGAAACTTCGTTGAAACAAAAAGCTCAAAATCGTTCAGTGCGCCAGCGGAAAAAAAATGGACCGGACAGGAGGCTCGCAGCAAATATTCGAGTCATGAGATCCCGCGAGGTCTGGGCTCGGGATGGATAAGATCGAGCGAGAGTTTCGCCATTTGGGGTCTTGAAAAGTCCGAAGATTGGCCTGTTGACGCTTCGCGGGATATTTAGAATGGGACGATCGGAACAATCGACCGAAATACAGCGAGGTCAGCGCCGTTGAGCGCGCCACTAGGCAAGCAACCCTTCAGGACGAAAACGCACGCTGGGCCGCTAACGACAGCAAAGCTGTTGTATTTTTCACGTAGATTGTCGGCAGGGTGGCACGCGTACTTCTATTCGACGGACTTCGAAGACAACATCGAAGCGGCGGCGGCGGCGCGGCCCAAGAACCGCCGACAATATCGACGACAACCTCCCCCTCAATGATGACCTGCGGCACCTCGAGGAACCTGCTGCGAGGTGGCGGGCCTCTACCGGAAATCCAAGCGATTGATTTATTGTTCTGTCCCAGCGCTCTCTATCCGCAAATGTTTGGGCGTGCTCAGCTGATAGCTCCGGATCATCGTTCTGTCGTAAGAATACTGCTCTGCGATGTCCATGGACTCCACAGAATATCGTTCGTATGCAATCGCACGGTCCGTGCAGAATTCGACTGATCCACCGCCGATAGATCGGCTGGCGAGGGCTTCGCAAAGTTTCCGTTCCCGAGACGCTTCCCGATGGTTGTAGGCATCCCGGTGCTGGTCTCCCCGAGCGAGAAGCTTAGTTGTTCGCACCAAGTGAGGCGAGCTAACCACCCGAGGAGAAGGGAGCTCAAACAGAAGAATTGAGCAACAAAAAACATTGCCCTGAGGAGGAGAGCCGACAAGCAAGCTCGCCGGACCAAGGGGCAGGCAAAGGGGCCGATGAGCGGGCAGATTGCGGGCTTTCGGGAAAAAGTAGATAGACTCGCACCGAGGGTGAACCCGCGAGCGAGTCGAAAGACCGCCGGGTCGCTCGGACGGCAGGCCGACCGGCCGGGCGGCTGGCTTGCTCGTTGGTTGGCTGGGATGCCTGACTCCTGGGCTAGGCAGGTACGATGTCTGGCCGACAGACAGGAGGGCAGCTAAATTAACACAATGGATGGATGAATGTCCAATACATTCCTCGACGCAGCAAGAAGGGTCGACGGTGCATTTTTCACTCAGGATTGAGCGACCACTTGGCCAACTGGGGGCTGTGACCGTTACCCCCGTCCCCGAAAGGCTCCGCCGTATTCGAATTCCTTTCGTTTATTCGAGTGAATATTTTCCATCATTGCTCTGCTTCAAGGAGGTCCTTGATACCACGGTGTTACCTCTTTTTCCGACGGATTCGAGGTACTTGGATTTATTCGGAAGTCCTGAAGCGTCGAGATGGTGGAGCTATCCAATTCAAGGAAATCAGAAGCTTTTGCGCTCAACAGCGATTTCTGTGCGAGAAAGTCGTCCTTGAGAATGCTGCGGTGCGCGCCATTGAATTGTTTGGTCTATTGAGGGAAAATCCAATGAATTCTGTTCGAGTGATCCGAAACCCACTTGCCCAGATCCGCCCAACATTAGTGCAAGGCTCTTCATTATCGTTTCGAGTGAGCAATACAAGTTGGGGGCGTGTCGTTTGCGCGGAATAGGGTGCGAATGCGGGAGAGATCAAAAGCTCCCCAGTCGTTCGCTTGGCAAGTGAGGTATCTCTCTACCGGAAACGGAAGCTGTCAATTGCTCATTCCACGATGTCGCTTCTGTTGACACTGCGTCCCTCTGCACTTGTTGCAGTCTTGGGACAACTCGGGAATCGCTCGCTCCCTCGCGACCTCCCAGCGACACCCCGTCCAGGGAGACGACGGATCAGCTGGAAGGATGAAAGCAAGACATGCGATGGAATTCTGCATAAAGCATCGATCTGCGAACGAATGTGCGTGGACGCTGTGAAGTTCTGGTGGCAGCCCTTTTCATCACACTCCCGATGTTTTTTCTCCGTCCGAAACGGTAGCGGCCTCACTCGCTGCCGTGTTTTTCGGCGGTCGTGTTCTTCTGTCGCCGTCGTTCTTTTCGGGCTTCTGTTTCTCCGGCAATGTCTGCGATTTGCGGATCTGTGAAAGCTGGAGCACGAGTGCCGATGCCCTGTAATTTGGCTCGGCGTAAATGATACGGCTGCCAAACCGCAGCCTGTTTTGCACTGAAACCGCTCAATTGACGAACGACGCGGTCTGGGAAGATCGAGACTCTCGTCTTCATTACAGACGATGCCGGGCTTCCGCCGAACATCGAGTTGAGGCTCAGAGTCGGCGGCACTCCGAGCGAAGGCGAGCTGGGAAGAGAATTCCGAGAGGAAAAGCGCTCGATCTCAAAATCTGCCACCGACGATGATAGTGTCCGATCGGAGCCGTGGAAATAGCGCCCCTTATATTCCTGGTCTCCCTCTGTAGGAAACGTGCGAGACAAGAATATACCGACAACAGGAGAGAATGACGATTCCATTCCTCTGGGAACCAGCCCGCCTTATCGCGCGATCATCGAGACTGGTGGCACTCGCTGCCATCGCTGCGAGAATGAGCTGTCAACGACTTCAGCGCGGAAGGTCTCTTCAACTCCGAGCTTGCGAGTTGGTTTCCTCCATCCGATCCCCGTCTCTCACTCCGGCGACCTGGGCGCGCGGCTGACCGGTCGGTCGGTCGAGAAGCCCGCACGCTCTGAAGTGAAGTCATCAATGCAAATCAAGTTCTAATTTATCGCCTGCCTCCGCAACCCCCTCCGCATCGTTTCGGAGTTCCCGGCGTCAGAGTCGCAACTCGACGACTTCCTCCCCGATCGTCTTTGAGTTTCATTCGTTCGTTCATTTATATACCCAACTGATCGGGCCGCTTCTTCAAACGTCCATTTATTTCGACCAGAGAGCGAGCGAGCTGATTTCATGGCTTCCCCCTCCACGAAGTCGTTCCCCTCCGGTCTTCTGTTTTCCTCTATAAAGAAAGTCTCAGGCCCCTAATTTCGCATGGACAGTGTTCGAGAGTCTCTCTCTCTCAGTCAGAGTCGAAGAAAACTCAATAATTCCGGGAATTCGTTGCTAAGAACGTGCGGGCTGCGATTGACGCGAATAGAGTTGAACGGGGGAGGGATAATCTCAGCTTCTGCGTAGAGCTTGTGGGATAAGTTCAGCAGTTCTTCTGCCGAGCAAGGCTTCCCTCATGTGTCCGAGCCTCTTGCAAGCTTCGGCTCTGGGCTTTGTTGGTACGACTTTGCTGACTTGCAGTGGAAGCAATCTTTAGGCTTCCACTCTGATGTTGTGGACTTGCTCTCGCATAGACACAACACTCTTTTGCTCGCTCACCCCCTCGCTCTGTACCCATGCGACTGGCATGAGGGTGTGAGGGAGTGAGTTTGGATTGTTGAACAGGGGTGATATGGGCAGGGGGTGTTAGACTGAGCGCCAGCTTCATTCAAATGCTAATTCACTAGACGCAGCAGTAGAAGCGGTCCTACATCTCACTCTCTACGGTTTCGTCCACTCCAAGCAGCAGACAAGCCATCGGAGCAGATACCAGTCCTGATATCTACCAGTCAGCTCCCCTATCGAGCACTGGATCGCAAGTCGCAACTAGTCGTAGACGTCCAGCCGTCTCTGTCGGATACTTTCGCGATAGAAGTGTTATACATCGATTCTTGCTCGGGGGCTCTTCCGGGATGACCAACCACGTAGACTCGCTCGAAAAACAGAAAAGCGTAGGGAGTACCGGGAAAACTCGCTCGATTACTCGGATTTATCTGTCGATGTCGAGAGCCGGCCGTATCGAGCTAACCCACTCGGAGCTCTCGGACCGTCGGAGCTTTGCCTCCCGCTCTGGGTCTCCACCGGTCCCAAGAGTCCAAACGGATCACCTCGTCAAAGCCGTACTGGTCTTAGACTGTCAGGCGGGGGCTAGTTCACAGAAATTCCAATTTTTTTAGCGCTACTTGACTACAAAACGAGCGACTGCGATAGCGCAGCAAAGCCCTTGATACGACCCCGCAGCCTGGTTTGCGTCGCAACAAGTACGAAGCTCGAGAGATTTGGTCTCAATGGCAGTGTTGATGGAGCATGGATCTCGTAGGTGCGAAGGCTCCCGGCTGACGATGTTCCGCAAGGAAAGCGTAACATTACGAGGTTAAAGGCGAGCGAGAACGACCGAGGCATCGAATAAACGAAACGAACCGACGAGAAGGGGTTGGATTGGCTCGTCGAGACGGAATAGAAGCGCTGATGGAGCTCCTCGGGTGAATTGTGATTGGAAAAAAGGTCGAAGCGGGCTAGAAAGCTCTCCGAATTACCGTTCGGTCACGCGACCATTCAAAGTAGAAGTCAGCCGGGGTAACGGAAGCAACGAGCAAAAAAAGGGGATAAGGACGAGAAAAAGGAGACAGCCGCCGCAATAGGGCCGGTGTAGGGAACTGTGTCAGGAGAAGACCTGCTACTTGGGAACGAGGGAGCGCATAAACGATGTCTTCGAGCGGGAAGCTTTTTCTCCTCCCCAACAGATGAGCCTGCTCTCTTGATGTGCCGGGTAATAGAGACGACGAGTCGAGTTCGTCAAGAGACTTCTCCTGACAGAGAGAAAAAGAAACGAAGGAGTGAACGATACTTCTATTCGATGCTCGAGAAATCGACGCGCGAGCGACTCTCCAGCAAAATCTCGATGCGGACGCGAAAGGGCGTCGAGGGTTCCCAGCTGCACGAGATCGTGTGAGGGAACTTCATTAAACTGTCTACCCCATGGTGTCGGAGTACATTCCCCCGAAAACTTGCGGAGCATCGAAAACTATCCGTCAAGTGTGCTGGGATGCAGAGAGCTGCTATCTTTTGAGGAAACGTCGAATTTCGTGCATCCCGAACACGGGAAAAACGTCGAGCCGATCGCGGCCGAATCGACCGCGAGCCGTGTGCGTTGCCAGTCGCAGCCGCGCCGCCCAGCCGCTTTTGTTTGGTGATTCCTCAAGGATCACGACCCTGCGAACGCGATCAAGGGATCCCGCTGTCATTCGAACAATGCTCCCTCTCCCTTGGATATCCGCTGCTCTTCCTCAAGAGCACTACGTTTTGTCATCCTCATTGACGTGTATCCATCTCCAGATCATTAGATCAGAATCATTCCCGCAGACTGAGTGCGCTCCGTGACCCCTGCGAGATCCTGCTGAAGAACAGGTTCTCCAACTCGTTCGCTAAGGTACTCGAGCCAAGACGTCAGGACTCGCAGCTCGAGATCTCGTTGCGGCCTTCAGTCGTACGGCTAGAGGGACCGCTCTCATTGTGCGAATCATTTTATTTCCATGAACACTGGCATAAACAGATCTCGGAAGGATCGGGAAGAAAATCATAAGAAATATTGGTATGGTAATTCATTGGTCGTCGACGTTCGATTGTTGCTCGTCTGGTCTCGACACATGATGCCGACCCTGCTGCTGCGATTGTGGCCCACGCAGGCGGGTAGAAGGCACGTGCGCGGGCACGCTGGCAGGTACGCTCGAATCGAGCCATCTCTGTATATATTTATCTGCGCGCGAGTTTCGCCAGAGACTTGCACGTGTGGATGCAAACTCAAGGAGAATGGTTGTTCGCAGTCAGCCAGCTAACTCCGTATGAAATACAGCTGCTCATCTAGGCTGCCCGAGCCGACGGACAAGGCTCGTTGCCTCTGCACACATCATTTAAGATGTGGGAGACAGGGTATGTCGGCTCGGGAGCCGAGCAACAGCACGAGCGCGCTTCTTGAGCACATGGCCATCATTTTCGAAACACCTTCTGTTATTGCTCCTTTCCAGCGACGGAATACGCGACAAATTGAACGAGCAGAGCGAGAAACTCAGACCGGGGGATCTGTTGCGCACCAATCGGAATTACCCGCGGAATGAGCGGGACGGAGTTCCGAGAAGGGTCCCTCTTCGGCGAGCTATGTCTAGATTCCTAATTGACTGGTCGCCATCGATTTTTCCGGAACTCCGTTGCAGTTCGAGGCGTTCCGAAGACTAGCCGGTTGGGAGAAGCTCCTTCCACCCAAGTCCATTTGCTTCATACTCGACCGTGGCTCTGATCTCTGCGAATCTTAGGCAACGATAGAACATCCAGGATAAGAGAAACAACAGCACCCTCTTGTAGCCGGTTTCGTGCTCTGATGGGGGGAGAAGAGATAGCTCGCCTGGATGTGCAATATTCACACGACCACAAGTTTGAGCGGAAAAGAGGAGACTCGCTAACATACCAGCGGCAAATAGTAGCAAGACAACACGCATTGGTAAAAAATGCATGACTTTTTGCAAGCAAACGTCTCTGAGCCAAAAGTTCCACAACGCTATACATTGTATGCCGAAGCAAGACGTCACCGAGTGGCGATAAACACTGGGCTCAACATGGAACCGGCATGAGATCGGTGTCCGTGAATTTTTGTCCATTGCGGCTCTCGAATTTTCTCGCGGAAATTCTGAGTTTCCCTGCCATGGGCGGAATAGCAGTACCAACGCCTCGAGGAGTCGTGACTTAACGGAGGTGCATCTCATTTCCAGGCAACCCAAACTACGGTTTGTTCTGCGCCGCCGGAGCGAATCCCTTGACCCCCCTGGATAGCAGTGAGTAAATCAAAATCAAATCAAAATTCTTCATCGAACCCCTCAGAGTTTTCTTTTTTCCAATCGATTGACGTGGGAACCGCTATTCTTGACGGGATTCCGACGAATATTATCATAAGTACCTGAAGGAAATCACTTATCGAGGAGCCGACGCGACGTGGCTCGGATGGTTCCGAGGAGAGAGCGCCTCGAATCTCGACGTCGAAACCTCCCTTTTGGAACGTGAACGGGTCGCTCGCTCGCTGGCCGGCCGTCCGACCGGCTAGCTGACCAGCCTAGCGAACACATGGTCCGTTAGCGGACTTTTGTTCAAATGAAACGGCTATCCTGACCGTCCTGGATTCAGCCGCAGGGCTACAGTCAATCGATCAGGGTAATGGACTCAACGTGTGTGGCATACACCCTCCCTACAAGAAGACATCCAAAGAATCTCGGCTCGCATCTGCGGTCTCTCAAAGCCTCCGAGCGAGCGCGTCCCTCTGCCGCAATGCAGCCAAAGCGGACGGGCAGGGAGCGATCTCCACCTTTCCCGGGTCCAGAGGAAGACTGAATCTATTTTGGGACTCGTCTTTCGGTTTTGCCGGGGAAATCCCTCAACAGGAGTTCCTTTACTCGGGTATTCGAGGATCCATGTCGTCCCTCAGCCCAGTCCCTCAGTCAGTCGAATCGGGCTGGTTCTTGATCACAAATAGAAAATATATTTTTTCTCGACTCCTTGCAGTGATGTCCGCATCTCCCGGAGACCATTCGCTCGAGCTGGACGAAACGCAAGACAGCCAATCCGAGCTCCTCTTGGAGAGAGAACGGAGAGAAGATTCGGTGGAACGGGATCTCCTCGCTCTGGGCTCTCAGAGTCCGCAGCCGCAACTCACGCAGCTTCCCGCAACCGCGAGTCAGAACATGCAGATGACAGAGCTGCCTGGTTTGAAACGGCCCGATTCCGGGGGCAGCGGTCCCGAATCCGGCCAAGCCAACGCCCCTGACGACGGTAGCGGAGGCCAGAAACGTCGCGGACCTCGGACCACAATCAAGGCGAAGCAACTGGAAACTCTCAAAGCCGCTTTCGCGGCGACCCCAAAGCCCACACGCCACATTCGGGAACAGCTCGCCCAGGAGACCGGACTCAACATGCGCGTCATACAGGTGAGTTAGGCTCGGCGAAAAAAACGAGTTAGTCGGATGAATATTTCCATGAACGATCATATTTACGTCAGGGACGATATCCATAAATCAGAGGGCGGCTCCTATTTTTTTTCGGAAAATGCGCGAACTTCATATGCGTTCGTGCGCTCGAGTGGGTGCACGCTCGTGCGCCGTAGTGAATACGTGCCCGGGATATTCGCTCGGAGTTCGATGCATAAAGCTGCATTATGTGTCGCTGGGCAATCCCGAAGACGGACGACCTCTTGAGGGCAGCCTGCACCGCCGTTGTTGCCCGCACGTTATGTTATCCTGGGACGTGGCAGCACGTCTGTTCATCCATCGTCTCGGCGGACGGACAGGCGGGCGGGTGGGCTTTCAGGCAGGCAGGCAAGCTGTGCGAGGGAGAGAGGAGAAACAGGAGATTGAGTGTACGATAGGGAAGAGACAACCTCGAGCATAGTCAGCCGCCACGATCTGCGGAGACTCTGACAAAACTTCGCAAATCCCTCTTTCTCTCTGCTCGAACAAACTTTTGACTTCGATCAATAGAGACTCTATGGAAAGCTGCCCGAGTGCCGCCGCTGCGTTGCTTCTTGGGAGGATGGTCGGTCGCTGGGTCGCCCGCTCCCTTCGATGGGATATAACGCGGCTTAAGGGGTATCTGTGCGACACGATGACGAGGCGACTACAAGGGTGTCGACAGCCCCGCAAAGTTGCAGTCGCAGTATTCTTCATTATTGTCGTTGACGTCGTCGGCGGCACCGCGCCGTTCCGTGACTTATTCGGTGCGAGCTGGCTAGGATCGAGCAAAGAGAGGAACGATCACCTGCGAGCGCATGGAATTCCGTAGCGGATGCGACGGCCATGATTCCTCATGCATCGATTCCATCGAGGAAAGCTACGCTCCTACGGGGCTGACTGAGAATTTTCAGGCAAGGGAATGGTGCCGATTCCCTCGCGGGGCCGTTTTTGTCTCGGCGGGAATTTCAGGTCAATCACCGATTGACAGGGGGAAGACGCTCCTGATCAAAATACTAGCGGTCAAGCACAAGAGGATGGGAAACGTATTTTTTCTCGCTTTCCACCGGCCCATTCCGATCGTTGCGATGCACAAGGAAGGCGGCGGGATCCAATTCGACGGTGAAAATTCGATCGGAGCGTCGAAATCAAGCCACAAGAGCACCTTTGGCTTCGCAGAGGAAATCCTCCGCGGTCGCTTTGGTCGCGTCCGGCCGCTTGTCTGCTTCGGATCCAATCGTAGTCCGGTGGTTTGCGGCTGAGTGGCGAGTGTGTCCGTCTGTTGGTATCATTACGTTGAGCGGTCAAGCGTAAATGTCGACATCTCTTTCACGCAATTGATTCGACAGACCGCGGAAAATTCGGCCAGAACTGACCCGAGCCAACATCGAAGATTGAGATTTCTTCGGACGGAATGCAGAAACTCGGATTTCACTTCAGTCTACCACCAGCTTCGCCTCGAGCGAACTTCGTGCCCTGCGCGAACTTCAATCCGAGGCAGAGAAAAAATTTCCGCGACGAGGAATCTTAGATGAGCGTCATAAATGACCTGCCAAAAGAAGAAATCGTCGAAGTGCGCAATCCGAGTGGAACTATTGGTCGCGAATTCCGAGACGGATCAAGAGAAAAAAAAATGATTGAGATGCTCCACATCGTTCGCATGCGTATCGGACGAATCGCTCAATGTATGAATAATGATGATCAGCCCACACTGGGACATCATGAATATTCAAGCGTGTATCATCGAATGAACATAGAGCCGAATAAGTAGGTATACGAATAGATGAACCGCAGATCTCTCGCAAGTGCTAGGCTGTTCGTCTGCCCGACCGACCGCCTGCTTGACGTTCGGTCGTCGGCTCGTCATTATACTGCTAGTCGACATCATTAGTTTCGAGCAGCAAAGACGCAGTCAAGCGAGTATTCGGCGAAGGACATCGTTCACAACTCACTCGTGTCATTTGTTTGTTTATTATGTTCTTTGCAACCAGTGATATTCATTTGAGTGTTTTCGATTTTACCGTCAGTCAGGCAGTCCGCCGTCCGCGCCGTGGCCGTCGCCGACGTTCTACTCACGTCGCATGTCATGCTGAGAAAGAATCACTAGCAGCGACCGAAGAGCGGCTCACAAAGCGATTCGTCAAAATCGGTTGTACATTGCTCTTATTTACGATCCTCGTAATGATTCGAAAAATATGTTATTTGCCTTAAAAGTGGAGTTGTATGCGGAAAACGCGCGGACCGACGAATGGCGTGGATCGGGTGGGTCCGGTCGGACGTCGACCGGAGTCGTTCTTGTCCGACGGCGATCCGATCCGCCATCATATACCTAGGTACATATGCCCATGCAAGCGGTCATCCGCGTGTGGGGACAAATCCATGAAGCTAGCTACCTACAAGCTAATGTCGATCGCGGCGAGATTTCGTAGAAGTTCTCGGAGTGGAGTCGGCGGCCGCGCTCAGGCCTCCCGCGTGTCTCTTCTTTCTCTCTCGCCGTGTGTCTGTTTTGTGATCGAGCGAGTTGAAGTCTTTCGGCCATTCTCCAACAAATCTGCGGCAAATCTGCGCCGAACACAAACATGCGACCGCCATTGTCCGATGGCCGCCTTCGTGCTCCATGCAATGTACATACATACGTGGACAGGGAACCGATTAACACCCTCGAGCACCTTGAGTACACACACGGCACTTCACTCCGCTTGTCAAAAAGCGCCAAACTCAGCGGGATATCGAAACGCTTCAGCTAATTCTGAGAGATTTCCCCTCGATCGCCTGTAATCGTGTCCGACGATTGGCGCTACCGGTCCGACTGTCACTGGTTGGCTGGGGGGATCGATAGACTCACTGACTGACTGACTGACTGAGCCCTCAAAGTGATCCGGGTCGAAAGCTCTCGACGAATCAAGCTGGATGACTCGAGACAACGAGTGTCTTCTGGCCTAGATACTCGTGATCGGAGAGAAAAACCACTCGGATGATGCGATTCTTCATTTCAGCTTATTTGAAGGGATGAGATCAATCAACAGATTTTCGAGGGCTTGTTGACTCGAAGAAAGCGCGCATACGGCGACTTCTTGAATTCGTTCATGCTTGACTTATGTCCACTCTTCCTACGAGGACCACCGAGACTTCAGAATCCGCTCGCTGCCAAAAGATGAGAACGGGACTCGGTGTTCCTGCTCTCGCCGACATGAAACCAAGATGTCGGTCATGTTGTCGGTGAGGTTTTGTAGTGCAGCGTGTTTTGTTCGGGCATCAGACCTTGTCGAGACCTTCGTCTTCAAACCCCACGGGAAAGCTGCCGACAGAGCTGAAGGCTCCAAGAGCTTTGTCGAAGTCCAACGAACTTATTTGAGAGGGTGATAATTTCGGCAAATTCTCTCCGGGCGACTCAAAATCTCGATGCGTACTTGTTTCCGATTTTCTCGATCGCTCAGACGTGGAGCTCACTTCGCAAGTTACACACTTATTCTACGAGCGATGTAGCATCCCGAGCTCAGGAATGAAGTTGATCGATGTCTTTCGAACAGGTGGCGCAATCCCCAGCGGCCATGGCGGTGGGCCGCACTCGAAACGCCAGGTTCTCAGCTCTCAATTTGACCACGACAAGAATCTTTCGAATCGCACACGGACGATCCAATTGACATCGGAATCCATTTGTTCGGGATAAGGACCTCTCTATTCTGATTTTCATCAGGGTTTCCGATTTTCACCTTCAGTAATGAGCGCCAAAAACTCCATTCAAAACTTTTTGGGCTATTTCGCTTTTTCCGAATGTATCGAACTTCAACACGATTATCGAGGGAGGGGAGTACCGCATTCCAAAACGGTATGGAAATGGCGGGCGGAATACTCCCCGAGGCAGCTGGAGCGATGAAAAATGCGGAGCTGCCCTCCCGTTCTCCTTTGTCTGATAGATAGGAAAATCGGACACGGCCAGTTAGGGCCGGCAGCAGCAGCGGAAGGGGAAAAGGGAAGCGTGCGAGCGGCTCTAAATAAATCGGAGGCACGTGTATGTATTCTCTGTTGTGCGAGCGAGCGGGTCCCTGTGGGCTCTTCTTACCCCCTGTGTCGTGCAATTGGGTCTGCACCACATTTCGTTCTCCCCGTCTTCAAATATCGGGCAAGGCAGGTCGAGCTGTTGCTCCTGAACGGAGATAGCCACTACGGGAAAGAGAGAGAGAAATGAGAAATGAACTGTGAGCGATAGAGACCAAACTCAAAAACCACCAAGCCAAGAAGAAGGGAGGAAAAAGGAAGCGAAGGACATTCGAGGGTAATCGCCGAACGATGCTTACTCGCTTGAGCTCGAGATTGCTCCTTCACATCGGTGGATTCTGATCTGATCCCTGAACTCGCTTGTGAATGGGAATCCTGATCAGGACCGATGGAGTTCATCTGATTCCGGAGCAGTCGAATATAAATCAGATTCCTTCGATTTCGTGCATGGGAAGCACGGAAAAGAATTCTAGTACCGATCGAGTGCAGATTTTGCTATCCATGCTACTCCCCCTCCGAAACACCATCTCAACCCCTCCGTGAGACCGTTGAAACCCTACGCGGCCCACGAGCTCCCCAGAAGATACCTTACGGCGTTCCTCGCGGTGCCCCCGACCCGCGGAACGCTTCGACGACAAAGTCCGCTGCAGGGCGCTACTGGCGTTGGATCCACGTCCAATGGGAGGAAGCTCCGCCCGCGAACCCAGGGCAATGCCGTCGCTTCACGGAATATGGCTTCGCTGTTGTTGAACTGCGAGCAGGCAACCCTACGGCGAGACGAGCGAGCAAGTGTACGAGGCGACGAAGGGGAATAACATGAGTTTTTCCCACGACGGCGCTATTCCCCAGCAGAACTTGCACGCCGAAAAGCTGCTCCTACGACCCAAGGCTCGGAGTGAGAAAAAGGGAGAAGACGGCGGCGCAGCGGCGGTGGCGTTCAAGCGAAGTCTCTCACTCTCGCGTCGAGTCGTTCCCGAGTCCATCAATCATCGACGTCCGAGCGGGGTTTCGTTAAGCCATCAATCGAGTACCAATCGATCGGGCACCGAGCCACTAGCCATCAATTGAGTGAGCTATCGCTCAATCGGGCAGTAATCGATCGAAGAAGCTTGGCATGTTATTTCTCATCTCGATTTTCCATCAATTCACCGGCGGGCGGAGCGCTGCTCCTGTGAACGTTCGCAAACTCGTTCTTTTGCTCTCGATCGAGCCGTCAGCAGCGTCCGGCATAGAATATTCTCCCGGAAGGCTGAATGGACAAATTTCACGGAAAGATCGCCAGCAGCGCTGCATCCGCACCGAGCGATCGTTCGACCATTCTCGATAGGTTTTCCGATACCGTGATGGGTCGTGAGACCGTCGCCAGCACATCGCATTCCTTAGTTCATCATTTCCTCATCGTCTCCTTCATACAGATGTTTCTGTCCGTCGTGAACTCGGTGTCAAATGCCGCGTGTAATTGAGGTTTAGGTCCCTGAAAGGTTTTGTGGACGACCGAGGGGACAAGATTGCTTGACAGCTCAAATCGAATAAGGAGCGACTTTCGGGGGACGAGAAGCAAGGCAAGCGGACAGCAAGCGAGCAAGCAAGCGGACGGGCGGGAGGGTGAGTGGGTGAGCGAGCGAGCGAGCGACCGCTAACAAAGTGGATCTTCTCGTAAATAGGTGTCATTCATTCGTGTGTTTACTGAGCTCGTACTGAGCCCTCGCTGCGGCGGCGGAGCAAGTAGTACCCACAAGCTGTTCGGCCCATCGTTCTCGACGATTTGCATGCAGCGAGCACAAACGAACACTGACAAACGCTGTTGCTGCTGCCACGACCAAACTCACAGCATGAGCTCTCGAAACCGAACAGCTACCAGCTTCCGAATCGCTGGTCGGACGCGGGACAGACAGACACGCGGTCGGATGGACGGACGGATGGGCCGGCAGACATTGAATGTCTAGCGGAAGAACGCTTAGCTTAATTTAGGTGTCTGCTACCTGAGGAAAGTTTGCCGAATCGATCCAAAAATTGAAGAGGGCGGGCAAGACGTGTGACTATTCCGTCAACCGCGGTTTGCGTTCGCGATTCGATAGAGACCCCGTGGAGAAGAGTCAACTCTGGCCATGGGAATTATTCCAGAACAAAAAAAACGGTGGTTGACGGGATCTCGCGTCCAGAAATAAATTATGTGGGGCTAGGGAGGCTGGCTCGAGCGCCTCGGTGAATCTGGCGCAGAGACTCGTCGCAGTCGATCTGGATCGAGCCGTTCTAGACATAAAAGTGAAGTATAAAAAAAATATGCTCCGTATAAAGTTTTCCGCGGATTGGGCGATATCAGGTTCGACGCTGCAGTTTATAGTCAGCTAGTCGCCGAGTCCGCGAGCAGCCTGTTGGTCGAGTCCGTCCGGCTCGCCAAGCGGTTCGCTCTATAAAGATTATACGACGGACGGTCGCGCTCCGCCGTTGATAATCACGGCGGCCTCGTAGGAAAGCTCCCCGGCGAAGCACCAAAAATCAACCAGTTGGCAAACGACTAGGGAGTGATGCAAACCGAAAATGAGGAGTTTGATCGTGCTGCTGCGGAGTCCAGACGGATTGTTCGAGCGGAATATTACGGCATGGATGTTTTTGCTGCGGTCGGGGCTATGCTGCCGCCACCGGTGTTCCTGCTACTCGCGCCGAGATTTGTGGATTGCGGAGGAGCTCCTTGCGGCTGGGTCTTGCGGGTGAATCACAGACTCAGTCAGTCAGCTCAGGAAGCTAGCTGCTCTATGGGGCCCAAGAGACCTGGTCTTGTGGGAGTCCTCAACTCTTGGCCAAGAACAGCTAACCCTTCGAGGTTTTGCTTTTATGTTACCCAGCTCGTATACTATGGTGGTGGCGGCGGCGGCGGCAACTTCCCCCCCGACAATCCCCTCCCCTACTTCCCCTTCACCGTCTGACTGCCTGGCTGGTTCGTCGACTTCACCCTGTTGGGCAAGACAAGAAGAGTTCCTATTTCGAACAGTAGCGCTCGCGATAACCCGTTCGCTCCGATAGACTGAGAATCCGCGTTTATTTTCAGGTCTGGTTCCAAAATCGACGTTCGAAAGAGCGGAGGATGAAACAGCTCACGACGCTTGGAGCTCGGAGACATTTCTTTCGAAGCCCGCGCCGGGTCATGAGGTCCATGAGGCCCGGGATGAGCCCCGACCCTCTGGATGATTCGCCGCCGGATCTCTTAGGTCAAGGAGGGGGTCCGAATGGACCCCAGAACGGATTCGGCTACTTTTCCGGTGAGTACATAACCTTTCCAGATATGCAGGAAAAACACTCGATTAAGGCTGCGGCGATATGTCGCGAAGTCTGGCTGCCTGAATGAGTTTGGCCTTCGCCTCGTGTCTCACTCAGTCAAGTCGGAGGATCGATCAGAGAGAGAGAGGGATCAGATTGATGAGTGCATATTTCGAGACAAGCGAAAGCAGGAACTCGAACATACTGCCTTCAGCCATTAAGTATATGAGTAAGGAGAGCCGTCGGAACTCACTTTTGCGAGACGATCGCTGCTCATCTGGACTTGAGTAGATGAAGTGTCTCAGGAGTTAATTAAAAAAAGGAAAAGAGCTGAAGTGAAATGGCTTTGGGGCACCCGCTCCGAAGCCACGAATGCGACGACAACGGCGGCAGCAGCAGCAGCAGCAACAACAACGCCGACAGCGTCGACGCCGAAGAAGAGGCGAGTCAGAAAATGGACTTGAAGGCAATGCCCGCCAGTAATCGGTTCAAGACCCCTCCCAGCCATCCGAGCAACCAACCTCTGAAGTGATTGCAGGAGAAAAAGAAGAAGTAGACGAACATCGTCTTCGGCATAATTTCAAGAAGTAGCATCGCGAACACTTGGCCATTTGGACGCTCAAGCAACATGCCAACGACGAGACATTGGTCGAGTTTCGAATTCGATTCTCGAACCGACGTCGTTGATGAAATATGGTTCTAGAGTGGTACTTCCCGATTTTTCGATATGATCTCTCGGGAGCGAGGTCCGTTGAGTCATTCGAAGCGTGCCCTGGCGTCTCAAACGGGGAAACATCATTTCTCATCTCCGATATACTAGAGAGGGATGACGCGCGATCAGGCATGCCAGGAGATCTCGTGCGGAAGGTGCGGATATCGAAGATTCTTATGTATGAAGTAAGCTATATCGAAGATTCTTATGTATGAAGTAAGCTTGGTTCTAAGGGGATTAATCCTGTTCCGGGATTCCAATTATCAAATCCAAGTGAGGAAAGCGAGAGTCGCTTCGAAAGTGCCTTGGATGTGCTCTTGGCATTGTCGGACGTCCGAGTTTTTCCTCCGATTCCGACGAGCACTCCGCCGAGCCGTTTGTCCGAATGCATTGTATAATATAATACATAATCTCAGTGTGTGATCGTTTGCCAATGCGCGAATTCTGAATGGACCGGTCCCGTGTCCGACTAACGATAACAAAGTTATCTAACTCAGTGACAGATGTGGCTGGCGCCCTTGTCAATGGCAGTTACATGGCGAGCGACGAGCGAGTCCTTGTCGACGAATCGTTGTCAAGCTCTAGAACTCCGGAGGAACAATTCGATGCTCTCCACCAATAGCACGGTATTTGCACGTAACCTCGCGTTCTTGTAATGCTGAATGTTTCGCCAACGTGACTAGCCCTACCCAGACGGATACGCGACGCTTACGGAACGAATTGTTGGGAATCTCCCCGCGCGGAACCCTGGAGACGAGGCAAGGAATCAACAGAGAAAAGGAACAGGGCAGTAAGAGAGGGAGAGGGTATAGAATGAGGATTCAGAGGGGGGGGGGCAGATCCGGAATGGGGCGGCTGCATATGACGGCGGGCGAACGCGCTCAAAAATCAAATCACGAGATTCGTTTTGTGAGTTGGGGATGTTTTCTCCTGGTAGAGCGCAATCGCGGAAAGTCAACAATCTTCACGCCTTGGGCGGTTTTCCCTTCGGTTGGCTGGTTGGTTGTCCGCGCGTATGCGCTCCCTATACACCAACGCGGGTGGTTTGTTAGGTTGCTTACTTGTTCGCCGGAGACCGCGAGGGTACGCACGCGGGAAGATAGCAACAAAAAGAATCATCTCTTGCGAGGAAGTTGCGGAAATGAGTCGCTCCGCACGAAACCTTATTTGCACGCCATCTCTTCTGCAAAGTTCATTCAAATGTCTCCCATGGCGCTTTCATCTGACATCGAGGCGATGGCTCTCTACTACGATTGTGTTCGCCGGGGCTGGTTGTGCTTAGCTTTAGATAGTAGTACAATACATGTATGCAAGCAGGAAGGTTATTGAGTCGCACCGCTACTGGAACTTGCGAAGAATCATCATCAGCTCGCATGCTTTCACGGGACATGCAATCGGACGCTGGCCTCTGTGGCATCGGTCCGAGGGAATACCGCGATCGGAAGAATATCCCCCGGTCGCCGCGGAATCCCGATAAACTTGGTCGCTTGCCAAATTATTTCTCAGAATCTGAGGCGAAGGAACGAGGGCTCGAGACTCGCAACGGAAAAAGGATCTCATTGCGGAACGTATCCTGTGAGTCGAAGCATGATGCCTTCTGATCACCGAAACCTTGTGTGTCCTGTTGGGCCACGCCTTGCGTTAGTCGGAGTGGCCGCCGCGGCGGATTCACCCGCTTCGGTAGTCCACGGCGTTTCCGTGAACCATCTGCTCAATGCGGTCGAGTCAAGAGTTGTCTTCTCATTTATCATGAGGGGGCAGAGTGGCTGATCCGAGGTGAGGCAGTCGAGTCGGAGGGAGCCGATGTCTGTCTGCGCATCCATTTTTTTCGGTTCGTCCGTCCAGTCAGCCAGCCAGCCACCGTTTGACGAGCGGTTGGATTTCGGAGAAAATACCCCGCAGTAAATTTCAAGCTGGTGATCCGAGATTCCTCTCTTGTACTAGCTTGGTGTCGTTTGCGTTTATCCATGGGATGACCCAATTTTGATAGTCCGACAAATGACAAAAACTAGAGGACGGGTGCTATTCGAATAACAATACCGGAGCGCAACGGGACAGCTGCAGCGGTCGATGAGGTGCCCATTTTTTCCCTTTTTCCCGATGCTCCCAATAGTCGAAACGAACTCCGGGACCGCCTGAATGTTTGCCTTGTAGCGTGTAGGTGCGACAGCGAGGTGTGACACGGAGAAATCACAGAGCACAAGGGAAATAGAGCGAGAGAACACGCAGCGGAGTGATTCTGAGGCACAGATTCGGTACGGATCAAAATTACTACTTTCGGGCGCCGCCACCGTCAACCAACATATGATTGTCTCCGGATGCGGTGCACATTTTATAAACACCGTTTTTACGTCTGGGCGTCCGCGTGGAGCGACTTGGTCACTCAGTCAGTCATGCGTCAAGGTTTCACGATCTCATTCAAAACAGCTTTCGGAGCTTTTGTGAAGCCATACATTCAACCTTCCCCGTCGAGATTCTCCGCTTGAATACACGGAGGAGAGATGGAGTTTCCCGCGCGTCCCGGTCGCCTCGATCGTCGAGTGAGCCCCGTATACAAGCATAAGCCTTTCTGGGGATTTCATCGATTGGGACGACGATGAGCGGGACGCGGCTGAAAGAGACCGAGGCCTCACAGCGCCAGAAATCTGATGGAAATTCATTAGATAAGGAAAATTCCAGGCACCGCGATCGATGATACGTCACGCTGCTGTATTTTCGATTATGCTCGGAGTCCGCCCTCCTGTTGTCCTCCGAGTCGGAAGTCTTGTTGAAGACGATCACGTGACCTGACCGACCGGCCGGCTGGCAGGCTGTCAGTGCGTATGTCGGCCGTCGATCGGCAGCACGGTGTCTGTCAGAGGCAGTCTTCCTTTTGAGATAGATCATATTCCTCCATCTGAAGAACGAGCTAGGAAGACGGTCGAACAGACCGACGGACGGACAGCAAGCCTGCCTGTCCTCCGACCGTCCAGGAGGAGCTTGTAAGAATGAATGGATGGATTGGTGGGAAGAAAAAAGCGAACGACGATTGCTGACGTCTTTCCAGCTGAACTTGTGGAACGTCCTGAATCTCGGTACCGATTCGTCGCCTCGTTGCTGCTTTCCCGCGAGCCTTCGGCGCACATCGATTGTCGGATGGTGCCCATCTCTCGTCCCTAGCAAGCCTATTCCCGTAGCGAGCGAGATTGCAATGTCCAGCTCGGTATGTTTTGTCTTCACCGAAGAAAAAACAGAAACCGAACCATCTTCTCACAATGACGTTCGTCCAAATGGACTCCTCACTACGCGACAGCCCCGGGAGCTGCTTGTCAAGTTGCAGCTGGTCGTGGTGACGGTGGTATCGGTGGTGTTTCTGCTGCTGCTGCTTCGGCTGCTACCACCACCGTCGCCGCAGTCTTCCGAAATGAGAAAAGAAGAGAAGCAACCCCCATGTGACATAGGAGCGCGAGGCAATTACAGAGCTCGCCCCGCTATCGGCTCACCAGAGCGTATACAGACAGGCGGGTGGGCAGGCAGGAAAAGAGCCCTCCGTCTAGTCGCTTTTCGGGTTGCTGCAAAGCAGCCAAGCAAACTCAGGCACCTAGAGGAGACTCAATGGACGGACGAACGGGCAGACGAACCGATGGACGAGTCGACAGACCAAACGACTGATAGACTCGTCCTCATCCACGGATTAAGTCGCCGTTTCTTTGCGTGTCTCTAGTCCTGAGTCCGATCCGAGGGATCGGCGACCTCGGACAGCCTGCTGTCATTTCTATTGCGTATCGGTGCGATATGAGACGAAGCTCTCCCGTTAACGTGGACAAGTGACAACCGTCATGTTCCCGGGACATCGACAAAGTTTCCCGAAATTCCCGGGGTCAGAGTTCCATTGAGAACGTCCCTCCCGGAGCGTTTCCCCCACGTCTTGTATGCAAAACCGACGCTGGTTTGCTTGACCAGTTTCTCGCGCGACGGGATGGACTGTGTATTCTCTGAAATGCAAAGGAACCCGCGCGTCGGTCTATAGTCATCGGGAGGAACGATTCGGGGCGACCGACGCTCCGAGAGCCAAAGTGGGGAACGGGGGGGGGCTGTAGATCGCGGTGGCGAACAATTAAAAAGGAGGCTTTTGACACGTTGCTCTGTTCACAACATTGGGCGGCTCTGTGCGCTTGACAGGATTGAAGAAGTCTGTCTGTTCCTTTCTTGTTCCTCCCTTGCTCCCGTCCGGGTTCTCCCCTCTTCGCGAGGCAGCGGATCGAGTGCTCTGAGGAAACCCCCCCCCCGCTCCGAAAGCATCTATATATTCACTACAACCGGTACCGCAGGACTTGCTTCGTCCGTCGTGATGTCGATGTTTTCATTGTTTTCATCCTCTGATGGATTCTCTTTGCGAGAGAATAAATGGATGGAGGAACAAACATTCGTTCGTGTACAGTATAATGTGTCCGAGATGGACGAATTTCTTCTGCGAGAGGCAGAGGAACTCTTCTGAGATAAAGTATGTATACCTGTGCGCGATCGCCGGTCTTGCTACAAATCTAGCGGAATTTCGTGCTCCGACGATCAGAGCTACCTGCTCACCCAATCGAGATACTCGACTTCTCCGCGGCTAGGAGGCGAATCGAGTGACATGGGTTGTTTCGGTGAGGTGATGCATCGCCATGTATTTCATGCGGAACCCTTCTCTCCTTTGCAGATTCCTCGAACCAAGAATTCGGCTACTCACAGAACGGAGGTCAGGGCCCCGGCTTCTACGACTTTTTCCCCGGTCAGCAGAACGAAGGCATAGCTTTCGGACATGCCGCGAATCCCAGTCTCTCGCCAAGAAATGGTAAGCTTTAGAATTTCCCTTCCCGAAAAATGAGGAGCCCTCATCTAATCAGAGACGGATTGCTGAGCAGGAACTCGTGCTTTACAGGTGTGAGCATGGGAACGGACACATTCCACTTACCCGGCCAACACGGTGATCTCCAACTCAATTCGCAGCCAAGGTCGAGCCCAGACTCTGTGTTGAGCCTCCAGGGTTCGGATCCCCCCTATGGACAGCCCCCACGGAGCGATTCTGGGGGGAGCTTTTCAACGCAAATGCCCAATGAAACGCCAGTTTGGTAGAAACTGCGAACCCCTCTAGCTCACTCTATCGGAAGAATGAGATCTCTGCTTGGCCAAACCATCGCGATTCGATCATTCCGTTTAAAGGAAAATCAGAAGATCAATGAGAGTCTCGGAGATTCATTCCTCCTGTAAAAACACTGTACACAGAACGCATACGATGAACGAAGCTGGTTCAGACAATTGTTCTGGAACGAGTGAGATCCGAACAGAGCGGATACAATGGGGAAAACTCAGGTCTGATTCAGAGTTGCATTCCATTCCGCACGTCCAAATCCTTATTTATCTCGATTTCCTACCTATGCCTTTTGCTCGGGAGCTGTCGGCAGTCCCGCGTACGGTCTTTGGTACCCGGAACTGATCAAGGAGCTGACGGGCGAGCGCGGGATTCAATCGACAATCAGGACGTCATCGACGCTCAGAATTCTCATCGCTTCTCAGAAATCCCTCCGAGTCCATCTGATCGAACGGAATGGTCTGCGCGACCGTGGGCTTGAGCTCCGGCGGAATCATTCGGCAGAAGCTCCACCGAGAAGTTCACCCATATCATTCTGGGGAAACGCCTGATCCCGGCCTTCTCCGCACCTAGCTGTTGAGTTTGCGAGAATCTCACCATTTCTGTTATCGTGTTGTAGTGAAGTTTCTGCGAGTAACATATCCTCATCATAACTCTTAGCAAACTATCAAACCTATGGCAAGAATCTTCGGAGAGAGGATTTTGAATAGACGAGCCATATTGAGGCTCGCGGAAGAGCCTTCTCGACCCGCCGGAGAGCTCAAAAGATGAAGGTTTCTTGAGTCCCGCTCTATGGGCCATGTTTCTCAGACGCACAAAGCACCTCAGTGAAGCTCCAAAGAATCACCGAAGGCACTGAATACAGCCTCTAAATAATCCAAGTCAATGCAATGTATATAATTCTCGAGCCACGTGGCCTCATTCCACGTGGTGGAGTCCGATCTCGAGAGTTTTAGAACTCAGAGATCCCATCGGAACTTCGGGAAATTCTCTGCCGACCGGAACCATTGGAGCTGAGCGATCAGCTGATCATCACTCGGGGGACTCGTAGGTACGTTCATAGGGACAAAAGTTTTCCGGCGAACAGTATAGCGAACAACGACCTGGTCCTCGGGTTTGTACGGATACAAATCGAATGAGCGAAACAAGCACAAGTTCGGATAGTGACTCGGCGAGCGTGCCGATTCCCGGCGGCTAGCGAGCGAGATCTGGAGTGGCAGGCTCTGATTTGTGTAGGGGATTATCGCGTATATTGTTTGCCAAGCATTGTAATCTCAGTGAGGCGATTAGGTCTCGGTGGGAAGCCGAGCTCGGGGATGGAACATTTTTCGACGGAGGCGCCAGACTTCAGAGCCGTAAAGGACGACACTTTCAAACGAAATAATCTCTCCTCACGCAAATGGTGTTACAGCGCCTAAACGCAACACGAATGAAGATTATGTGAAATTACGATGAGAATACAGTGATGAAGATGTCAGAAAGTAGCAAAGGTTAAATATGTCTCTGAACCGACTTGGATGATCCCAAAAGTGATGTGCAGAACTGTAAAAGAGAAATTGATCGGAGGAAAAGAATACCCTGGATTCGAATGAATTAATAAACCGCTGAGCACGTTAGCCGAAGTAAATAAAATATATCCTGAAAATTCTTCTTCTTCTTCGTCGCCGCCAAGCATGGCGTAGACCGAGTTAATGGATCATAGGTTCCACGTTCGACCATTGCTCGGTTGATGCAGAAATAATTTCCGACAGTGTCCTTCTGTTTTTTCAGTAGGTACTATGATCCAAGGTCAGAACGATCGTGCTCCTCCGATTAGGACATCAGTAGATGTTTGGAATCGTACACATGGCATTCCGAGCTGGACTTCGATCCGATGAGTGCAGCAAGTTCTCGAGGACATATCGGCAATGATTGCGGTTTGCGGTCTTTTTGCGGGCGACATGTGCTCGCAACGGTCCTCTGCTCGCCTCGATTGGGGAGCAACTATAAGATTATTTCCATAGGACTGTCACGATATCCGAAAACGGGATAATCTTGGAAAGAGATATGCGGAATGCATGGAGGTGTTTTACTCTCCCTAACCAAATCTGAGGGGATGGCTGGTGAGGGGCAGGGAGATTCCTTCTGCGGTTGATACGCAAGCGAGTCGGCGGTGATTGTGGATGTTCATCCGCTTAGTGCTCGTACGCATTACAGGTCATATTCTGGGGCCATAATTAGCTCAGCGTTATAAAATACGTGAAGATTGTTCTTATAACTGATGAAACACCGTAATAAGTTGGGAGGATATCAAATGTTCCGAGTCTGTGCGGCAAGAAATGCTTTCAATTCCATGATGAATGCGGATTACGTCACCGACTTACGCGTCTCATCAGCATCAGATGAGCTTTCTTAAAGCATTCAACAGATGATGTATTCAACAAGTGAGCCATACGTGATCCTCAGAAGAAGGTCTTCTCTCTTTGACGTCGTCGTCGGCAGGCCCGCCAGCCAGCCAGCCTTGATGATGAATAAATTGGTCTGCATTCGATACAATGCGCAACCTTGGAGACGAGGATGAAAGACAAAGCTTCCCGATTCGCTTCTCACAATAGATTTCATAATCGGCGCGCTCAGTTCACGATGAACCCGCATCGATACCGACCGGATAGGCATTTTTCCCTTTGACTATCGGAGCGGGAAAATAGGTAGAAATGCAAAACTCTGTTCTCGCAAGGGTCCAGCACTTTGGCCATCCTGCCGTTACCAGCCGAAAGCAACATAAATCAGTTCTGATATCATCCGTGAAATGAAATTCTCATCCGCCGAGCAGGAATACGGAGGTCCGTCTGTCTCCTGCCAGCCGGTCGAAGCGACCGTCTATTTCTCTGTCTGCCAAAGCGTCTGTCTGCCTCTCCGACTGGCTTCCCGATGGGTTGACCTGTGAAACTGTCTGTCTCTTGAATGGAACTAATTGAGGGGCATTACGAACACAAACGTATCAGCCTCCCCATTGTCTCCACTCAGAGCGAAGGCTTCGTCTACGCAAACATACCGCTTCAAGCCCACCTACCGGTCTGATCGGCACTTTTGCTCCACAGAGGAGCGACACCGCATACTCGACAAGCTCGCATACTCTGCTGATGCCAGACCGCGGAACACAAACACCTTGCTCAAACAAGATCTGCGCGTGCGATTATCGGCTTAGACGTCGGAGCTCTAATCTACTTGAAGTCCACCGGAGACTCAGCGGAAGCTTCGGAACGAGACAAACGTCACCAGGTCAGAGCCATGAAAAAAATCATGCATGGGATGCGGAATGTTTGGAAACTTTTCGAATGCTGTTCTGGATTTCCGGCCATTGCGCGAATAGCGTTACTTCCCGCATCGGACGAGCTGCTGAGATATGAGCCGTCAACGAACAGTGAATCGCACGGAATTGAAGGAAATTATTGGAAGAACAGGAACAAGTCTGAACTAACAAATGAGAAGGTCACGGTTTCATCGGGAAAACTCATCAAGCGAATGTCGGTCGCTGACGGCGTAGTTCTCTCATCTCGCCATGAAACCCTAACCTTGATGATATTTTCCAACGCGTGAAGCCAAAAGAGAAATGTGCGCTCGATTCAGAAAGCTGCTGTACGATCACTTCTCTTTCGTGCGCTTCGATTCATCAGACCAACATCGGGTGGCGACGTCTGTGACCCAGTATCTCGAAGATATTTTAAAAGATCCTTAACGTGCCGGAAAGCACCTGCTTATCGGCGAACAACCCGGCCGCGGTAGAAAATGGTTCCCGAGGACGATCTCGAGGGCCAATAATCGCATCGATCGGTCCTGGAGTCCTTCGGCATAAGGGCTGTTCGCGATCGTGCCCATTCCTGTTGAAGCAGAAGACATCCTCGACGAAATCCTGTTGTCCTGGAACGCACTCGAAATTGCCGAAGATATTCGTCTCCCGACCGCGACAATACAGGCTCATGACTTCTTGGAGCTCCGGAGGCATTCGGGGCGATTCTAAGGGGGAGTCGGGGAGTTATTTCTCCAGGAGGACACCAAAGCACCTCTACGGAAGACCCTCCATGATATGGAGCGATCGAGCCAGAGGAGTCGTGGTCCGCAACGAAAGTTCATTCTCATTGTTTCCATTTTATCTCTCCCCCTCTCTTATAGACAATATTATAAGGCGAGTGAGAATACCAGAAGACAGGAATTCGCTGGACACGCCCCCTCCCGTGTGGGAATGGTGATTAAGCGCCGAGACGAAGAGTTATATGAATCTCCGTACTACGCGCGCGAGCGCCAGACGCGCGTTCACGGGTCCGTCGTTCAGTCAGTCCAATGAATCTTCTCGCTCTCGGATTGCTCCAACACATGTGACGCCGAAAATATATAACGAAAAATCGACGTGATCTTCGTCGAAATTGATTCGAAAATTCCTCATCCGGGTCTTCCGCCCCCTTTCGTTCTGTTTTTCCTCCTTTTTTCGGCGGGAGACGCTGAACAGGTGTTCGAGTTCTTGCTTGCTCGGACGCAGCCGATAGACTAGTCAACCCTCAGACATATGTATGGGCCCGGGCTGACTGACTCGTATGCGCGCGGAATTTACGCCAGGCTACGCCCGCGTTTCGAACGCCCCCAACTCCCGAAGGCTCGGAGCAACAGTCGACGACGAACTCCAGAGAATCGGTTGTTCATCGGTGGCGAAAATGTGCTTTTTCCGGCAAAGACGTTTTTCTGCTTCATGCGATACGATTCCCTGATTCGCGATATTCCCCGACCATTGGCGACCATGATCGAGAAGTCGCCCTCATCGGGATGATCCCCCTCTGTTGCCGCTTCTGATAAGACATGTGTACGTAACCGTTATGAGAACCGCACGGTCATCATGAACGTGGACAGAGCTCTGCTTCTCCCGAAGTTTCGTTGAACCCGACCATTTCTATCCATTGGGCACTTCAGTTGTCGAGATCCATATTTTTCTTCAAGATGACTTCAAACATCATGTGAAGCAGACATCATTGGAATTTACGACAGGGATCGGCGCGTCCGAACCATGCTCGTCGACCACAAATACTCACACGAGCACAACCTGACGAACAGTCGGACGGAAGGTCGTGCGCGTGTCGAAGATCCGGTTGTAAATGCTTCGTTCGAAAGTTCAGGCAGGCTACGGATTGTGCCGGGGAGAAAACTTGGAAATAGTCTCTCGTTCTACAGAACGTGAGGCTGTGGGCAGGCCTTATTGATGTCGGGCTCGCATGGAAAAACTCGAGGTCATGGAAGGATCTGAGGATGTGATTTTCAACCGGTCGGAGGGTCTTCCAATGGGAGCTCGCCAAGTCCTCTTCCTGATCGAACTCAGCGATGCGACCCGATCGCCGGGCTCCAGCCGATTCTGTCAAATATTAAAAGCTCGGGCCGACAGTGGAATCAATCCACTCATGAATTAATCAAAAGAAGAACATTCTCCGGGACAATATCCGATAGCCAGTGGATGTAGTCCTCGACAGCGAGAAAATCCGCTCTTTTTTCCGTTGGGACGGCATTTCCTAGTCTAATCCGATCCTTCGATAGTCGAGTGGATTTCAAACGGCGGGGTCTGATCTTGAAACGGATGAAGATCAGGCCCTGGATTCCCTCTGCATCCCGATCTATGGGCTGATCGGTCGCGCGCGAGTCTGTTTTTCGTATGTGTACTTCGTCTCATCCTCCGAAGATCTTGTATTTCGCATCGTTCGCAGTCGCGATATTCGGTCGAGCGAACGACCGCTCGCCCGGGCGGTCGCTGGACCAGAGTGTTCGATGGCCAGTTGACAAATGGTATCTGTCGCGAAGCAATAAACAGACGGGAAAAAATAATTGCTACGCTCCCTTCGTTCCGGCCTCCTCGCGAGAACGACCGACGAAGCGCCGTGGACGTCGCGGAGCACGCTAGAGATATCGCGCGAAAGGATCCAGCGAGCAAGCGAGCACTTGACCGCAGCGCACAGCGCTGACCGGTCTCTTGGACGGGGGAAGAAAAAATGGTGATTCGTTCGGCCTCCGCGGGCTCAGGGGCGAAGGCCTACTTGGCCATTATGTTCGTCGTATATCAAGACGAGCGTCTCTCTGATTCGTCGTCTGTTGCAGCGCGTTTTTTTTCCGTCCCGCGTTTCGGGTCTGCATCATCAAAGCGGGGATATATCATGAGGAGGACAAGAGAGCGAGAAATTACGAAAACAAGATTCGGAGAGAGAAAACAGAGATAAAGTATCGTGGAGGCAGCGTCTACGAGTCATCAAGCCGACACTAAACATTTACCGGCTCTATTACAATCTTTCGGCCCTCAATTCCCCTCGCGTCTGATCTTGCTCCTCATTCTTCAAGCGGTCGTTTCGGAGCTCCGTCATGTCAGAACATTCAGCTTGATTAACGTTCTCTAAGAACACATGGCTACCGTATTATGCAACGACGTCGGAGGCGACGACGCTGCCGCCGGCGTCATCGTCAGACAGAACATCGGACCGCTCACACGATGGACAAGCTGGCGTTCGTCCTCCTCATTATCTGGCGATCCCACCCTCACCGATTGTTGGGATACACCAGAGACTTGAAAAACTTGAATGAAAACCTCTTCATTATGATCGTCGCTCGGTGGAACTTTTCTGGTATTTACGAATCTTACTGGAAATCATTCCGAGCGCTTCGCTCGTTCTCTCGAAGACGAATGTCCCCTAACCAAGCATCCGGACTACGTTTTCGGTCGACGGCGGAGTCGTGTTCTCTTCCCCTGTAATCGTGATGCGTATCGTGGATATGTTCGTTCCTTGCCCGGTGTTCGTAATTTCCTCGAGAGTCTTATGAGGCCCGATTCATGAGCAAAGCTCACCACAGTCGCGTAGCGTCATTTTCCATGTTGCTGTCTCTTTTCATGGTAGGCCATCCCTGAATCTTCCTATCCGGAATGATGGAGCGTTGATGGATAGAATGATTGTTTCGTAGCGCAAGATTGAGTTGCGCTCACGAGCTGCCGCTCGCCCCGCTGAAAGAGCGATCAAGCTCCGGTATGAGGAATAGGCGTAGCGATGATTGAAAATCCACGTCACACGGAGCCTTGCTAGCCGCCGAAAAAGAAAACCCATCAAAACCCATGATTAGCGTGTCATCTGGGAAGAACGCGAATAATTCCTCTTCGATATTCGAATGGAAAATTCAGGTTATCCCGAGCTCTCTGTGCCACTTCCAATGGTCTCTGTGGTGCGAACCCGAGGGATAATCGCTTTTCCTATCCCCGGCTAGGAGCCTCATTGTCTCAGGAATCGAGATCCACGGCCTGAGTCCTATCGATAGCCCGTACATCTTGACCGGAAGGAAGGGAAGTTGTGGAATCGGGATTTTTTGCGAACTCCTCTACCGGCTTCAGGATCCGCGAGCCTGGAGTTCTAGCTCGGCGAAGTTATGAGTTTATTTACGCGCACCTTCAAACCGATGTTGATTCGTTCCGCGGTGGACAAACCAACAGCGGCTCCTCAACAGAATGATTCGTTATTCACCTGCATACGAAACCTCGATGTCAGATGCCGACGAAACCTGAATGTTTTATCTGAGGGCATCTGAGGAGGTCCTCTAGATTGCCCGCTTTCGATCCAGCTATGTTTTCGCCGATGTGGGAGACCACTGAAGAGCACTCGCGTCTCATCGCGAGGCAGTGGCCTCTGTTGGTCACAGAACAGCGCATGTCGGATTTTTCCCCCGAAAACTCCGCGTTGAACGATCGCGAGTCCGATCCACATACCTCTTGTCGATGTTCATTATTAAGCGAGTTATCGAGCTCACTGAGAATAGTACTCAAGGTTTTCGGTCGGAGTGTGAGCGTCCGGCCGTCTCTAGTCGCTACTCCGCTTGATTGTCAACATAATTTGCGTGTCGGCTAGCCGACATCACAATTGGCATACCACAATTTTTATCCGGAGCGCAGAGTCAGCGGTATTTTTTGTGCATCGCGTTCACACAACGCTCACCAGTGACCCGAGCCCCAAACACGAACGGGTTACCCGGTACGAAGCTTGCCATGACAAAATGATCCACATTCCACATTCGGTTCGCCTCCGCCGCCGGAGGGATGCGATCGCTGCCATACAGCATTTTTTGGTTAGCCTCTCGCAACACAACCTCCACGATTCCCTTTCGGGCTCGCTCCGAACATTTCATGGCGCAGTATCGGAGATTCGCCCGGAGAACGTCTATCCGCGCCGGTTGATTCGACATCACAGTCCTGGTGTAATTGGTCGAGGCGCGAGAATGTCAGGTTGCATCCACTATCAATTAATTACCTACTCCTTATTACTCAGATGAAATGAATTCTGTTTTCCCGGGACTTATACCGAAGGCCTGATTTAACGTCACTGACAATGGAGAAGGAGCGGTAAGTTCCCGCGGAGGACAGAACAAGGGTGAGGAAGTGCAAGGGAACGGTTTGTATTTCCGCCGAGACTCTCTCGGAAGCTCCGAAATTGTGATCATACTCGAGTGTGTTCTCCGGCCGAGACCCAGAGCGGGTGGATGTTGGCAAACGAAGTGAGAATAAGCCAACTCATTCAGCTGGTGTTGGTGTCTCGTGCGTTGTTTAGTGGCGTGGAGAATTTGAGTTGAATTCGAGCCCTTTTTGGCTTGCCCGACTGCCTCCCGCCCGCCTCGTTCGTCGGTGTTGGTGCTGAAGGGGCTGCGAGTCTAAAAAATATTTTTAATTCAGAACGCTTTCTCTCCACGACAGCGGCGGCTGTGGCGAATTCCTGTTTCGGCACAAGAAGCGCCTCGCAAATGAATGTTTAGATTCGGGTGATCTCGAGTTCTTTCATTACAACTCCGGAACTCTCTATCTCATCATCGTGTGTACACACACGACAGCGAATTCTCCTCGTCGTCGTCGTCGTTCATCTCAGCATACAACATAGAAGCCTCCTCTGGCCTTAAATGTCCGTGTTCAACGTTGGGAGCAGCGGCTGCTTATTCAGAGCGTCTATCCGCCTGTCTGCGTCTCCTTGGACTCGTCTGTCCCGGAGGCTTATCTGAGAGCGAGTGTGGTTATTCAGCTCGCGATAACATCGGACGTCCACGGATCCAGAATCATTTCCGAACTGAAATCGAGCCCGCTCTCGGATCGGGGTCCTCCCACTCTCAGCCCGGGGGCAAACGCCAGCAGCGTCCAGCGTTCCGGTACGTGATTGAGTAACGAATTCTGTGAACGTCGAATAGCGAACTCAGAGCGGCGTATAATTCCGTTGCTGTGCGGCTCGTTCCGATAATAGCGACCATTGTCTCGCCGATCGTGCTCGTGCTTGAATATGATTAGCTCGTCCTGCTTGACACTCGACTACGCGATCGGTCGCGGAAGCGCATAGCGAGCGTTCGTGTCAGACGAATCAGATACCGTCGGAGCCATTCGTGAGCGCCCGTGATTGAGAAGTCGCACCGTCGCGTCGGGTGTATCTGTTCTTTGTTTTGTTTATGAGGCTGTCTGCGGTGAGTTCTATTTTTTTTCCGCAGTGGCCGTCTACTCGAATAAGGACGAGATGGAGTGGATGTTCCGGGAGCTATCCTTGTCACTGCAATATACGTCGGGAACGGAAGGGAAACGAGCTCGGCCTAGGTGGCAAGCACAGGAACCTGGATGCGAAACTGAGAAGAAACTATCAGCAAGCAAAAAACGCTCGAGAACTCAGCGGAAAGCAAGGGCAGGAAATCATCTGGAAGATGAGCGATGCGGAGCTGGCTGAAAAACCCGTGCGCTGTGTATTCGATATGACAGCACGCTCTATCGCTAGTTCCTTCGTTAGCTGGTCCGAGTAGTGTCAACGATGAGTTTTTTTCGGAAAACAAATGGCCGGGAACGGAGCGACGGTGGAACGCAGCTCACGAGAGAGCGAGTAACGGGAAGATGGATACATACCTGGTTTAAGCGGACAAAAATCTGCGCACTCGTTCCCTCTTGATCGATTCTGTCCGCTCATTGTCATCGGAGGACGAGCATCCGTGCAGCAATTTCGCCAACAAGACCGATGGCACACGGCGGAGTCGATCCAGAAAATAACGCAGACTGCCGAATCTCCTTCACAGTGCCCAGTAGTCAATGGAGATCCGGAGCGAAAAATTCTTCCAGTCGAAATCCGTGCTGGCTGGGTAACGCCGTACGCCGTGTCGAGCCAAAGGGCAACCGATATACGGATACCGGGTCTGTCGCGGCAGATTCACGCAATTCGCGCAACTTTCACCGGCAACGGAGAGTCCGGCTTTTCCCTGGTCCGTGATGTTGTTGTTGTTGTTCCGGGCACTGAGTGAGAGTTCGGAAGCTTGAGTTTGTAGGAGGCCGCTGATGTTGATGCCGCCAGAAGAGCAATTTGTCACCTGAGACACTCGAGTACCTCCGGAGGAAACGGCACACGTGGTTAGCTTGGTCACGACTGTGGACACCGCTGGACTCGAACCAGTCAAGCAACAAACTAGTTACTGAACGATTGGACGAACGAGACCCGCAGAGTGTAACGATAGATTACAGGTAGAGCTACAAAGTTCGCGCAGCTTTGACAGGACCAGCAGAAATGACCAGCCGTCGTCGTTCAAAACGGGACCTAGCGGCTCGCGCACAGACGGATCTATGCGGAAGCCGTCGCTCCGATATCCGATCGAGAGGAATCGCCAGGGATGAATGATACGGCCGCGCTGAGCCGCAACTTTTGAGAGATTCTCCTTGGCGTACCGGGAAATTCCCGTGTCGAATTGGTTCGAAACTTCGATCCCGAGATGTTGTCGATTGCTCGTGCTTCGAACGAGCACGGGGCTCTAATATTCGATCCAGGCCTCATAGGGGTCGGAGCAGCGCTGTAGGTGCTCGTTTAGAGGAGCGAGCCGAGTGAACTCAGTCAGCTGGACGAACGGAGCAGGTTTCCAGGACTGACGCTAGCTCCGACCATGAAAGGGGTTCCCGGGCCCCAAAGCTCAACTCCTACCTGTCTTCCTCTGGTAACGAGCACGAGAAGCAGTCTGGTAGAAACTCTTCGACGAATTGGCAGACTCGTGTATCGCATCTAAATCTAGAATTCTCCTTGAAACGCCAATCGGGTAGAACAATGTTCCTCGAGTTGACGATGTAACACAAACTCGTTCTCCACGCCTCCCGACTCCAGCAATAATCGATCGACTAACGGAGGAGCGTCCGGGGATCGTCGAGCCCAGAGAGTCCTTAGGCTTCCCGAGAATCGAGAGACACACTCTGATCTTGGAGATTCGGCCCGGCTAAAAAGGACTTTGGGCATCGGATATCTGCTGGATTCCTTCCTTTCTTGTTTTCCACTATCGAAGCAGCGACGCAGGGTTCGGGAAGGCTTCCAATGAAAATACCTTATTTTGTGCGCTGTGAGTGTAAAGAGTTCACAGTAGACATTTATTGTATTATTTTTTTCTGCTTGTTTCTTCCCGTGATCGGTTGATCAGGTCGATCGAGAATCTTCGACCCATGTATATCGAGTTCTTAGTTTTTCAGCCAGCCGGAGCGATAATGCGGTCCCTCCGCCCGTTCATATCGACGGAGCGTCTGACCGGCTCCTCTCGAAATTGAATGACGTTCACGGCATCGGTCAGTCGATAGAAAGTGGACATAATCAGTCGATGATTCTATGTAATAATGATAATAATAATACTCCGAGCTGGATAGCATGCATTTACATCACAATGTTCTCCGCTCTACCACGCATTCGTTCGTTTACACAGTCCCCCGGAAATCACCCACAACTAACACGCTTTGCACTTGAAAAGATCGGACGAGGAAGAAACAGGCAAAAACTCCAATCTGCGTGGACGAGTTTCCTCATCGGATCGAGATAGGCGACAGCGTCAGCGACCACCGGCTGCGTTCAGACTCTTGATAATTCCATTTAGGATTCCGTGTCGCATAAGCGTTTTGGAGATTGAACGACTAGGCTACGTTGAGATACGTGTTAGGGGAGACAAGGCTGACCAGGAAATCCGGCAAGAATCCTGACGCACTCGGCTGCTCTGACTGCGGTCATTCGGGTCTAATATTCATTGTCAAACTACATTTTGATTCGCTCAGTGGATGCGGAGGTCGGCTCTATCTGGAGAACCTTTTGAGATTCAGCCGCGTATCCGTTGAGATTGGATAAATTCGAAATCTCGCTGGAACGAGTTTGATATGTTCCTTCTTATCTACAGTGACTTTCCCCTATCTCGGACAACGGCGGAGCGAACTCTCGTGGAGCTCCAGCTTGCGATTCATTCGACCGACCGAATTGGGATAGGTTTCACACCTGGTCTCTCCATCAATTCGTCGACCGAAGGCTTTCTCTACGCCAGACCGGATCGCAAGCATAATATACACCATTCAATCAACGACTATCCGCTAAACTCGACCTTTTCAATATTTATGTACAGATCTATCCCTGAGGACGCTCTCTTTCAAACAGTGTGGGTTTTTCTGTATTCTCCCGACGCTTCTCCGACTACTAATGCTGCTTCGTTCACCAAACGGAAGGATCATTCGCGCCCGGCGTGGAAAAGCTGCCACCGGAATCGCTCCTTGGCGGCTGCCCGTACGGCGCTTCTGATCCCTGAAGGCTCAACACCGAGTCAGGACTCGAACGCTGTTGGATCTCAGTCGCGTGTTGTCCTTGCATGAACGCTGTCGCGTCGTTCGGTGATAGAACCACACCTGAAGAAAACGGAATCTGTTTTATCATCGCTTCTCGCGACCGTAAGACCCGCGAGAGGGTATAGACCCAGTAAGCCGAAACTTTTACGCCAAAACCCAGAAAACCGAAACCTGGAACGCCGAAACCCAGAACGCCGAAATTCGTCTAACCCGTGAGAGCCAGTCACCCGAAACTGGACCAACTCCGATCGGAAGCTCCGTTTTGAGAGAACTTCCCACAAGGGGCAACCTCCATTTTTGTCGGCGGATTCGGGTTTGAGTGTAGAAAAGGATATTCAACGCTCGGGCTTAGAGAAGGTCAGCACATTTATCTCCTCGTGAAAGATGGATGCCATTGAAAGGGTCAAACGCCTATGATCGGACAGACAACCGAGCGCCAACCTACATCGACCCAAGCGAACCTGTTCCCTGGATTCTCTCCCAGGAGCAATGTTCCACTCCGAGGAGGAACATCATGAAGATCGAGTGAGTACTAACCATTCCTAGGCGAGAGACTGGGATTCGCAGCGTGACCGAAATGAAGTCCTTCTCCTTGTTGTCCGGGGAAAAAGTCATAGAAGCCAGGGCCCTGACCCCCATTTTGCGAATAGCCAAACTCCTGGTTGGACGAATCTGGAAAGAACGGAGAGAGAGTCAGATTCGATCGCCCGTGTGGAAATAGATTTTCTTACAATCGAGTCTCAGTGCAGAGGCTGATTTTATTTCCTCTCTCGTTTCGATGTATGTTTTCCCGACTCGTTTTCGAATGTCGAGCTCAGATATTCCCCCCTTCCCCTTCTCCCGGGGGAATCAAGAGTGGAGTCTTCAGGAGATACCACACCCTTGAAGTGGACGAGCACGTGTTTCTTGTTCGCTCGCGGCTCGTCTGGGAAAAGCAAACATGTTCATAGGTGGTGTGTACGAGAGTTCCACGTGTGTGTTGAGTACAAGGAATGTCAAACGAAGAAGAAGCGACAACAAATTTACACTGTGCTCTCAGATCTCGGAACCAGCTCGTGGAAAGCGGGTTCGCCTCCCGTGTCCGCGTTGAGACGCTCCGCCGACTGGCGGCAGTTTATCTCTGCAGGACTACCGGATCGAAGAGAAGTTCATCAGTCATCGAGGGTTAATCAATGCGGAGATACTTAAGCGCGATCTTTGGAGCAGCGTTTTTTCCCCTCCTCTCCCCCGATTCTACGAAGCACCCGCGGTTCCTCCGTTGACTTGTCTTATCAGACAGCTCTGTCCAAGTGATCTATGGTGGCAGCGAACTGGCAAGCCGAGTCGATCCTGGGCTGCGGGTAAGTTTCGACCAGGGTGACTCTCCGAACCGACTGGACCAAGCATTCTCCCCGAAACTATCGAGACTCGTATATTTCGCTGGCGGCTTCCGATAAAACTCCCCCCGTTGTCGTCCAGGATATCAAGCTCAAAATTCAGCCGTGATTTCCGTTGTTGAGCTCACTGGACCAAGAAAGCTTCGCTTCTTGTGAAGAGCCGCGCAGCTCTCCGACAGTTAGGACAACATTCGGACCATTTGACACCGCCGAGGCACTCGAAGGTGATGCCTAGAGTTCGCAGCCTAATGAAGACGATTGCCGGTGGACAGTCTGTCTCCGGCTCGCTCGTGGGGTCTGCGAATCGCAGATGCAGCAGGTGGCGGCGGTGCTTATGAGGAATAAATAGATTCTGTCAGAAGGGTTGATCTTTCCCTCCAGCACAAAGGCCTGTGGGCACTGCGGGGCGTCTTCGTTCTCCTGCTCCTCATCGTCGTCGTCGTCCTCCTCTTCGCTGTCCCTTTCGTCTTTCCATGTCGTTTCCCCTCCCAGGTTCGCACCCTCTTTCGGGCTGGCCACAACCCTGTCACTCGAACACCACCACCACTGCCGCCGCCGCCACGAGCAGGCGGCTCCATCTCCATGGGCGACAATTTGCAGTCCATAGACAACCACAACGCCTCCAGCAGACTCTGTGAGCAGTAACGCCCTCGACAATATTCCCCTTTTTCGAACACATCCGAGCAAACTCTTGTGGCGGCCGGTCGTCCTCTCTATCTCGCGATGCCGCTTGTCTCCGGGCGTACCTCTCGCGCTAACTCATTTTACGGGCGCTAGGGGACCCCGCGCCCAAGCCCTCCCCGCCCCCCATATTTCCCCGATCTGCGTTTGTCGACAGTGTTTACTTCATACACACGATTGAATTCAATTACCCGCCATTCCCCACGGTAAATTACTGTGCTATTCTTCGTAGGCACGCTCAAAGGTTACCGCGATCTGGTATGGCTTCGCGACCACGGGTCCGGGGTGTCCAAACCACAGCTAGACTTTGCAGGTGTAGCAAAGCTCCATGAGCTGCGAAAAACTCGCTACGCCATCCCCGTCGAGTGGCACCGCGCTCACAGTAGACACATCGGAGCATTCGACCGGAATGCGGATCACGTACGAACTTTGGGATCTCAGAGCTCCGAAAACACATGTATTCAATAGCCATGGCTCGATCTGTCTTCAAGAGGACGGAGTGAAACGCCTCAATCGCTCTACAAATGTTTCAAATCGGGGCGTTCGCCAGCTCGACGATTCCTCGGTGTCCTCGCGACTCAGGGTCGGGAGATCGAGGACAGTCCACGGAGACGTGCGAATACCCGGAGGAGGGCGTTCGCCGTTTCCACGATCTTAGGGTGTTGAGGGCTTCTGCAGATTACTGAATTTTTCAGTTCCACCATCGCTCATGGCCTATGGCGAGGAAAGCCCATGGTGGAACCATCGGATGAGAGGGTGCCGCCTGTTCCACAGGCTGGCTGGCGGGCTGGATGTCTGTTTGCTCGTTCGTTGAATTGCCCGCCGGTTCATTCGCCTGCGGTTGGCAGAATTTTCTCTCTTTTTTGAAGGGTCTTCAATGACGGCAGCACGTGTCCTTCGACCGTGATTGCATAGAGAAAAGAGAGTCCCACGGGCTTCAGAGCGACCGCGGCGGAGTTGTCTCGAGGCGACGCTCCGGGAGCTGTATCGCTGGTTGGTTTCCCCGAGCCTGTGAAGCTACCTGCTCCGATGGCAACTCTGTGACGGTCGGTTGACGAAGGTGTTCGCTCTTCTTTTCCCCCAGCGATTTATCTCTTCAGATGGCTTTCATTCATCCCCTCCGTCGAACAGTAGTTGTTTCTCGCTCCTTTGTCGTTGCCATCTCTCATCCTTTGCCGAATGTGGTCCATGACAAAAGGCCGGCAGTAGCCAGAGCTGGGCGACCATCGCGTAAAAACGGTTTTTAACTCGCCACTTCGCGCGTGCAGGACGCGAAGGGGATGTTTCGGGAGGCGAGAACACTGAATAGAGACGGACATTGGTCAAATTTCTTCTGTAAATAGGCGAAACCACAAGACTGGGATAATGACGACCGACGGCAGCACCCACGGTACGCAACCTGTAATTTCGGGCGGCCGGTCTCTGTTATTAGGGAGGAGTGGAGGAGGAAAGAGAACAGCTTTTTCACACTTTGACACAGAATGAATTCTGAGGTGAGGTGAATGTTGAAACTTTCTCGCTGTGTCTTCATCGACCACATTACTATCTTCCGGTGGAAGAGCTTTCATGGAAATCCACAGATTCTGATAGTCGGTATGCGGCCTAATCTGATTCTGTCGATCAAAGGGGGGACAATTAGGTTGAGAGCAAGTCTCAAGCGCCTGGCTCGAAGCATCGACTGGGACAGGAGCGCCTTTCTTTCTCTCTTGATTCGTGTGGCGTTGAACTTTATTGAGCTGTTTCCCTCCGATTCATATTTCGGACTGTTCTTCTGCTTTTTTTTGTTGTTTATTCGATCGTCTACTCGCTACCTTCTTCGATGGTAAGGATCTTTATTAGTTCAGCCAGGCGTTGTTCTTTGTGTCCACGTTAGGTCCGAGAAGACTCAAGCCCCATAAAACATCGACGGGAACAGACGCCGACGGACGCGTAGAAGAGTTCTAGTCCGAGGTAGGCACACGTCCTCTTTTAGTTCCGTGTAGGGCACGAGACCAGTGGGCATAAATCGTCGAAACGGCAAATTTCTCTTCGTCCCGTTGTCATACAACGATGGCAACGAACAGCATTTGATTGGTACTTGTTCTTCTCCGCCGATGTCTGCGCAGAATAACGACGACTAGAGCAAGCAACTGATCAAAATGACGACACAAGGATGTTGAAGATTTCTGAGCAGAAAAAAACGAAAAAAAAATTCGGACCACACCCCGACGGGTCTGGTCGGGATGCGTTGTGTCCGTCCGTCTGTCCGTCCCCCTGTGTGAGCGAACAGGCGAGTGAGCGAGAAACACAGAACGAGACGGATAGACCGAACGAAACACATGCGTACAGGTGGACGTCGGGCTGGACGTGGACGAGTATAAACGGACTGCCTGCTGCTGCGGGATACTTTCGTCGAAACCGCAGGCATCAACGTCCGCATGGTTGATTTCTGCTGCCGCAGCTCCTGCACTGGTGCCCAAGACGAAAATGTCTGATACCGAGATCACCTGTATCAACGACATCGTTTCGACTGCCTCACGATTCCCTCTTGTCCCCTGATCGGCTCATTGACTTTCAGTCTTCCGTCGCGATCCAACTCCGAGCAGGAAAGTGGACACATACCATGGAACCCTTCATCATGGAGTTCCTACTCGTCGAGACCCGTGCTTTGTTTTTCGTTTTTTTCCTTGCGCGCCTTCCTTCGTTAGTTCTTCGTGGACAGACACGGCTACCGCATGGCTGTCGGAGAGAACGTCGCTATCTGGACCGTACAGGCCTAGGCGTGCAGCTACGGCGCTTTCGGTGGCCGCTCGGTTGGTCTCCAGTCGGTGGACGTGAGTTGGAAGAACTAAGTCAAGACCAGTGCTCCTTGTCGTCGCTCCTCCCCGACTCGCTTGCCATGCCTCTTACCCCTGTACTTTCTCTTTGCTCCAAAAGGAGAATTTGCATGTAAATCGAGAAAAGAGGGGCACGCAGGGGGCGCTTGCGAGTTTTCTTCTCCTCGCTGAACTCCCATTCTCTTCCACATCCTCACCGGTCGCCCTTTGCGTTGGGCAATGGTGGCAGTCGACCATTCACCGGCTTATGGATCTCATCACCGCCCTCCCTTTGGACTCCTGTCGACCTATTCCGGCTCTCTGTTGGATCGTCTTGGAGTCAGTCATTCCGATCCGTATTCCAACGTATACTATACGTGGTACAGAAGTCAAGACGCGCTCAACGGAGATTCCCGGGGGAGGCTTCTCTCCGTCTCTCTACGTTCTGGAGATGGTGCTCAAAGTGGTGGTCGGTGGTGGTCGTCGTCCGTCATCGTCGTCGTCTCATTCTTCTCCTCAGTTGAACTCGCCCTGGTAGTCTCTTCGGTGGCGGTACTGTTTGAGTATCAGCCCCGTTGGAGGGAGTCAGGAGGACAAAGTGGGAAAATGGGTGGGCGGTCGTAGGAGAAGAGGGGTGATATTTTTCACGGGACAACATCCGGTTTCCGGTTAGCTTGAGGCGGCAGGCGACCGAGCAAGCAGGCTGGAGTCTCAGCTCGCACTGAACCAGTCAACAAACCGAGCAGCTCCTCCCTAGCAGGAAGTACCCGTCATTTGTTTACAAAATAACCTGATTCATCCAGCAAACCAGCCAGCCAGTCGGTTATCCGACCGGGCCGCTTGTGTTGTCTTATCGGTGCTTGCGACTATGCGGATGGGGGGGGGGGGCGAGGAGAACGAGGAGGGCGACGTCGAGGAGGGCGACGATTGCAACGATAGAAAGGATATCACGGAAAATCAGACGATGTCGACATGATAAAACGTGAATGGAAATCGAGGTATGCCGAGGGGACGAACGTAAGGGTGAAAATGCCACCGATGCTCCGTCAGATCACAGCAGCCTCGAAAGACGTACATTTGTTGTCGTCCCCAACTCGAAAGGCTTCCGTGCCGCCCCTGAAGACAGATGTACACCTGTTCGAGCCTCATCCCGCAGCGCGCAGTGAGGCCGTTTACGTCGGCTTCGACGACGAAGACTTCGCCTTCAGCTCGCGCCTCATGACTGTCGTCATCGTTGTTGTTACAGCTATTGTTGCTATCGTCGTCTCGTCGTCGACACCGTGCCGTCGGTGTGGAGGCATTGTTTTGGAATTATGCCGCCAATATGCCAGGGAGGAGCTTCTCAGGTCCCTCAACGAGAAGGTACCTCTCAACAAAAGCGTTCAGGCCTCCGCTTAGACGAAGCCGAAGGAAGAAAACGTTGGCAAGACTTCTGTTGCTCGTTCGCTTTGTCTGCCGTTGGCTTCAGGCGTCTGTGCGGCAAGCAGGCATTCTGTCCGTGCGTGCGTCCATACTTCTGACTCCACATACGTCTTCTGTCGAGCTGTCTGAAGATTCGTCCGAATCCTTCGGCTTGCCTATCCATCTGTGCGAGGAACGAGAACACTTTCGGCCCGTGGTGCCCCAAAGCCATTTCGTATTTTTTAATTAACTCCGCGCACAGAACCACATCGGCAGACAACTGAAACTAGCGGAAAGTCCGACAACATGGACAGGATACTCGCGCTCGCCAGGACCATCCTCAGCTGCCGATGGGTTTTGTTGTAACTCAAACCCAGTTAACTTACTGACTGACTGATGAAGTGATATTCAGTTTGCTGGGCTAGCGAACAGAGCCGCGTTACGAGCCGACACGAATCAGAAACTCACCCGAAAGGTATCCGAAGCCGTTTTGGGGTCCAGTTGGGAGATCAGGCGGTGAGTCGTCTAGGGGATCGGGGCTCATACCGGGCCTCAAGGACCTCATAACCCGGCGAGGACTTCGGAAAAAGTGACGTCGAGGTCCCAACGTTGAGAGTTGCTTCATCCGGCGTTCTTTCGAACGGCGATTCTGGAACCAAACCTGTCGAGAGACGTCGTCTTTAGATCGGGTGTCCACGTTTGGATCGGAACGGAATGGGTCCTTGCCCACCAGGCCCAAGGGGGCTAAGCCGAACACGGGACGGGGTTCTCTCGTGGACGGAACCGTCGGAAGGGGGGAATGGGGGCGGGGGGGGAATCTCTCGCTCGCTCGCCCGCCGGCAGCGTTCGCGACGAGGAAGGAAACCAGCCGAGAGGGGGGTACTGAACGAAGGCTGGTGGTAGTCGCCGTGTGGGTGGGTAGTTGAGTGACTGGTGGGCTTCGATAGAAGAATGCGACTGATAACGGCCCAGTCCAAGATAAGAAATAAGCCGAGCCAGCCGATAAGGCGCTAACCGGTGAAGCCCAGACAGGGTTAGCGAACGCGTCCGACTGAGTGAGTGTTGGGAACGAATGGAGAAACGACCGGGCGAGCGGCCGTCCGGTCGAGCGACCTGAGCCCGACCGAGAAAGGGGTGATTTCGCTAATCAGAGCTATTGTCACCTCAATCGCGCGCGCCCAGACACCCAAGAGGCTCTTGCACCAACAGAGTGACTTCTCTGATCGGTGACACTGTAGGTTTTCCTCTTTTTTGTCCGGCTGTCTGCTCTCTCGTCGGTCGGACAAAAGCAGCTCCGCGTAAGCGACTCGGATTTCATGGACCAGGTCTCAACAACACTGGCGCCACGCTCGTGATGCATGACCATGTGATTTGTTCGTTTCCGAGTTTCTCAATGAACGGCCAGCAGCTTCGAAGATTTTTCCCAGAGGATTCCGCACGGATTTTCCCTCTCGTCCGAGAGACTCGTCCGCCGGCCGGGAGGTGTTGCTGGCAACGAGCCAGCCAGCCAGCCAGCGAGTCCGGCAGAAGTAAATAATTTCCCGCGTCCCGACATCAGAAGATGATTGTCGGACTGGTTCTGCTCCTGGGCTCGCAGGTCGCGGCCGCGGCTGTTAGCAGACGAGCAGGCAGCGAGCGCTTTACGGTTATGTGTGCAGTGGCAAACCGAAATCGCCTTGGTACGCCTCGAGGAGACGGCCTCGTATAATGTTTATAGGCGAGTTGCTACGTTGCTCGGTCAACTAGATGAGGAGGGAATCTTCACCACCACCATCATCATCATCAAGAGCAGCAGCTCTACACACTACAGCAGCTACCCACTACTCCGACCATCAGCTCGACTACAACGAGTGCAAAGACCAGCATCACCGTTCAGGCCGTAAAATCTCGTTCCTTCATAGTTGCAACGAACGCCGCCGCGGCGAGCTTGCACAACGCGATCGAGGGAAGTACGGGACGAGAGGACGACGGAAGGTATAAGCCGTTCGTCGGCTCCATGCAGGAGGCGGTATAGACTCAACGGAAGGATGCGAGGAGATGAATCTTTGGAACTCCATGAGCGTCACCGATTCTCGTTTTCAGGCCTACGATGCTCAGAGACGCAGGAAGCTCCGGGAGCTATGGCCAGATCCGTTTTCGGTGACATCCGTCGCGAAAGGTATCGGGTCGTTTTGCGCTGGACAGATTACCCAGGCAGATGGAGCTCGGGCTCCATTAAGATAAGCTCCGACCGTCCCGTGACGAATCGGCGAACGGAGTCATAGTGCATCTCCGCAGACCGACCAGCAGCGCGGGCAATAAGCCGAACGGAGATATTCACTTGCGGTAAAAAATTGCTCGAATTCGCCACGGTCTTTCGGCTGGGCGAGTTACGAGCCCGCGCGAGTTCAAGTAGTTCGTAACTCGAGTTGTTCAAATCGTGGGCGCGTGTCTTCCATTCATTCGAGACTCGAAGTCGGGGTGCAGCCGCCGCTGTTGCTCCCGCCGAGGATATGAAACGTCTTCTCTAAAACAAATACAACGCCCCCTAATTGAGCCCAATCATGGTTCTCGACAACACAGCAACAATGAGGTAGCGGGATTTTCGTCGGAATTCTCACGGTGATCTCGCGATCGAAGACGCGGTGCCCCGACTCATCGTGCCAATTCTCAGCACACTTTCGGAATATGAGAGGCATCCCACTCCGTGATGAATGATCGTAGATCTTTCCACGAGGTTGTGATAAATGGATGTCAGGATGGAAGCATCGATCGAAATGATAGGGACGCGAATCTCTGCGGACTTCCAGTTCAGACAGCATGCTCGTTCGTTCAGAGGTAGACGAGAGTTCCCCTCGTCTTGGAGTTGTTCCAAAAACAGACGACGTGCCGGATACCGGGCCACCAACCAATGGGTGGAAGAAAGCCGCTTCGCTCCGCCTCGCGCTGCTCTAGGGCCGAGGCCTATTTGCTGCCTGACTGAATGGGAATCAGCCAAACGCTGTGGAAGGTGAAAATCCAAAACCTTGACCCAGGCTTGCAGTATGCACCTCGAGCCAGAATCGTTTCGCTTTAGGGAGATCCAACTACGCTATGGATTCTCCTTCGCTCCAAGGGTCGAGTTTGATTCCAATATTTTCCACGGAATGATTCCGATATCCATGGTGGATGATGTAATCGTTCAAAATCCCGGGGAGCTGTGCGTTGCTGAAAGGTGTATCGAGGTCTCGGAGAGAATTTCCTCCCGATTCCCACCGCTAGGGGAAACTATTTGGAGGAGCGAACTCCCCGCGGTATCATCTAGAGCTCGACAGCCGAATCACTGAAGTACACAGTAGCCAGAGGAGCCGCGTCGCGAATCGTGCGATGTCCTACGGAGAGCCCGAAGCACGACCGCAGTCTATATTCTTCCGCCGATCATTGACAGCGCTGGCATGGACGTCTCACAATTTATCCTGTGCTGGCCTTACATTATTCGGAAAGGTACATTACGCGATATTTCCGTGTCTGGGAGTTTCAGCATTCGTCGCGCGACCTCTGGCGTTCATGTCGAACAGAGATCGGCGCGCTGAGCTAATTCTGATGGGACGAACCCGATAAGAGATCGAAATCTCTTGACGAGAGCTATTCGAGGTGATAATCGGCTGAGATGAAATCACCCCCCCACACAATGTAGACAGTCCGCGAATTTCTCTCCGATTCACCCGAAATGTCTTCCCGAGTTCGTGTGTGTGTGTGTCTGGTTCGGCATTGTATACCAACAGAGAAATAGAGAGAGAGAGAGAAGCGCGCTCTGTTTTCGCAGGACTTCCGACGAAGCCTCCTGCTCTTAGAGAGTCTCCAGTCGGAGACGAAAGAGAGCGCGACGGCAGTGATTCACAATGCATCTCAAACAGGTCGCATTCGTCCCCGAAGCTATACGACATCCGAATGTGCGACGTTTCAATATTCGGGAGCTTGGGATTTACGAAGACGTCTGTCTGCTGAAGTCTCGTTGCGTGAAGCCTTCAACTTTTCCTCCGGATTTTCCCCCAGCGACCAAGGATTTCCGGGGGAATAATTTCCTCAAAAGCCCGCTTCGGAAAGTAGAGGGAGGTGCGGTCATCTGCATGAGGTCCGTAACGATCCGCGAAATTGCATGATTTTGAATTAGTTTGCGAAAAATCGGGACCTCATCCCGGAGCGCTACCTGGGCGCCCTACATCACACTTCCACCTGTCATTGTGAGTCGCGTGTTTGACCTCGAGCAGAATTTTTTTCAGCCAGAATCCCATGCTTTCGGAGCGTATGACGGCGCAGCCTCGAGGCATTTGAGCACCCACAGCAAATTAATAGCTTTCCACTGCGTTACAGAGAGAATTTGAGAGTGGGCACCTCCTCGCAGGTTTCGACCGCGGCTTCCTCTCTCTGGCGTCCTCCCTCCACCCCGCTCACTGCGTTCTTCTTTTTTTTCTACTTCTTCCATGTGTGCTCCCGGTAGTTGTATCGAGTCGAGGCCGGCTCCCCGTCGGACTCGCCATTCGGAATGAGGAGGTGGGAGTCGTTTTGAGGGCTATGAATTTTGTTTCACGCTCACACACTCACAAAAAAACCTCGGACACAGGGACTGCAGAAGAGGAGGGAAAAATAAATCGTTCCCGTTCCCAATCGGCTGAGAGAATGCTCTCGGTCCGCCCTGGGCGATCCACCTTGTGGAGACTGTTTTTTTCCTCCATCGCGAGGAGCGAAAAGAAATGAGACAGAGGAGAGGAGCTTGGCCGCTCGCTGAAAATCTTCTTGTTCCTCTCATTCCCATTACGAAACTTATAGCGCTCCGTTTCTCCGAAGCGGGTCACCACCGCAAGAGTTGCAATTAAAGAGCTTATGCTCAGGATGGAAGTTTGCGGGGCGTTGCCGCTCCCGTTGACGAGTGCTTCATTCAGGCTGCCGTTTACGGTTCGACGTCTAATAACTCACGTAAATGCCGGCTACCGTAAAACAACTGCTTCACGGATGTGTTCTCTTTCCTATCAGAACAACTGAGACAGGGAAAGGTTCGAAGCTCGCTTCAAGTATTCGAAGTTCGAAAACCGCTCGCGCACATCCTGTTCGAGAGAATGTCGAAACGAGGACGTAAAATGGATCTTTTTTCAATGTCTCTCGATATCAATCCGGGCTTTCTTCGAACTACGCGGTCGCCCGAGGGAGGCGGATCGAACGACCCCAGGGTTCAAAGCTAGTGGGACTCACTAAACCAGCCTGACCTTTGACCGAGATGAAAATGAAATGAAAAAAAGAAGGTCCGAGGAGATGCGGTTGCTTAACAAGGTTACAACTTCAGCTCTGAAAGAATGGATCGAGTGAAGTTCATCTGCAGACTTATTGCTCATTGTATTCTCACAGCGTTGCCAAGCGGACGCCCAAAACCTCCACGTGGATAGGAGCAGAACTCAGACAGATCCGAAAATCCGGAGTTTGAGTAGAATTGGGGACCGTTCACGCTCATTGATTGTGAGAAGCGTCGCGGCAATCCCGAATACTCACAGCGCGGATTTGTGCGATCCAAAGTCGAGGGATCATCGATAGAGAAACGGAAAGTCTCCGATGGAATATCCCAGACTGAACATCCGATATCCCTCGAATCGGCTGTCGTTTGAGTCGCTTGTTTTCGATCATGTTTTCGAACCACACTTCGCTCCCGTGACATAACTTTATTTATTCCGCTTGTTTACGGTGACATTAGATTCGCCTGGTCGTCATGGAAGCCGCCTGCTTAGTCGTAAACCGCAACGTTTACACGCAGTCGACTATTCCGAATTCGTACTGAGTACGTCTGTTTGGGCTCGGGGCACTTATATTCCGACGAGAGCACGTTTCCGCATCGAAAAAGCGAGCTGTCAGTCTAGAGACAATGATTGATGTCGCCAGCAACGTGAGCGCACGTCGTGCAGTCTAAATTGGATATTATGCTTTTACGTGCTCACCGTGTGCATCCGACCGACCGACCGAGCAACTCGGCAACCGGCACGCCAGCCAACCGTCTATCAGGAGCATAATGCCGACTTATGCACAACCCCGTTCTGACTGAGGGGTTAGAGTCGCTTGTTTGGTATGCGAGAGCGATAAAATCAATGAGTGACAACCGGATGTGAATCGGAGCCGAGAGCGGAGGGTGAATTAGGTGGAGGATCACTCGATCAGATCCGATGAAAACACCAATTGCGAGAAAATCTCGCCCAGACTAGCCCTCGACTCCAAACCAGGAGGCTGTTGAAGAGAATCTATCCGGGAATGAGGGAGGGAAGTCTCAACGTCGATAACGAACCTGTATGACGCGCATGTTGAGTCCGGTTTCTTGGGCCAACTGTTCCCGGATGTGACGGGTGGGCTTCGGCGTTGCGGCAAAGGCGGCCTTCAATGTCTCGAGCTGCTTCGCTTTGATCGTAGTTCGAGGACCTCGACGTTTCTGGCTCCCGTTGCCGTCATCGGCGACGTTCATTTGTGATTCGGGTCCACTGCCTCCGGAATCGGGTCGTTTCAGACTTGGAGGTCCTAAATCTGTCATCGCTAGAGCCTGGTTGGTTGCCGCTTGCATTTGGGACGGGCTCTGAGAACCCGACAGCGTCATGAGATCCCTTTCGACAGAGTCTTCGCGCACTTCGCGTTCCATCAGAAGATCCGTCTGACTGTCCTGGGTTTCGTCGAGCACCAGCGAATGGTCACCAGGCGAGGCCACTGGAGAAGAGAGAATAAATCGTTAATCGAACCCGCAAGGACGTCATTCTAGTAGTAGGAACCGGATGAAGTGCGGCGCTTTAACCTAACGGGCGACTGTCGATAGGTCGCGCCAGGAGGAGGAAAATCGGAGAATGGAGAAAGAACCACAGCCGGTGGTGGTTGTGCCCTTTGGTCTTTCGGAGGTGGTTTTGACGAGCCCTAAGGCGATCGAGAGGAGCTGCTCATTTCCAAGATGAATGGATTTGACATCCGAGGCAGGCAGGCAGGCAGGCAAGCAAGCGAATGAACGGAGCGACGACGACCGCACATCCACCGGCAGCCGAGCAGCGAGAGCGATTCGGATGCGATGTGCATTTTTCGAAGGCCGGAGTCTTCCTCTGCCAGGTACCTTCATCTATCAGAAGGTTGCCTCCGCCGTTCGGCCTGCTTGCCGGTGACTCACTATAGGACTTGTGCTCGGCTCTCGCAACCTCTCCGTCCCGTACCCACAGATTTGCTCCTCGCCGCCTAGATACCTCCTTCACTGGGACGACCGCCGTGTATCCTTCGAGGCTGGCACAGTGCGACGTTCCTCACGATGTTCCTTCGTTTTCCCCCCTATCCTCTCGCGGTCCATCTTCCTCCCACCAAATTCACAGCCATCCATCTATTCATTCACGTTCACCCTAAGATCCCCCTCGTCTACCCCCTTGTGTTCCCAGCGATCCCTGACCCGTCCAGCTCCCCTATCCCCCAGACCCGAACTCGTGCAACAACTATTGAGGCAATCACGTGGCTCCTCGTTTTCGCGGGCTCGTCGCCAGATCAATCGTCTGAACTCGGTCTTCTCGAGACAAAGCAAAGGAGCTCCCATCGGGATTTCTTTCATAGGTACGAACGAGATTAGAACGTGTTCACAAAGATCTACAGGATACGATACAGCGAATAAATGCTCGCGAGGAAAAGAACGGCGTAGAATGAACTCCTAACGGAACTTACTGCTGTCAAGTGCAGTCAGAGGTGGATTGATTGAAGGGCAGAACAGACTGAAGATTGCGTTGCCTGAAAGCAGAAGCGAACATGAGCGATGGATGCCCCGAACCAGGAAACACTTAATTTCACAACGGAACAGATAGTACCTAGGTAGTTCTAGATCGGAAGATTGAGCTCGTTTCTCCATATGTATATACAAATTCGCTCTCGCGAGCATCGCACGCATATGGAGACGCTGTCGCAAAAATCAGTCTTGCTCCAAGCTCGAACCGAGTATTCTTTCCTCTCGGAAAATGTGGCGACAGCCTGTTCGGGCTGTCTTTCTTTCGCGTGGTTTTCCCCGGTCTGTGTTCCCCTTCCCGTCTCCTGTAGGAGTGGTAGGTAAATAATTGATCCAATGTTCCAATCTTCAGGGGCTGCCCCAATTCATTCCGACAGACGCGAAGGATCTCCCTCCTCAGGACTACATGAATAAACCACTGCATGTTCGCATAGCACGTTCTCGCGTCTTCCTCTGTGACTCCTCGTCTTCTTCTTCTTAGGCTCATCGTTCTTTCCCGGTGTCACTTGTTCGGTATGTGTTCTCCTCCGCTCAATGTCAAACTCTCCTCATATACGGACTCGTTTGGTCCGATTCTTCTCGGAGTCCATGCGACGCTCCTCGTCGCTGAAGCGCTGATGGACGAACGGATTGATCTTAGTTTTCGGACGGGCGAGCGGTCGGTCGGTCGGTCGGTCAGAACATGCGAACGTCGCCGTCAGAAAGTGTGCGACGGAGGCCAGTCACGGAATTTCGTGCTTGGCCACGGTGGCATTATTCAACATAAGACAACAACGAGCGGATCCACAGACAGACCAACGGACGAAGAGATAGATGGATCGACAGACGGGCGATCGGACGCATGCACGGTCAAACAGACAGACGAAAAGGGGACTTTCGCTCCGGCGCAACGGAACGAGGTCGCCGGTACGACGGAGCGAGTTCTTGTTCTATTGATTTCATCTTCGACCGTACACGGGATCCGCGGGCCCAGCGCCGGCATGCTGGGAAAATCGAACAAAGAACGCTAGAAACATTTCTGACATCTTTCAACGTCTGCTACCGGAGCTGTCAAGGTCTCACTCGTTGCCGCAGAGGTCATCCACATGCATGGCTGACGAAGGTGTCCGTCATGCGAACGATCATCCGACGTCCGGATCTGATCCAGGGCTCTGAACCCGAAGATGCATCGAAAGCATCGGATAAGGATCGGGGAAGTATCGTCGAGTCATTAAGGATTCGACGTAGCTCTCGGAGATGGAGCGAGCGCGGAGCAAGAACTCTGGGATTTTTGAATAGAGATGCTTAGTTTCGCGTGACCCGATGAATAGAGATGTCCGTTTTTTCCCTCAAACGTCGTCTCACCGAAGCACTCGCGAGAGGCCTAAACACCGAGGATATGATCGTTCGAGACGAATAAAAAAGAAGAGTTTGAGTTTGGGCGAGAAACATAGAGTTCGCCGACTGCTGATGACGTATTTTCTCTGTCAGCTTCCCCTCGTCCATCTTTTTCTTTCGGAACGATTCATTGACTTGTTGTTCAGCATTCGTCTCTAACAACGTCGGAAGCTGGGAGCGGCAAACAGACGTATATCATCCGAGGCTCAAGGCTACGATCTTCTTCAGTCTTTTGCAGCCCATAGCTTCCATTCGGATCCGTGCTCCGCCTCCTCAGTCGGTGTTTCTCCCTGTTTATCTCTCGATCTGGGATTACTAAGCTTAGTGGGGAAGCAGACAGCCAGCCGGCTCGGCGAGCTTCTTCTTACCCTGAATTTCACCATTAGGCTCTCGAGGGAGCTCTCTATGTGTATGCGGTATAAATCCAGGAGATCTTTTCCTTTGGGTTTTTTGTTGAAACTGCGGACCGCGAGTTCTTCTCCATTTGCTATAGCAGGCACGCACGAACCGCGAAGCACTGCCGGAGGTTATCAAGACACGGGAGGAACTGCGGTGCGACCGAAGCGGCGTTGAACTCCTCTGACATGTTCGAGAGCGAAGAGGGGAAACTCTCAGCCGTGTTCTATCGCTGAGCGATCTCGGTATCGGTGCTGGAATATTCAGCCGCGAGCCCAGCTCGGAAGAGGATTACGTAGAGTCTCGCTCCCCGGTCACCTCGACGCCGAGGATTGAAATCATTCGTTCCGAAAAGGAATACGTCCCGACGCATTTTGTTTGGATACTCCATCCGCGTAGAGACGATATCGTCCGCACTCCAGAGCTCCCGGGAACGAGGAAAGTACCGCTGTCAGCGCATAGCGGGCGAGGAATCTCTGCCTGAGAAATATCTTCCCGCTCCGCCGCTACTTCGGACGCCACTCCGGCTGAGAAGCGCAATGAGTTCGGCGCCGTGACCGCGAAAGTTTCAGGAATAATCTCGGGGATATTCGCTCAAGTGCCCTCAGCCGTTGCAGCCCCTCCTCCCCCCCCTCTCTTTCCCCAACCGGAATCGTCCTGGATGGTTCGTTGGATCCAGTGCTACCTCCCGCGGAGATGATAGAACCGACGGAAAATATCATACGACATCGGAGATTTCGAATCCGAGAGACGCATGGAGCGGAAAAAGAGGAAGGTCAGTATTTTAGAACTCCGTGTCGATTCGTCATGCGATGAGTATCGGAGGGAGGAATCGGGGGTAGCTCGGAAGCGCCAGAGAGAGAATTCAGATGAAGTTGTCAACAAGTAGACAAATGAAGTTTTTGAACAGCTTCGGCACCACACAGACTAGCCAGCTCCGAACGATCTCTCCCCGACAGCTCTCACCGCGCTACGGAAGAATATAGTCGAAAGAGCACTACCATAAATTACAGCGGAATAAATCACGACCTGATTTGCATATTTCCCCGATCAAAACCAACCAAGCAACTTCACCTGGCGTGGATTTAGGCATTTCTCAACACCAGCTGGAAAGTCGAACGATTGGAATAATTGACTGAATGTTCCACTTATGCGATGACCCCTTTCCCTCTTCTCGTCCCAGAGGGAAGATATCACCGCCGACGACAGCTCATTCATCCGCTTATCCAGTCCCTCTCTTGCAGCTCCACAGCGCACCGCAATCGTCTGATCGCCGAGGTTGCTCTCGCTGACTCAGGTGAGAGCGCGCCAAAAGAAAAATCTCAATTGCGAAAACTCATTCCCATCGTCTCACTCCATCCCCCTCCGGCTTCCCGGCTCCCTGATAGAGCGACTAAGTGAGACTGTTGCACTGCGCTCTCGCTGGTCCTCGTAGCATGGAGATCGTCGCTCACGAAAGATTCGAAACTGTTAAGACTATTTTCGGTATATCTCCCGAGCGTTCGGATTCGTGATGTGTCTTGGATTGAGACATCTGTATGGGAAAGTGCCACGCTGTTGGTGCAGAGCGACATCGAGCGATTTCTGCTCTGTAGGCTTATCTCCGAAGCTGTACTTAGATCTGCCGTCGCGGCAAATTACAGGGCGAGTAGTCGTTGACCGTGCGCTCGCGGTAGTTGTCGTTGTGTTTGTGAAAAACGGATTCCCTCCCCTCCACTCCGTACCGACGTCATTGTCCCCACTCTATGGGATAAAGCTACTTCGTTTCTTCTTCTCTCCTCCCGTATGGGGCAGGTACGTGGATCAGAAGAAGTCGGCACCGAAACAGTGCCGCCGTCGTCGCCGCCGTCACTACGACGCATAAAAAAAAGTGGTGAAATATAAAAAGTATCTACTCAAAACACACGGTCACAGATTCTTTGTAAGCCGGCTCCGACAGCGGATCCGCGCCGGCAGTTTTTGTCTCGTGAGAACTCGCCGCCTCGATAAAGGAGACATCAATCGGAGCTTTTGTCCTTCCCCCGTGGTAGGAAGACCCGCAATCTCTCTGACGGAATACCCATCGATTCCCCGATTCCCCAGAAATCCCCGCGAAAGTTTCAGCCATGTCCCTTCTGTCGATCCTCTCCATTGCTAGTTTATTGGGATGTGCGAGCTGCGATTCTTGGGGGGACGCTCTTCTTTTCCGAGAAACCGCTAAAGAATCGAGACCGCGAAGCTGAGCAATGTTTGAGTGCCGTTCGTTAAGGATAAAATACTCGGAGCGAAGTGACTCGAGGAAACTTTTCACCCGTTCCTTAATCGTTCCTCCCTCAAGGTGGAGCTCCAGTTTCGCACGGCTGGTCGACTTGCTTACTGATGAACAGCAGCGAGGTGGAGCGACTGGCTTCCTGACGAATCCCCCCGGATCGTTTGAAAGTCCAATGGAAATCGCCTAGGTAGCCGACGGAAGTTCCGTCTTGTTCCTGGGAGTTTCGCCCGGGACATCACCACTCTATCTTCGTTCCGAAGATGTGATTTCTGATTTACATAACCTTCTGGTTAGTCTTCGCTTTCAACCATACAGCGTCGATTCTCTCCCTGTGGGACCTGGGACCGCCAGTGTTCGAAGGAGCGCCAGGTCGATCGCTTACGCTGGCGCCGAAATATTTCAAAGGGATCGATGGGACCGTTCCTGCGTGGAGGGAGGCGGAGCGGCTCGCGCTGGGGAGCGCTCTGAGTAGTTCGAATGGGAATTCGATTCTGATGTAGGAACGAATAGTTCTGTTACCCAGTGAAAAATGATAGTCGGGCCCTTCTGCCGAGGAATGTATTGGACATACATCCATTGCGTTAATTTGCAGGATATCGAACGGGAGGATTGAGCAGCGGGCTGGCTACAACCCCCTCCCCCTACCCTCATACCCTCGGTAGAGCACTTACGAACGAATGTCTCCTCCGAATTCCGGAGCGATCAGCGAGGCGTGAGCTCGGACTACAATCCGTTACTGGACTATCGGAGAACGAGGTCCGATTTGATTTGTCGTTTCTAAACGGAAAACCTGAATGAAACTGTGGGCAAGCGCGGTGCTCGATCGTACGCGTACGGCTCGAGGTCACTGGGGTCGACATGTCGCAAAGAGCCAGAACGGCGAAGGGGACGGATGCTCGGACAAATGGCGTGGATCTTCACTAGAATCAAAAGCAAATATATCACGGAACTCCTCCGCGTGGGTTCGGTGTTTGTTGTCACAGAGGTCCTCACAAACGGAATCGAGAATTTACAGCCGAAGAGTGGCGAGTAGTTGTATCAAGTGCGGCTGGTGTCAGTTGTTGGTGAGCACGAGGTCACCAGCTCACATCGCTCGCGACGAGGGCGCCAGGCTGTAGTAAAATACGATCGAGGCAAGCGAGATTACAGCGAAGAGGTTGGCGACGAGGGCGGCGACGTCTAAAACGACCAAACAAAGACTTGCCCGGATAGAGAGAGAGGGGGCGAGGGCTGTGTGTTACGGCGGGCTTCCATTGACACGACGACGACAACAACAACAACATGAGCGGAGGAATCCACAAACTCCGTCTCTCGCTCGCCGGTCCGTTTGTCCGTCTGTCTATCCGTCTGATACCCAAGCTGTGTCTCCGAGGGAGCAGGCCGAAAGGCAGCGCTGGCTAGAAGGGGACGTGAGTACTTCTTTCACAAAGAGCCAAGGAAGGCCCACACCGCACTGAATCCGACCAAACATTCCATCGGATTGCGTGGAGAGCTTCAACAAAGTAAGTTCGAGATACGACCATCATCATAGACTCGTCGCCTACAGAGAGCTTCACCCTGGAGCGTCGTTGCTGAATCGTCTAGGTTGCGAAATTCCTCGTCGTACGTTGGAAATTTGAAAGCTCGAAAAAGTCTTCGACGCGCCGTCTGGTGCGACTCATTCAGAGGATTTTGGCCATACGCCGAAACCCCCGTCGATCGAATTCCAGCTTCTCAGATTCCCCACAGTTTCTCGGAATTGGTCGGTCCTTTTTCGAGGACGACGACAGATGTCCATTGGAGTGTTCTGACTTGCCTCGTCCTCCGTCGGATACTTTGGGAATATTTCGCGACCCTCCGGCTCCTCAACCAAGTGGTCAGGCACTCTTCTCAGACGTCAGTATCTAGCCGCTAGATTCTAGCGGATCCAAATCATCTCACACCGTATTCTGTCAGGTACAGTGGGCGTTCGCGAAAGTAGGTACTCCGAGCTCGAGTCTCGACCTCGAGTCATATCGACGTGACGCTGCAACTGCGGCTCGGGCACGACAACGGTGCCGTTCTGAAAATCCTTCACGACAAGAATCGCAGAGCCCGACGAGCGGACAGGCAGATCGACTGAGCGGGCGACCGAATGAATGAACGAACGGCCGAGCGAGCAGAAGAAAAAAATCGGCAGCGACAAAGAATTAAGCCCCCTTCGTCGACGTACAAGCTCGAATGGAAGCGAGCTCCAATTTCAGTTGCAGCAGACGGACGAACAAGAGGGCTTGCTCGCTAGCTAGCGGACTGAGTCGCATGCCTGCTCGCTCGCAGAATCGCGAGGGAGTCTGTCGGCAAAGCGATCGTCCTCGGAAAGAACCCGTCGTCGCTCGCCGGCTGTTGGCGCCGGCTTCTGGGGTCTGTTTCTGACAGCCTCCTCAGCGTGGGTCCTAAGACAAAAAGAGTCCTCCTGCCACGGACTTGTTGGTTCGTTCTCTCGTTCGCCGGTCGGTCCGCCGGTCTGCCTGCTTGCCAGTGTGCACGGCCGTGGTCTCGGTATTGCTGTATGGAACTCAACAGCAGCAGCAGCCGCCGCGACTTCCGCCGCACTCGACAGCGGGACAACTCATGTCATACGAGAATCCCTGAACGTTCGAGACCACTTGTGCGGCTTCCTGGTCGTGGTGCTCGACTCCCTCGGAGTGCGTGTTCCGAGCCGATCGGAGCAGGACTCGCCCACGACTTGTTGTCGTTTCGGACGGACGGGCGGGCGGGCGGAGGAGCTCGCGCGAAGAGTCTCAGAGCGCTCGACCAGGCGCAAGGCTCGGAGTGCGGATTCTTCGGAATTTCGAATTTTTCGCTCCCGATTTTCGGTCTTCCGCCACCGCGCTCTGCTCCTTTGAATCATCGAAGACCCGGAGGAATAAATCGACGGAGATATCCGCTCGTAAGCATTGCAGGGTCGTAGGTTGGCGAACCCGGCGATACGAAGGGCGCCTCCGCCGCTTCCGGCGGCACCGCATTGCTCGCCGATGCTGGTTGGCGCCTGCTATCCAACAGATACAGGATTTACGGAGATTTGAGGCGGGCCCCAGGTGGTGGTGGGATTAACGAGAAGAGAACGAGGAAGAAGGAAAAAAATGAATAGTGCGCAAGCCGGACGAATAGGACAGACTTAGGCGGAATCCGATCTGTCGCTTCTGGCTTCGACTCGCCCCTGCCGATCCCTAACCCCATCTCCGCTCTCTTTGCACATCCACCGTCTCCCTGGGATTTCATGGGAAGACGTTCTGCGCCTCTCGCCGCCGCCGCCACTGCTGCAGCCACCGCCCCTCGCCCCCTTCCCCTCCCCCGCATGGACTCGCCATGAATTTGCTCCGATGCCCCTGAAAACCCCAAGTCCTTGAGCAGTCTCAACACCCGCACCACGACCCGCGTGCCTCGGGAGCTTCACCACCGTGTTCCCTCATCTCTCCTCGTAGTTTCCTCTCGCCCTCTCTCGTCTCCATAGTCGAGCGTAGCTCCGTCGAGTCGCGTAGTCATCGGTTTATCTCGGCCCACCACGCGCTCTCTTGCTGCACATCGACATTCAAAAGAAAGCCGGCCAGATGAATAGCAAATCGAGAGGAGGTTTTTCTTCTGACGGAGGGAAGCTGCCTGACTGACTGGCTGGCTGAATGTATGACGGACGGACGGACAGACTCGCTCGACGGTCGGCAGCTCCGCCGATTCGTCGAAACCCCCCAAACGGGTGGACGAATGTAAGGTAAGTGGACGATTCAGTCAGACGTCAGTTGTCAACGACGGAATTCGCGTGGCGTGATTCCGGTCTGTTCGCCGAGAACAGCGATCGATTCTGTGAGTGGGTTACTGTAGCGGCATCCAATACGCTTCTGTTACTGATTCACAGCCGGAATATCTCTGACTTCGAGCCCTCGGTGATTATCCCAAGATGCGTCCCCTCGTTACCCAGCCCTCTGAACTTGAATCCCCGAGAGGGTCGAAATCTTGCGAACAGAAAAAACTGTCGGTGGAAAAATCCTTGCGACATCTTAATTCCATATTGTTCTTAAATTCCATTGTTGTCCCGGAGAGCTGGCGGCGACAATGTTCTTGAAACTCGAGACGAAGCTTAGTGTTGCAGAGAAAAATAGAAGGTTTCAAAAGCTTCGATTCTGCGTTCAGCTTGTCGTGGCCGTCCGAGCCACCGCGGCTGCTGTTGCTTGAGGTTCTAAAAGAGTCGTGCCACCGGACGTGCGGGATTTCTTGCGCTCAAATCATGTCTGAATCCGCCCCTTTAGGCCCCTTGTTGCTGCGCCGGCGGCTTCTGCTGTTGTGCTTGTCGTTGATTCAACAACGATCAGCGTGCGTCTTGTTCGTCTAGGTCTTCCTCTTGAACGAGAGAAAAAGTTCACGACATTTGGCCTATTCGCAGCCGACGGCCGACCCCGCAACGATCGCCCGACGACGCCTCTAAAATCGGGGATATATCTTTAAAACCTACCACCAATACCCCTTGTCTCAGTGAACGCTCCGCGCAGGGAAATTAAGCAACTTCTATCGTACGCCCATGACATTTTTTCCGAAGGGGAAGATGGGGGGCGGATTCTATTCCATCGATGGGAGAAATAAGGGTTAAGTCGTAACTCTCCCTCGATTTGAATGCATCCACGGCTTCCAACGACGATATCTGATCCCGTCATCCACAGGCGAGCCGATTCGCCGACGGATCTACTACCGTTGGCTTTCGCGAAGACAAATATTGTTTTAAAAATCTTCGCCCGCCCGTCCTTCCGCGCAAACCCGCTGCCAGAAAGAAAGAGAAGCAGAAGTCGAATGAATTCTCAAGGCGGCGCTGCGTTCAAACAGCACTGCGGTATCAAAATAAATGGGCGCTCGAGCCTCTCGGTTAGTCGGAAAGCTCGCCAATTGTCGTTGGACGTGGGCGACTTGACGTACGTCGCAGTTCAAAACTCAATGAGCGAAAGCATCGAAGAGACATGCGAACGTCCGCCTCAGCCCAACATAAGCGGCAGAATTTTTCTATATCCAGTTTCAGGCTCGACGGAGAATACGTTATCAGCACGAATTTCGCTTGCGACAACGCCCAGGAACTCGGGTGGATACTTGATGCTCTCGGGTGTCCGGACTCGCGGATCGCAATCCGCAGCTGATCATTTTCCGAAGTATGGGGATTCTATTGCTCGCTGTTTTATGTGAAGGAATTCAAGAGCTTTCTTAATCCAGCAAGCTGAGACGAGTCGAGCTCCTTCCCTCGGAGAATGAAGGTTGGAGAAAATGTCAGACCGAGTCGCCGAAGGGACAGACCGAGAGTTTGAGCAGACGAGCGAGACCCAAAGGGGGGGAACTCTCACATAGATCTGAGCCTGGTGTCGGTGGAGAGTCCCTCAGGAGACCATCTGGTCCACTGAGCCCTCGAAACAATAAAACGGGACAACTTCTTCCACAGAGAAATGGGTTCTCTTGAGGGGCGGACGAGAGACTTCTTCCTCCAGTGGTGCGCGTCTGCCGGGAATGGATAGCGAGGGAGCTGAGGAGAAGTTGAGTCCGACTCGACTGTTTGAGGCCACGAATCGATTGGCTATCCATCGGTCCAGGTTGTTGCTGTCGTCAGGCGACCGCATGCTGCAACCAGCACAATGCATGACACGACAAGTACGACCGACATCCGAATACACGCACACTCACAGCCTCGATAATGAACAACGAAACCGACGATGGCGACAGCGGCAGCGGCGTGTGAAATATTCATCACCCACATTATGGCTTATTAGCCTGCCCCGTTAGGCTATTGATGTTTGCCCCCGGACGCGTGAACCCCGCGGTCGGGCCCGGCCATGCCACCGACTCCCCCGACGAAACCTCAATGACATCGATTTGTGATACTTCAGTCTGCTGCCGAGCTACTTCATGCTAAGCTCTCACGCAATTCCGAATACATTAACGAAACGACGACAACTGCTCTGCGCTGCGATAAGGCACTCTCCCCATCGCTCTCGCGTCGATGAAGAACAAAAACAGTAATAAATATTCAGCTCGTAATAAATGTTTCCGTTCTTGGCTCCATGATTCCGATCCGCGTAAACACGATCTTCGTTCATCGTGGGCACCTTGGGGTCAGATCGGGACCCTCAGACCATCAGACATCCGATTTCCTCAGTGCGGCCCTTTCTCTTCACACGTCGCGCGAGCATTCGATGTCCGATCGAGCTCCTTGTCGAGCCCGTAATGAGCCCTTTATATCTCATTTTTGCTTCACCTTCAAGAGTTGTGTTTTCCCTGAGGCGAGCCAAGAACTTCGTCCCGCCGATTAACTACGAATCCATCTGAGGTTCAAAGTTGTCTTCTTCTCCTTTGTTGTCGCGTGAGAATGAAGTCGGAGAAGCCGATGTTGTGACATTTCTTTTCTTGGAGAGGCCAGCCAGAGATGGAGTGGCCAACCCGACAGTCAGTCAGTCAGCCAGACAGTCAGCTTGCAGCGACTGCCGAGGAAAGCCACCAAGCCCGGTCTAGGGAGAGACTGGCGGACAGACTGAATCGCTTTGAAAACTCGTCGCTCATCGTCAACATCGCGGAGTTCGAATAGGATCGAGAGAGAAAACGATAGACAAGCGGAATAGTAACGAGAAAAGAATAAAATTCAGTGACCGATCTCCGACGGAAACCGACGGACAGTCGACCGGCTACTTCAGGAGCGTCACCCACGAAGTCTTCACGAACGCGAGCTGTCGTTGAGCGAATCAGAGAGAGCTATCGTTGCTCAGCTCCAACAGTTTTTTCTTGAATTTCCTTGATGCTCACCCTGTTGTCTCTGATTGAGGTAGTCTTCTTTACAGATGAAGCGGTTCTCGTCCAACACGTAAAGCTCTTCACCAGTTGACAGTTGCTTCCGGCAGACGAGGCATGTGAAACATTTCAGATGGAAAACTTTCGATCGAGCCCGCCGTACGAGATCAGTCGGGGATATTCCTTGGGCGCATCCGGCACATTTCGTTCCGAAACGTCTGAAATATCAAGAGGGAATCGATTACCAGAAATTATTCACGACAAGTAGTATTTAGTCATGGAACCTGATTTGAAGGTTCTCCCATGCTCATCAACAAACGCCGAATTTTCCGATACTCGGGAATTCGCCGTTCTATTTCTCTCAAAAAATACTCATGCACATCTCGGATTCTCGATCAATACGATTCTAAATCGATATTCGATATCGTTATTGGACTTATTTCCGTGTCCGATACTTCTTCTGTCCCGGTCAGTCGAGAGGCCGAAGACAACGATAATTCGGTTCGCCATGCGGTCGGGGCGATCAGACAATATGCGGAAGTTGTATCTAGCAACAAATCGAGTTCACTGTCATCAATGCATCAGAGAACAAAATGATAGGGGCGGTTATCATTAGGTCTGCTGGACCAACAATGAAAGAGATGCTGCGAGAACGATAATTCCCCGTTCAACCAGCCTCCGAGTAAATAGGGGTACGAGCTCCGTTGTCGTTGCCTTCGTTTCCCTTTTCCCGAGCAGGTTCCATCCTCTCCATCCATTGTATCCCTTCATGAGTTCGGGTCTGTCGGCTCGTAGCCACACCGTGTATATCTGACCGGGGGCTGGATCGAGGAGCAGCATTCATCTCGTTGTTCGCGTCGGAGCAATCCTACAATTAGACTCAGGATGTGCGCCGACACGCGATCGCGCCACAAGTTGCTCAAGGTTAGACTGATTCCTCGAGAGGCAAGAGTCTGCAACGCGCTGCCAGCAATCGTCCCCTGAATCGATATCAATTCCGGAAAACAAGGATGGTGTCCCATTGATTTCACAGATCTGAACCCTGAAATTCTAACACGATCTGTTCCTGGGTGCACCGCATCGATGCGACCGGAATGTGTTGGAAAAAAAAATTCGAGGTCAAGGGACGCCCCGGTCAGTGGATGGTGAAACCGAAGTGGCCAATTTCCTCGCCGGCAAATCCGCAAATCCTCCGAGATCCCAACAAAGATGTAAGACGTCTCCTGAGAGCATGTGGGCCCGTTCATCCGCCTCGCGAGCACGATGAAACGAACGCCAGGCAAGAGGGAGGAGTATGGGAGACGGGACCCGGAGACGGCGGAGATCTCTGAGGGCCGAGGGTGCGGGAATGGGGGAAGAGGAAGCGAGGGGAGAAATGAACGATGGTAGAAATATGATCGAAAGAACCTGTGCCCTCCTTCCGAAGCTCCGCGTCACATAATGCCGCAGACCAGTCGCGAGACAGTTGGATCCGGGCGAATGGTGGCACGGGAGGAAAAAATATTGTGTCTGTGCTCCCAGAGGGTCCGTCGCACACATGAATGCGTGTGAATATATTTCCATCACGTGCGAGGGCTCGCGTGTTCGTGCGACGCGGTTACAATCGTTCTCTTTGGACGTATGACGACAGCTCGTATTTTGCTTCCGTACGTTCTGATGAGGGCGCTCGAAAGGCTCAAGCGATGACAATGCGGCTCCCGCTACCATGTCAGGAGGAGCGGAAGTTCAACTCGGCCCGAACTTCGGCCAGAGTTCAGCGGGGGTTGAGCAGGAGGAATGCGGTCGACGAGTATGCTGAGCTGGCCTGGCGGCGTTCACTCACTCATTCATTCATTCGTCCGATCGCTCACTCGCTCGTGCAAGTCTGCAACCCCTGCCTCACATCGGAATGATCCTGGGGGATGATGTTCGATGTTTTGGCAAGTGTTCGACCCTCCCACGAAAGCACCGCCAACAGTAGCAGTCTCGTCGCAAGAACAGCTGGGCGCGAAATTCCCCGCTGCGTATTTGATCGGAATGCTCCGGAGCATGATGACCCGCAGCCTCCTCCCGGTCAGGTTCACATCACGAGATACTATTCGGTATCCAGCCGCGTATACGTATGATGATTTAGAATTGAGGCGAAAGAGCTCCTGAGACTGGAATTGAAGAATTTTGCGCGTAGAGCCAGCCGCTTAGTCTCCGTTGTGGACGGAATAAGTGATGGCTTGGTCCTCTCTCGTCTTATCAGTGTTTTTTTCTCCGGTGGATGTCGTGGAGTATGTGCGGCCTGGTCTCCGGAGATAAAGTGCGCAGTTTAAAATGACACTGGCTTACGACTACGATGTTTTGCAGTAGCAACAGTCGACCGGTAGACGATAAAAGTCTCGGGACCAAGGCTTGAGCAGCCGCAGAAGCTCTCCAGCCATTCGATATTCAGGATGGAACGTGACGGGAGGAAATACCGAGCAGAAAATATTACGTATTAGCCGCGCGAAAATTGTCAATCAGCATCAGCACTGAATCTCTGCTCGCTGTCGGGATTCCTCGGGGACTTTCTTCAAAGCTCCCCGTGCCAGCCGACAAGGGTTCCGGCAATCGTTTCAGTGTCCGGTCTCCCTCCATGAACTTCGATTTGTGGGAGAGAATCGATGTTTGCCAACGAGAGAACAACACCTCCCCGAGAGTCGGAAGTAGCAAACGAGTGGGAGATGTGTCGGGAGAGCGGGAAAGGAATCGACGCTAAATCTCCTCTAATCCCCAGCTGCAAAGCCTTAGGATGGTCCCGGTCAGTGATGGACGAGACCGAAACTTACTTGTTTACCATAATGGTCATTAATCCTCATTACAAGAGAAGGCGCTGATCTCCATCATTTCCTCGTGCGTCCGAGTTTGCATCGGAGCACGAGGACCGCACTCAAAATTCTCTGACCCCAACGTCGGAGGATGCGCGAGTTGTCATTGTTTCCTCACAACCCATGAGTATAATTGTGTAAGACATTCTAAACGGTATTTCGGGCGCGGAGATATGAGAAAAAGGAGGGAGGGAAGGGCGGTTTCGAGATGGATTACGATTTGCCTCTCAGATTTCTCGATGCGCAAACTCGCTCAGATTGCATTTAGAGAGCGAGTCTTCGTCGAGGAGAAATTCTTGGCAGAGATGGACGGTTGGATGAGAACAGTTGTATGTACAGGGCATCGCGTGAGGCTTTTTTGATTTATTCAAAGAGCATGCGCCGGTTAGCCGTACATGTGCGTGGAGCGGTATATCTGTACGGACGGACGAGCGAAGGAACGGATGAAGGTGGGCTCCAGATAAGAACATCTTTCATAGGTTGCGAGTCGTTTTTTGAAAGGATTCTCTTCCGTGAGAAACGACCAAACAAGGGGGATACTAGCCTCAAGTGGAACTACAGTGAGTACACAGGAGCCCCCGTGCCCGGACTAGGGAAGCTCGTGCACGCAGGCTCGCCCGTGACCATCGGGAGTAAATCGAAGCTGGAAAGAATTCATGGGCTCTGAGGATGGACGGATTGACACCCTCCCCGGTTGGAGACTGCGCGGATAATCGTGAATAATCTCTTAATTCACCACGTCGCCGGAACAGAGAGTTCTGCTCACAAATAAGGCTCCGCGGCAGTTAAAAAATCTCAGCTCACCGTCTCGCCCCCTTCCGGAGCCCACGAAAGGGAGGTTTCAGAAAATGATGATCGTGCGAGTTACGATGGAGACTTGTGGAAAGCAAGCTGTGAGCGCTTCTTTTCCCCATCCGCCGTAGACGAGGGAAAAACTCGCGAGGCAACTCGAGAAGCCGAGCAAAAATGATCGACGGTGTTAATTGTTGAAGATGCTATTAACCTCGTGTACTCTAGCTCGGCATCATCAGCAGCACCCCGAGCTGCGACTCTTTGTCGCGGGTGCTCGTCTCAGGGGAGGAGAGCGGGAGAAGTTACTCCAAATATTTGTGCTGCAGGGAAATCGTTGTCCTCACTGCAATCGCATGATACATGGTCGAACAGCGCCTTTCTCCCGCTTCTCTTCAGATTGCGACTGTTACCTCGTTGTGGAATCATAGGAACGCCCCACCACATCGGAGCTCCGCAGCGGTCGGTTCCTCACGAATCGACGGAAATCCGTGAGTTCCGAATTACACACTCTCCAACCATCGAGAATCGCAAGGAAATTCCCTGGCCAAATCCGAATTCTATCACGTGTCTGCCGCCGTTTTCATCGTTCAATTGAGCTTGATTTCAAGTAGGCTTCGAGCTCTTAACTAAGGCACTCCGCCCATTATTCACCACTGCGGGTAGGAGAGCGATGCGGAGAATAAAAGGCGCAAACAATTAGAAGCAGCTAAATCCCCCTCGAGCACCCCTCGCCCCCTTCCTCCAATCTTCACTTCAACTCATCTCTGCAGAGCGCCGTCATCATCCGCCGACACCCTTCCAAGCACACATCCAACCGAGCAAACAGTCGGTCGGCTTCCCGCTATTGTTATGCAGATTTCAAACGACAGCAGCCGCAAGAGTAGCTTGTTAAGAAGATGAGCAGAAATCTCCCATTACGACATTAAACGCGCCCTTGCTCCCTTCTGCGAAGGAGTGCAACAGGTCTGTAACGACTCGCTAACAGGTCGTATTAAATCTAGCGGACTCGACACAAGTTGGATAACGAGCAAATGTCGAGGCGCGGAACTCAGTGGAGACTGCCAGAGCACTCGCGGCACAGACGGAAACGCTGCAGAAACCACAGCGAAAATTTTCCTGGCAAAGATGACGGAGGGGCTCTCTGGTGATTCCGTGAGCAAGGGACCCAGAATCGCAGGAACGACAGATCCCAATCAGGCTCTACTTTGAGGACCATTGCGCCTAATTTCGGGAACTTCAGGTAACAGACAGGTTAAAGCAATGCCTGCCAATTGCGTCGTTTGTCCATCCCATACTTCACTAGATAGACACGGAAGACAACGCGACGTGTGCTGCCCCTGCGCCAACGGTAACAAGGGAAAGCCACAACTGCGGACCTCAGCTCAGCCGCAGAAGAGCGACGCGTGTGCCGGTCTAACACGCGCGGAGCTCGCGATTTCATCTTCTGTCATTCAGCTTCTTCGCTCGGGAGCGTAGGCATCCACCAGGCAGTTAAGAGTTCTTCTCCATGTTCAGCGCACCGTCAGGAGTATTTAGCCTCAAACGGAACGGGCAATCGACTAAGCGATCGATTCATCGACAGAAAAATAAATATGGGCGCTTGTATTGCCACAGAAGTACGACGCATCGGTTCCGTGCTCTGTCTCTTCTTTTCTGTCTTCAACGTCATAATCGTCGTCATCGTCACCACCCGACTACAGCACGCTCACCAATCAAGTGAAGGCTTTTTGACCATTTGAGATAATAGTGACAAATTCGTCGCATTACTTTTGACCAGTCCTTGTCAAATCAGACATTCCGCTCCTGGTGCCATTGATGTCTCTGATTTCTAAAACAAGCCGGACCCGAGCGGTCAGCGAAACGTTCGACTTTCGTTCTCCCCTTACGAATGTTGTCGGTCGTGACTCACTGTCGACGAAACTTTCAGAATTCGGCAGCTGCTCCCGCTCGGAGATTGCGACCTCATCCTCGCGCGAAGTTTTGCCACAAAGAGAAAAGTCTGCTCGATTCGCAAAGGCCTAAATCGACCAGAAAGCACAAAACTCTCGCAGTGGTCTTCTTCAGGAGCAAATTACGCATTGTTGAGGGGCGGAGAATCAATTTTCCGTTCGGGACGACGCTTTGTGAGCGATACTGACACACCCGGAGCCCGCGTGAGAGCGGGTTCCATCAGTGGATTTTCAGTATTCCTGCACTTCTAAAAGATTGTCGACCGCTCCACGTCAGCTGCTCGACTTGATTCAGTCAGTCAATCAATCGGCCGGTCCACTTCAGTTCGTCGTCCGCTCTATTGCTTGGCTGATCTCGCGACCCGTTCCGTGGGGTTGAATGTAAACTTCTCACAGCAAGCTTCGCTGACTCGAAGCCATCGAAGAGAATTCGTCGCCGATGACAACCGTGATAGCGTCGGTGGCGCTGCTTATCTTCGGAGTGAAGAGCATAAGCTGTCTCTAATCGCATTTTGACAGACAACCGGGCTCGTCAACATTTCGTAGTACTTTTCGCCTTGTTGTCCGATACTCGGTGTATCGAGTCCCCGCGTATTTACCCCGCGGGCGACCCATCGATAAGAATCGGTGTTGACGTCTGAGAATGTTCTCGAGAGTTCCGAGCACCTGTTATAGGTGCTCAAGACCGCACCCATTCTACAGTAAGCTTCAGCGGCGACGTCGACGACGGCGTCTATTGTAGTGAGTAAAGCTCGGCCGTGGACGAGCGACCGGACGTACGAACGTCGATAGGCCATAAAGCTCCGGGATGTTATAGGGAGCAAAAGAAGTCGACAACAGCACCAGCGGCGGCGACGACACTCTCTCTATCGGGGAAAACGCAGCGACGATGAAGGCGCTGCTGGTGCTTATACCGAAACTACGACAGGACATAGCCTCAGCGCAATAAACGGGTCATAAACGAGCCATAAGCACCTCATCGTAAAAATGATCCATTCTTCAAACTGGAGCAGAGTATGTGCATACTTGAAACTTGATTTGTTACCCATTGCTTCCTGTGGTACTTCTGACCGCAGAAAAAGGAAAAAAATTCTCTCCGGTTGGAAGAGTGTTGGGTAACGAATCGGGGACGGGGAATTCAGACAAATAAAAAAGTGGGCCCTACCCAGCTCTTTGACACGACTCTTCAACGGAGGATACCAGTCAAATCATCCCTTCATTCCACGTCTCATGACTCACGGTCACTTTTCTCAAGTTTCACCTTCGAGTGAATGACCTAGCGCTCGAGGTTAAGTATCGCGGGGCGCATCGATCGAATGACGAACAAATCGAGCTACTTCGAGCATGGTAGGGAATTTCATACGAGCCCTACAATTCGAAATTTCCAGAGAAGGTCTGGCCGAAGCAAGTCTAGGAATTGAAATCAACCTGATTTCTTGTAGCTCTTGGAGCCCCCGGTTATTCTCTGAAGTTTTCGGGGATTCCGCGGAGGATAAAACCCTGTTCCTAAAATGGCTTCTTCCGATTCATGTACCGTCATAATGATTATTGTCATCGGATTTAATGCAGTACGAAAGCCACACGCTCAATTTGCTTGTAAGAGCGGTCAATTCAGAGTATTGTTCGATGTGGAGCATGAAATGTAGTCAGTCAGTCAGGCGGACAGGTTAGAGGCACTCAGCGAAAGCGGCCTAAAAATCCACGACAAAAAAAAACTGAAAGCTTCGTCAACCACCAAACAACTCACTCACTGTGATCCATGAACACCTAGACTAGCTCTAAATCGACACAAAACATCTGATGCGAGAGGAGTCGCGCGACGGGCTCCCTAATTCCATATTCCCTTCCGGTTTATGGAAATCATGAACTCGCTCGTATATCGATGAACGAGCATGTGTTCGAAAAAGCTTAGAGATCAGCCGATGAGCCAGTTGACCGGAATCGGAGACGGAGATTGATACAGCTTTCTCTATCGACGAGAGTTCCCTGTCGACTTCTGTTGCGGGTGTTCTTCGCTCTACCCCTGTCAGTACACCCGCCCTCCTTCCGGTTATTCTCGCTCTACAATCGTTCCCGCTCCCATCGACACGCAATAGCGCTCCCTGATGCTTGTGAAAAGGAGGAACGGCGGCGCTGAATGATTCTTCCAACATCAGGATATCTCCAAGTACGAATTCAGCCCACATGCTTGCTTGGAGTGTCTCCCAGCCAGAGGATTCCACATTTGCTCTCCTCTGCAGCACAGGTCTGCTTCCCGACCAGTTTCGGAGCTCCAGGCTGTTCCGCCGGAGTGTTGCGACTTGATGTGTGAGTTTGCGATGCATGACATCTGTCAACCAATGTCGCACATCTTGCAGAATTCGGCGAGCAGGTGCACAAACAAACTCAGCCTCAAGGGCAACACCATCAGTATCGTCATAGACTCTACAATCACAATAATTTTCCTAGTCACGACATATTCAAACAATGCTACTGTTTTCGTCTCGGTCCGTCGTGACACTCATCGGTTCAGCCGCATCGAATCTGGTGATCGTGGTCCCCCTCTGTCTTATGCCCTCGAGAATGAGGAAAAAACGGAATATCCTCCCCGATGAAATCGATAGCTACCCGTGGAGATAAAGAGCTCACTCACTTGTAAAAGTCGCTCCTACAGAAGAGTTTGCCGTCGCGCGAAAAACACTTCTCGCTGAGACTACAGCGGCAATCGCTGCACTGTACGCATTTAGCGTGCCACGATCGATCCAGTACGTGCAGTAAGAATCGGTCGAGAATGGGTCGCTCGCAGCCCGCGCATTGGACCATCTTCATGGTTGAAGTTTCGCGAGTTGGACGCTCCGGACTTGGAGCGATGAGGGATATTCGGAGTAGTCTCGATGACGATCTCGCTCGTGAGCTCCTACTCACGGGGAAGGTTTTGGTAATTAAACAAGCTGAACAGCAATCGTAATCCCGGAGGTCAACTCCCAGAATGGCTGCTGTGGTCAGAGGGGGATCATGGGGCTTCTACTCGCTGGAACTGTGGTGATCGTCGACGGAACAGCTGTCTTGACTTCGTTTGGCGAGCTCACCACAGCTGGTGCAAACGTTACGGTTCTGAACTGCACCTCCTTCTTCCCAGCTCCCTCAGGTCTCTGTTCCTGGACCCCTCTCTATTGCACCTTTCCCAGTGGATAAGGGCCCCTTCAGCAGGACTACTGGTTCACGACGGCACTCTCAGGAACGATTCTCCTGTTTCTGTTTGGCTCGCGGGCCTGCTCGCTCATTTTCTTGCTGTCGAGTCGTCCGGCGTCGATAAGTGACACACTGCGCGGCCACATGTTGAGTTTTCCGAACTTGCACTTCGGCTCAAACACAGCCGGAGTGGCTGCGAGTCACAGAGGCGAATTCTCTGAGGCGAACGGGTCAGCTCTAGAACTCTGTTCACAGTACTGTGATGATCGGCGTAGTGTTCCTGACCATCCACAACATGTGCACCGTTCTCCGTCCGTTCTCAATCCAGTGGAGAAGCAGTCCCCTCTTCTGCCTCGATCGGAAACGGCTCGATTGGAGGTCCGTCAGAATTTGGCGGTGAGAAAATGGGACCGATTACGTAACCCTATCGATGAACGAGACGTCTCCGGTCACAAAACACTATTCATTCAGTAATCGAATACTTTGCACACTCACATCTGTCCTCTACAGGCTACGGTTGCTCTCTGCTCGACTACCGACATCGATGTCGCCGCGTACAACTTCCGAAAACCACCACCAGGCGCGCTGCGACCGTTCCGCGGGCGGAGCTCTTGGGCCTCGAGAAACCCGCCCGGCTCGGTTGCTTGCCCGCCTCTACGCGGCATCCACTGCTCGTTCGCGGGACTCACACACGCACAGCGACCAACGAAAGAACGGCCGACCGGACGGACGCACACACGGAGACATGCACACACACCCGGAATCTCACACACACGGAGGGAGCCTGGGCGACACTTCAATATGTCGTTGTCTCGGGATGAGGGACACTCACTGGCGAGACCTCCCTCCTCAGAGGGTATTTTCCCTCGTCTTTTTCCCTTGGTTGCCGGTGCTGTCTATCCGAGGGCGAGCCCGTCTCGCCGCCCAGCCACCGGTCCGCTGGGCCGTCCGGCAGTAACCCGTCTCTCGTTTCAGTTCGATGCAGCTTCGGAGCCTCCCTGTTCTGACGGTGACCCCCCCTGTCCCCCCTACCCCTCGCGTTGTCTCCCGACATGTTCGTCCTTCTCCGTTCGCATTTCTATCTCGGCGAGCAGCCGATGCTCCCGACCCATCCCCTCGGCCATCTGCCCCGTGCATTCTCTCCCCAGAGCTCCGACCGATGTCCACTGCTCCGGACCCTCCCGGGTCCCTATACTCTTCTCTGACCGCTGTTTACTTGGCTGTTGTTCTCGCTGGTCTGAAGTGGAGAACGGTCTATTCCTGTCCCTCCGCGCCCTTGCTTACGGGGTCGAGACATTCCCCCGACATACTCTGCCTCTACGTCATGCGATACGATCTCGGGGAGTTTACGTCCCTTATGACTTACGAGTCCTTCGTCTTCTCCAGACAGCATATTCAAAGTTCGCCCATCTTTCTCGGTATCTTGTTCCCTTGAGGATCTCCTGGAGAAATCCCAGGACGGAGGTTATGTCCGGAAAAAAATATTGACTGATCGAAACCTAACGATCTCAATCAAATCAAAATAGAAATATTTCCGCGGACGGGCATCTGTCATCGCAGTTGAGATCGAAATATTGCAACTTTGTGTCTACCTGATATGCTCATTGATTGGCCTGCCATAGCATCATGATTCGTTTTTTTTCGAGCTTCACGGTTTACGGCCGTCAGGGAACGACTCTCGCCTCGCGGGACGATCAGCATTAATTGACGACTAGGGTAGCGATATCAGAAGCCTCACTCACTGATGTTGTTCATGAGATGATTATGTCCAGGGCCATGACATGTTTCGACTGATTGAGCCGAAATTGCTTCGGCGACTCGGCTGGTGTGCTGTACTCACAAGTATGACATAATTCTTCATGTATTCTTGTTTGGAGATCGGTCGCAAAATATTCCTGCTCGACCTGGGACTTTGGTTCGATGACCCGGGAAGAATGAGTACGAGTGGCGCTCGATAATCGAATCACTTGTTCCGGATCTCTGTCGCATCGTTCCTCTCACCATGAGCTCCCGATCGGGGTCTGATTCGAGGATCCCCAAGCTGCGCGATGGTGCTCCGTATGAGCTTTTTCCTGAATTGCGCCCAGGGATCCGTGAATCTCGGCGATTCGCGGTTGGATAATGGATGACGGATGGAAGGAGCGTATCTTTCCCCCTCGAAAGTCCCCCAATGTGCACACGGCAACACTGTGGAGGTTCGCTCAACGGTTGGTGCTTCGCGCATGGAATCAATCCCGAGCCGATTATAGGAGCGATATGTATAAGCCGAGGCGGAAGCGACAATATGGAGGCCGATTTCCCAATATCACTTGGAGGGCATGCCAGTCTATCCATAGAAGCTCCGTTGGGAGTTCAGACTGGAATGCACCGACTGATTAGTACACGGATGAAAATTCGCTGCTCCCTTTCGAAATCCCGAATCTTACCGTGGGCTCGGGAATCTAACGGGCCCAACTTTAGGAGCGTATCGTTCTCCATGGAACTGGCCTGTGACCTTCTCAGGGACACGCTGGAGGCTCCATCTGACGATGAGAGGAGGGGTCTTATGAGGAATACTGGCTGAGTGTCGGTACAATCATCGACCGACCGGTTTCCACGGCAGCAATCTGGTCGGACCCTACGGACGATCTTGGGGAAAGGTCTGAGCTCTCAGGCCTGCTCGAGTCTCGTAGACGGTCATACTATAAAGCTTAGGTGCATACTTCCGCGGGCGGTCTCGTTGGGTGAATCTTCGGCATTCAGCTTTTCCGATCACATTTTCGACCTGATCGAGATTTCCGGGCTCATTCATCAGATCCTGTACCCTCAGGTCAGACGAGCGATATTTTTCCAGTTCGCTCCGTGGTGCTTCGATCCACCCCGCCGGAATTGCATTTGTTCTACGACCGAGACTCTAGCGCCGATGCCCGGATAACGACCTGCAATCCACTCTTGTTTTCGAAACCTCACGACCGCTCTCCTCCGATGAAGTAATTGATTGGGATCACAATCCATTCACCAAGGGAAAATCAGAGAAGACATTTGCTGTTCTTTCATACTATTATATGTATATCGAGACGGAAGGATACCCTTCGAAATTAAGTTACATTTATCATTTAGAAAAGGTCCATCCGAAAGATCAGTCGCGCACTACTTTCCGCAACATCTCCTTCGGACACGCAGAACCGGAATATCGATGCGAGGCGCTCCTAGATAGGATTGAATAGGCGACTCACGAGCGAGCATGTAGGCTGAACACAATTCACAGCCTTCACTCCGCCTTTTCTTCCACTACCATCATCATTGAAATAAAAACAATAAGTCTCGAACTGGAGCTCCGAGAAGTGAGACAACGCATCCGGATCCCGAAGGGGACTTTGCGCAGCCTCCGACAGCAGCTGCATATCTAAGCAACGTGGACGTAAGCGCGAACTCCTCACGATGATTTTCGGAGGGGTCCCCGGCTGTTCAGTCAGATCGCTTCATCCCAGGCTGGTGAGCTCATCCGCGTTGTTCTCCCACTCTCATGGCCGATGTGCGAAGACTCCATCAAATTCTTCTTCGCCTGCAATGGATCGGAGTTTCATCCGCTTGGCCCAGAGGGGACATGTGTGTGGAGGAGTACCTCTGTTGAAATCTGACTCCCCCGAAAAGTGAATAACCTCGCATAGTGCGGATTTCGATACTGCGGCCCGCACTATCTGAATCCGCCCTATGCTGAGCGGAGGGTCCGCACTATGGGGATCAGACAGTGCGCATGCTAATAGTGCCGACACTGCGTCTCGAATAATGCGGATTCCAATACGGCTAATCGGATCCACAGTATGTTGTTTTCTATAGTGCGGACCCTCTGACTCTAATAGTGCTGACTTGAATCACCGGAGACTTGAGAAGAGCGGTCCCGAAATCCGCACTATGCGAGGTATTCCTGTATACATATATAGGTGGAGGCGTGTCTCCTTAGGGAGGCAAAACATCATCAGACATGGAGGGAGTCTCTCGAAAGCGCATTCGCGTAACTCACCATTTGACGGAGCTCTCCGCAAGAAGTCACTCCAAGTTTCACTAATCTCCGTTGAATCGGAGTCAACTGCAGAGAAATATTCGTCGTTAGATGAATCAGAAATCTCCCAATTGCGCTTCCTCATCCCTTATTTCGGAGCTGAATCGCGACAGACGACTGACAGGAGTATATGAAGAGCCTCACCTCCGCCTCCGGAACGCGGAAATCGCCGGCAGACTCCCAACCGGGAGAATCGTCCGGAACGGATGAGTCTGGAAAGCACTGGGAGATCAGAAATTACTATCGGAATGCAGGTATGCTGGGGAGGAGCGCAGAATGGAGAGGACTCCTCGCACTCTGGCGTGAAAATCGTCCGAGATCATTTCTCTCGCGGAAGAGAACCAGTGACGGGAAATTGGCGAGGCGAAGTAGTCGAAGTTTATGAAAATCCAAATTATAGACAAGAAGATACAGTTCTAGCGGGAATCCCGATCGGCGAGTCTCAAGCACCCTGAAAGGAGAATAACTTGTCATATCTCGAACATAATTCTCAATAATAATCGATTAGATATCTACGAGCGGGTTCGGAAGCCCGGAAAGAACGCGAAACCTCTCTCCGAATCAGGACTAAGTTGAAGCGTTCATGGACTCATCAAGATGAAGGAGAAAGGCACTGTGGATTTATGTGCCCATTGCTCTACCACGGATCGGATCCGATTTCACAAACCGCTACGTTTCCCTTCGACTTCCGGAACGCAAGATGAATCTGCGCGAGCGTTCTTGCCCGGGAAGAACATACCGCGAACGGATCGATAGGTGATGATACCCTTCCGGCGCATTTTTCACAAATCCAATCTCCACCAACATAGGTAAACGAGAACTATCGGTTTCAGCACCGGAGCATCATCAGCCGGTCGCAGTCCGTGGCCCGAGACGCGTACGCGACGCATGTCGTCGTGCTAGCAACTGCTGACGGATGCACCTCATTCCGCGTGCTGCATGATTCATAAACAGAAGCTCCCGAGGGCGTAGAGCCCGATGAACGTATGAGTATACTATTCGATCTTGACGCGATATTCTTCTCAGGATACCAATAATCAGTATCTAGAACTATGCTCCCCGGGGATTCCCCAGCTCGGTGTTCTGCTCCAGACTTATGGTACCCTCGGTCATCTCTCACATCGCGAACACTAAGAGATCGCGAATTTCACCGGGTTCGGGAGATCGTTTGTGCTCCTCAATTTCTCGCGGAGCTTGTTTCCCTGTCGGTGCAACCACAGTCGGAGAGCTAATTCTCCTCCACTGAATATTCGACTCTAAATTTCCTTCTGCCCCATTTTCACTGTCAGACGTACTTGGCGTCTGCGTTCCCTCTGGCCACTTCCCGGAAGCCTAATTTTGGATTCCGGCATGTTGAGACCCGGTGGCGGTTGGGGAAAAAGTGTGGAGCTGACAAATGGATGAATTTCGTTTGCGCTGGTGCTTCGAATTAAAAAATACCAATCCAGGAGAAACGCCCTGAAACTCAAGAAAGATTGGTATTCGGGAGGTCCAGAGCTCCGGATAGCGCAACTGGAGAAAGCGAGTGGCTAAGAAGGGCTTCGGATCACCCCAGTCGAGATATCATTGATCTTACCTATTATGAGCATCAGGTCGTCAGTCATCATCCACGAGTCAATGGGAACAGTTCTCGGGGAGCATCTGGAAGCTCGAGACATTTCAACAACTGCCGAGATTGAATCCCAGGAATTGACGGAGGTCAATTCCTGGGATTCGATCGAGGAATGCTCAAGTCTTCTCCGCGCTGCGCGCAGTTGAACGTATCTGTTACGGATGACTTTCTCATCTTTCGAATCAATTTGATCCAGCAATCCAGCCGCAGGGAAGTATCCTAGAGCACGTGCTCTTGCAAATAGCAGCGAAGTCCCCCTTCCGTATGCCGCGGTATTGCTCGGAAAATCGTTTTAGCTACGCCAAGGCATGTCGACAGGATAAGTCATAGTTGCAACGTTGCATTCGTTCCCGACTCCCGACCCGAGGGTGAGAGATTTGCGGTGTCCAACGGCAGCGCGGAATTGATCCTCCAGCCGGTGCTCATGGGGAAGTCTCATCTGATGAGTCCGGTGGAGGGTAGAATCTCTCAAGGAGGTGGATGGGCCTGAAGACTGAAGACCCAGGATCATTCTGATGGTTTCCTGATCGAGAAGTTGCACAATGATATAACTAAGCCTTGCTCATAGACTAAGTGAAGGATAATCCTCACGATCGAGCCGTAGGGCATATCTTCCGAAGCGTCATCATATTAATATATCAAGCTGAGGGTAGCCGTAGTTGTCTTCGTTGTCGTTGACGCTTGCAGTTGCTTGCACTCTATCCATATCTCACTCACGAGTAAACATTCTTTTTTGAAAATGACAATCGCCTGGTTTGACATGCTTTTCTGAAAGTTTCCGAGCCCCGGAGCAACCCCGAGTCGTTTTTCCCTGCTGTCCTGCACTTCATACCCCTTTCCTGCAGGCTCCGAAACCCGGAAAAAACACCATTTACATTGAAATCCGGGATATTTTTCTCGGATTGTGATGGAAATGTTTTTTCCCCAGGTTCCGAAGCCCGGAAAGACCCATTCCCATTGATATCCGAGCAAAATATCCCGGATTTCGATGTAAATGGTTTTTTTCCGGGTTTCGGAGCCTGCAGGGAAGGGGTATGAAATGC